>NC_142104.1:955000-1255000 GCF_056152115.1 Neolamprologus brichardi | reverse complement strand
ACTGACATGGTTTCACTGAAGCCTTCAAACACTCAGGATGGAAAAGGATTCATTTATATTTGGAGAGAAGTTGAACGTCATGTTTTAATTAAGTGGTAATTGAAGTATAACAAACACAGTGTGAGCTGAACTCAGAGTTTTATAGATGAAAGGAAAGAGAAGCCAAATAATCTCATACCTCACTGATCTTGCTCCAATAATCAGCCGAAGCAGAATCCCAGTTGACACGTGATTAATTGCACAGCCTCAGGCTGAAGGGCGATGAAGAACTCTTCAAGTCTTAGTTCTGATTTGTGACTCACAACATCATCTCAGACATTTTATTTTTGCGTTATTGTGAGAAACAGCCGTGTACTTTTCATAAATCGTCGTTTTTTTAGCGCTCGGTTGTAAAAGGCTGCCGGCGTGAATGAGGTGACAGAGGTCATCTACTGAAATGTTCTCACTAGGGCTGCCACGATTACGTCGACTATCAAAATCGTCGACGGCTGATTTAATAGTCGACGCGTCGTTTGAAGCTTTGTAAGATCCCAAAAGACGCAGGAATAAGTAGTAGGATTTAAGAGTGTAATAACGGACTGAAACAGAAGATGGCAGCACTGCATGTACAAGGATGCCAGCTGCCGTTAAACCCCGAAGAAGAAGAAGCTGTGTCCCAGAATTCATAGCGCAGCTCAGTTTCCAACAATGGCAGCAGCTAGTTAGTTTTAATATTACTCTTATTATTCTTTCTGGGTCACAAAATAAACATTTAACATATTTTCAGGCGAGAATGTAGCTGTGTAAACCTCAAATATCTGCTCAGTTTATCAAGACACCACATATTTTCAAAAGCGCTCCGACGTTTTCGGAGACGTCTGTTACCCACTAGCTCGATAGCTAGCGGGGGCTAGGCTAACTAGAGCCGTGAGAACACCGGACTCCCGGCTAATCGTTTTCAAACCCACCGCTGTCTTTCACTACTCAGGTTAAACATGATATATAAGTCACTTAGATAACTTCAAAATGTTATTGTTTGGCTTTTTCAGTATTTTATTTGTTCCTGAGTAAATCGGTTTGGCTGAGATTAAAGTTATAGTTTTTACACAGCTGAATAAACATCAAGCAGACAGCTGATTATCAGAAGTGTGAGATGCTCCAGAATTTACTCCGGTGTCCTGTTATATTTTAGATAGCAAGGAGTTTATTAAACTTCACTGAAACAATCTGCAGATTTCATTAAAATTTAATAAACTATCATCTTGTCTTTATTTTTAGTTAGCACATACCTTAAACACTTAAAGCTGTAAGCTAATGATAGTTATATAAGAGCAGATGCTGCTGGTGCAATAAGCTGTAGTTTTACGTCCAATGGATGATGATCTGATTAGTCGACTAATCGCAAAAATAATCGGTGACTAGTCGACTATCAAAATAATCGTTTGTGGCAGCTCTAGTTCTCAGTGACCTCGGCCTCAGTTGCTTCTGCTTTTTTCTCCTCACTTTAACTGTTTGTCCTTTTTATTTGTCTGTTACTGAAGGACGAGGTCAGAGGTCAAGTTTTCTGTAAATCACGTGAACAAAGAGGAACCGAGGAAGTCGTTTGATCGATGCTGTGCTGCCTGCAGCCCGTCCGTGTTTCTGATTGGTCAGATGCTGCAAACTCCGCCTCTTGCGTGTGAACACCCTCATGGTCTCACTGGGAAATCTGGAGTTTGTGCTACCCGCAGTGCACGGTGTCGGGAAAGCAACAAATGCGTGCAGGTCGACAGTGATGTCACCACGCGCACGTAGAATGCCGATTGGTTTAAAAGCTGACTTGGACAGGAAGAGGAGCACGAGTGGCGTCATTAACCTGCAGGAGGAGGGGACGGCAGTTTTCAGCGTCCTGTCCTCTCAGGAGTTCAACCAAAGCACAACAACAGACACATGTTTGTGACACTGCCCCCTGCTGACAGCGCAGAGCTACAACATGCTGTGATCGTCCACAAAGCTCCGGCTGCCAGCGTCCTGGCCCGCTAATCAAACCGATGACCATGTGACCCTGTAGCCTGAGTCATGATGTCAGAGTGGGTGGAGCCAAATAAGGGAAGGATATGGTGGACGTGTTGAATCTGCCGGAGCCAGCTGCCATCTTTAATGTGGCTGTTCAGACACGATGAGGTTTCCAGCCCAGCTGGTTATTTTTACACTAACCACACTCAGTGCACGTGATTAACTTCACGCCTGGGCTGATGGCGTGCACGGCCTGAAAGCCGTCAGTTTACCTTTGGAGGTCCAACATGTTACCTGTGCAAACGGGGCAACAGAGGCAAAAGCAGAGGGTGTGTTGGTGGTTTTACCCTCCGCTGAGCCTCCAGCTGCTGAAGCTAAACCTGCTTCATTTCCTCTCCTGCTCTGCTGCCTCGCTGAGACTTGTTCCCACAGTCCCACAGCTCCTCGGGAACTTCCTCTGGAGCGGGGAGGGCGGGGGCTGAGCGAGGGGGCAGGAAGGACCGGAGCTTTTCTTGGCCCGGCGTCTGAGACCAGCTTCGCAGTGTTTTTTCCCAGGATTTCATAACCTGAGCTGGCACTGACAGCCGAGATAACGCTCAGCCGCTACAGCACAAATGTTTCATGTCGACCCTTCAAGACAAATACTGACGGACATCGAATACGAGCGATTATTGGAACGCCAGCAGGAAACGATGTGAGTCCACCAGGTATCCAAGTAACGCCTCGCTCCACCTTTACTGCGCCGGGCTCACAGGAGAACTAGAGCCAGCAGAGACTTTGAAAGGCTGTGAGTGGACGAGCATCACGGCGGTGGTCCGGGCCGCCGTCGTCCCTGTTTGTGTTTGTTTACTTTATGTTTTATTGTTTTTCTTATTTATACAACATGTACAACAATACAAGTTCATCACAGTGGGGGGGGGGGGGGGACATAAAACAAACAAACAAAACAAAAACAAAACAAACGATTTTTATGGTTTTTAATACTTTTTATGTTATTAAATTTGTAATTTTAGGTTTATATTATGTTTTTCTTATAGCGCTCTCTTTCTGTGTTTCTGTCTCCAGGGTGAGGACGATGCTCTCCTGATTCTCGCCGTCCTCGTCCACCCCGTCGCCTCCACCATGAACCACACTCCCAGCCCCCACCTGTCCGACGGCGGCAAGCAGGCCGGCGGCGGCCTGCTGTGCAGCTTGGGTCTGGGATCCGACCGGGGCGTCCGCTCCCCCGACAGCCTCACCCACACCCCCAGCCCCACGGGAGGAACGCCCAGCTCCAGCCCCCCGCTGCTGCTGTCGCCCGGCCTGGGGGGCCTCGGGTTCGGCTCCCTCGGGGCCATGGGCGAGGCAGCCGGAGCCGACTGGGAGAGCAGGGAGGAGCTGAGGCTCAGGGAGCTGGAGGAGGCTCGGGCCAGGGCCGCCCAGATGGAGAAGACCATGAGGTGGTGGTCGGACTGCACCGCCAACTGGAGGGAGAAGTGGAGCAAGGTGGGGGAAATGTAGCTGAGTGGCACGGAGCAGGGTGGAGGCTGGGCTGGGTGGGGATGAAAGAAAGGCTCAGTTATGGAGCTGCAGACGAGCAGCTGTTTGTGAGCAGAAATGATATTTCTATGATATCGATCCACTGTGAGCCTGTACGGAGAAATATTATTATTATTAATAATATTATTAATAATATTATACTATTATTATTAATAATATTATACTATTATTAATAATAATATTATTATTATTATTATTAATAATAATAATAATAATAATATTAATATTATTATTATTATTATTATTATTATTATTTATTATTAATAATAATAATAATATTATTATTATTGTTATTATTATTTATTAATAATAATAATAATAATAATAATAATATTATTATTATTATTATTAATAATAATAATAATATTAATATTATTAATAATAGTATTATAATATAATAATAATAATAATAATAATAATAATGTAATACAGACGCTGAGGTGTTTTTGATGATTTCCTATAAAGAGCTTTGACAACCTGCCTGCTCTGTCGTCGTCTTTGTTTCCAGGTTCGTGCGGAGCGTAACCGAGCGCGCGACGAGGTCCGTCAGCTCAGGCAGCGGCTGGACACCCTCACCAAGGAGCTGACCGGCATCCGGCGCGAGCGGCAGGAGCTCGCCTCGGAGAACGAGACGCTACGGCAGGAGACGCTGCACCTCCACGGCGACCACGCGGCCCCGCCTCCGTCCGCCACGTCCCCCTCCTCCTCACCCGCGCACCCCCGCGGCGCTTCCTCGTCATCCTCGCCGTCCATCCCCCCTTCCTCCCCGGCGTCATCCTCCTCGTCCTCTCAGGTCCACGGCGACGTGAAGCTGGACAGGGCGGCAGAGGGACCGCTGGGATCTCCAGAACCAGAACCGGTGAGGGACGTGGACTTGGACAGGCAGAAGGCGGGTCAGAAGGTGAGCGTGCTCTCAGCTGGCGTTCTTCTTCCTGGTTTTGGTTTCAGATTGAATTTCTTCCACACGAGGTCCTGACCTTTGACCTCTGCAAACTTTAGTTTTGCCTTTGTGCATTTAACCCTTTAAAGCCGGTCAGAGCAGCACGCTCTGTTTTGCGTAACTATTTTTAAATCCCTGTAGCTCTGCAACCACGTGAGCTAGCGCAATAATTTTTTTTTCATATGAAACCGGAGGAGTTGTACTTACATCTTATGCCATCAGCTTGTCCTCGGTCACAGTTTCCTTCCACATATAGCTTTGCAAAAACTGCATAAAAAGCACTTGCAGCAACAAAAACATAATATTCCAGAAACACACTTTGCCGATCCGATCAGCTGTTTGTAACACTTCCTACGTTGGAATAGACGTCAGCGCGAACTATCGCATGTCCCTCATTACCTGGCCCAAATGGCGGAAAATGTAGTTTTTTTTACCATCAGGTTTCCCTGGGTCTTTTCTTTTTACCATCAAGGCCTCATGAGCCTATACTGGTGTTTTTAAAAGTTATGTTTGACTTTATGACTTTCTGTGTGGTTTCTGGGATGCTTAGGACTCATATTGCACTGCTGGAAATAGTTTATTTTGATGCATATGCTGCTTTTTTGCAAATTTGCATTATAATATTTATTTTCGTTTTTCCTGCAGTGTATAAAAATTGGTGTATTTCAAAAATAAAACTATGAAGACACTCAAAATAAATTTCCTGTGGTGGGAAACTATTTTGTGCAACTTTTTTGTATTTACAGTTTTGAGGGATAAGCCTCTTAAATTTCTCTAACTAGAAATATATGTTAAAAAAACAAAAACGATTTTCAATTTTTTTGTAGTTTATTGCACTTTTTTGCAATTTATGTAATTACTATGCACTTAATGCAGACATATTATTAAAATTTGGGGGGGGAAGAGCATTTTAAGGTTGGTGCACATGAAGGATCTGATGATGGTTCATCCATGGACATCAGTGAGTCCCGACCCCGCAGGTAGCAACGTAAACAATAAGTAAACAAATAAAAGTACAAAAGGAATGAAGTGCTGAGTGCGTCTGAACAGGATTCAGCTGGATTTAGTAAAATGTGACGGAAAGTTGAACCTGAGACCAACGTTCAGCTGTTGGAGAGATGAATGAGTGAAGGAGGTTTAACGGCCGGCTCCTTCACATCGCTCGCATCCTCGGCTGCTGCACGTGATCCGTGAATGTAGGCCACTCGGGCTGCTGTCTGCACTATGATAAAATACAGCCCTGTTATAGCACCAGAGGTGTGTGTGTGTGTGTGTGTGTGTGTGTGTGGATGTCCTATTTAGGAGGTACAGCTGCCCTCTGCCTGTGCACGTGAACACTAATCACGCCGTGTCTCCAGAGGACGCCGTCTCTGCCGTCACTCCCATGAGGACAAACTTGATTCAGCCTTTCATTGACTCTGTGGAGCTGCTTTGTTTTTGGAGGCCGATGTGACGCTCAGACTTTATTCTGCCCAATAAAAACAGAAGAATGAAAACGCGACCGCAACAGAAACTGTAACGGGCTAAAAGCGAGTCGGCCACACGTGTAACAGCATCAGCAGCTGCTGCGCTGCAGCGAACGCTGTTTATTGCACCATGAAAACACCACAACTGTTCTGTAGTTCACGTTATTGTACAATTACTTCTGTGGCATTGAAAGCGCTCTCTCCAGGCTCCCGGGGATCGTTCCATGGTCAGGGTGTATTCCCGTCTTTCCCAAAACATTCCCTTTGGGAATTTCTCAGCATGATTTCCTGTTTCAGTTGATTCCTCGGCCTGGAATCGACTGGAGCGGTCTCGCGGGAGTTTTGCATCCACCGGCTGTGAGTTCTTACACTGAAATCCAGAAGCAGAGGAAACAGAAGCTGTCTGAGCTGGTGAATGTAGTGTTTACGTGGAATACAGACTGGAGGGTGACGCCTCGACACACCGTCCGTCCGTCTGTCCCGGGGGATCCCGAGCTGCTTCCAGGGAAGGTTAGAGTAAACATATCATCAGTGAGTTCTACCCTGAGGACTCCTCTCAGCTGGGAATACCTGCAAAACCTCCAGAAATCCTGATCAGATGCCAGAACAACCTCACCTGGCTCCTTTTGGCACTTTACTCTGAGCTAACTCGCATCAGGCACCAAACCAGAGGGATCGGTTAAGTCTCCATCACTCTGACCTCAGCGGACCCTCGGGTCCTCAGGGATGCTGAAAGTGTAACACTGGCTTTAAAGATGGTACCTGGAAGCGCTGCTTCATGCTGACGTGAACCAGTCTCATCGTTCTTTGGAGGCTGGTGTGGACACTTCCTGCTGGGCAGAGGCTGCAGGGTAGACCGGGATCAGTCAGAGACTCCTGGGTGTACGTCTCCTCCTGGCCTGGGATCACCTCGGGATCCCCGACAGGCTGGATGTGTGGAGCCTCTCTCGGGTCAAAAATGGGCGGATGTCCGTTATCGTTGAGAGAGAGCGCCGTCACACTGTAGGATTTAGAGACGGCTTCGTCCAGCGCCACGAGTCTCTTTGGCTTCGGTTGAGTTCTGAAAGTGCTGCTCGGTTTTATCGGTGACCTGCACCTGCAGAGGTGATGAATCATGTGACTAAAATAGGCCCGACACATCCTCTCAGCAGCTGGGGGGACGTCCCCCTGCGGTCACGTTTAAATCATTCTGCTTCTCGTTTTATTCTCGACAGCAACTCTCTGCCGTGGGCAAGGGCCCACTTCCACTGGAGACAGCGGCGACCTTCACCTTCAGTCTGCACTAACATCTGATTGGCTGCTTCAGTAGAAAGTTCTGGTGTTGGGTCTTTAGTTGTTATGTGTGAGAGTCATCAAACCCAGGGACAGGAAGGGAATTTTACTCATGAGCTTCAGCACAGGTGGAGGTCGACGCGGTGCTTCACCTGCACCGTGCCGTCCAGCTTTCTACTGTGAAATCTGGCGGTGCGTGGAAAGCGGCAGACCTGAACGAACTGCAGCGTTACAGAACCCGAAACGATGAGCGGGACAGATTTGGCCTGCAGTGTGCAACACGTTGGGATGTTTCTGGCCGCTTTGGCCTCCGAGCGATCATCAGAGCATCGTTAAAGCGCCGCAGCCTTCCCGAGCGTTGTTGCATCCATCCGTGCAGGTTTGAGTTCATTAAACTTGAATCTGAGCTGACATGAAAAAACCGAAGGCTGCAATCAAACGCAGGATTTCTGCGGTTTGTCTGCTGTTTGCAGCGGCGGTGGGTCCCTGTTTCTCTGCACACATGTTTGGGCTGCATGTAAACGTGATTATGTGTCTGTCAGCAGGCAGCAGAGGTGGTCTTGGAACGGTGGCTCGCTGTTGCTCTCACACAGCTCAGCCTCGTTTCCTGTCTCCTTCCATTGTTCTCCTCTTTGAGTGCTTCCACATGTCAGGCTTTGTCTCACCCACAGCGGCGCAGCGGGGCCCTCTGTTGGCTGTCGCCTGTAATGGCAGCGTGGCAGCTCTGTTTTCCACGTGTTGGGACAGAGCATGCTCCGTGACCTTGTGTCGCTTTTCCTCAGGCGTGAGTCTGGACAACGCAGTCCTGTTGGTGTTACTGCGTCGTCCACACTGGAGGGTTTGCTGTCATCGTACAATGATCCAAACTGGAGCAGTGAAAACAGTGACTGAGTCGTGATCTTTATGCTTTCAGTCAGAAGAGCAGTGGTCAGTGTTGCTAACTTAGCGACTTTGTCGCTATATTTAGCGAGTTTTCAGACCCCCTTAGCGACTTTTTTTCTAAAAAGCGACTAGCGACAAATCTGGCGACTTTTTCTGGTAAATTTGGAGACTTATTTATGACGACTTTTTGACGTGAAAGCGTGTATTGCTCTTACTCTCAACAAGCAGCGGGTGCGTGGGCACCTCGCCCGTGCCAAAGCGTTCACGGGCGGAGGATAGTCCTCCCCCCGCTGCTATCAGGGCAGGAGACGTTCACACCTGTGTGTCCAAACTGCAAATGAATCGCGCATGAGCGAAGCCGCTGCTCCAACACTGACTGTAACGCAGTCAGTTCTTCTTTTACTGTGATGCTGTTTTGTGGATCAGGTTTAAAACTACTTATAAACACACACACACAAACAAAGTAACTCCACCAGAGCGCCTATTTCGGGTCACTTTTGCCGGTCCAGGCCCGGATAAAGGAGCAGGGTTGGAATTGTGACATTAAAAAAACAATAATTGCTAAAATAAATTTAATTTGTAGTTCTAAATAAACTCTAAATGCATTTAGGACGTTTTTTACTCACTTTATGTTTCTTCCACGATGTTATTTCTCTCTCCAACAACGTAGGTTACAATTACATTAGCATGACCAATTATGCAAATTAGGCGATGACGTCATTTAGCGACTTTTAGGACAACCAATAGCGATTTTCCTTACTGAGGAGTTGGCAACACTGGCAGTGGTAGGGCTGGGCGATATGACCCAAAATTCATATCTGTAGCTGGATGGCGATATACGATATAGATCTCGATATTTTTTTAAAGCCATAAAGTAAGAACAAAAAGAGAGTTCTTAGTCACACAGTCCCAGATCTCACACGGGCACTTTTATTAACATACAGCGCAGATGTACTCAGAAATAAATGATCAGCATTTATTAAATAATAATGCTCCATAAATAAAATAAAACAATGTTGTTTTTGTGCATAACGAAAAGCTCATAGTTGTGAAGTCAAAATGTAAACTAACAGACGCTGAGCATAAACAAGCATCTGTGGCCCTTATACACACAGTATGGCAGTGGTTCCCAAACGTTTTCCGCTGGGCCCCCCTTTGTTTTACAGAAAAATGTTCGCGCCCCCTCCCTTGCGCGTACATGCACGCACTAACACATCCTCCAACCACACACGCCCATATTTTGCTCAATTGCGGTTTTTTTCATACCTCAAACATTTAGTAAACAATTTTTCCCTTTTCATGCCCCCTCCTGCAATGGCTCTGCGCCCCCTCTAGGGGGCGGGCCCCACACTTTGGGAAGGTCTGCAGTATGGTAATATTACGTTGAAGCAGAGTAGTATCACTCCGCGAGGCTCCTCAGTAGCTGTAATGCTCCAACAATCCATCAAGCGGTGCAGCTTAGCTTAGCAAAGTCGAACTAAAACATTTGTTGACAGATTGCTGAGCGCCGTGCAGCACATAAAAGCGGTTCGAGGTCAGTAAACACAACCAGAATTCATACATACAGCACACTGTCGATTTTTGAGAAATTCAAAGGATTTTAGGCGTCAACGCGTTAGCCCGGTTAGCTTGTTAGCCTGGTTAGCCCAATTAGCTTGTTAGCCCGGTTAGCTTGTTAGCTCGTTAGCCCGGTTAGCTCGTTAACGTTTTAACGCTGTCCAGCCCCACGCACGGGGCGATCCGCGGTAACTCATTAACGGAGATTTGCCCTGTTAAAGCAGTTATGGCGTGATTTTAACGAGATTACCGCTACCAGCACTAAAACAGTAATCTCCAAATGTTTTCTTTTTACCGAGCAGCTCCTCTTTGATAGCTGCCGAGTCCATCTTGTTGCCTGCAGGTGAAGCAAGGGGGGAGGCAGAGTAACGCAGCCTGGAGACAAAAGTGGAGAAAGAGAGGCAAACCTGCGGCTCCACAAGTATAATTATAACGTAACATAGACTATATCGATAAAAATGATATTGTCACATCTCGTATAAAAATATCGATATATTTAAAAACTCGATATATCGCCCAGTCCTAAGCAGTGGCGTCAAATGTGTGGTCCTGGGGCCACGACTGGTTCTAAACAGGGTCTCATTGAACCCTCTGGTGGGTCTCCACAGACTGAAACTTGCAGTGAGGTTGGTCACTGCTGTCTTTGTGCTCGTGCTACATTCCTGCACAGAAAGTTTAAATCATTGATACTTGATGAGATAAAATAAACAGTTTGGTATTTTTAAAGGTTCTGCAAACTTTATTATGACAGCAACACAACAGCAGCACCTCAGAGACCCTACAATAATACAGAGAAACCCCAACAATCATATGACCCCCTATGAGCAGCACTTTGGCGACAGTAGGAAGGAAAAACTCCCTTTTAACAGGAAGAAACCTCCAGCAGAACCAGGCTCAGGGAGGGGCGGGGCCATCTGCTGTGATTGGTTGGGGTGAGAGAAGGAAGACAGGATAAAGACATGCTGTGGAAACACCCGGGGGTGTAAGTCAGCTTACAGGGGGAAGGAAATGTGTTGGCGTTCCAGCTGATTTAGAGTCTGTTTTGTCCACATTTAATTTACTTCAGTAAATCTCAGCTGCTTTAGTTGATCTCCGAACACCTGCGATGGTCTCAGCTTTAATGCCAGGATGTCCTTACTTTTGAGGGAGCACTTGAAGGCAGCGCGCTGGATGTCTTAGAAACAGCAGCTCTGGATCGTGCGGGAGGCGAGAGATTGTTCTGTGGAGGAAATAAGGACGAGGTCTTTGCTGTCCGCCTGCCAGAGGTGACAGATTTACTGCATGCAGCAGGACGAGCGCTACGCTTAGTTTTATTTCTGTTAAGGTCATTAAAACACGCAACGTGAAAATGATGTGAGAGTTCGCTGGCAGCAACCTCAGAAATTCCAGTTTGGTGCTTTTTTTTTCATGTTATTTTCCATCATAACTTCATGAGGAAACTTCCACATGTTCAGGGCTGAAAAAACTCATTTGAGCTAAAAGTCAAAGTTTACAGCAGGTTGCAGAAACTTTGATCTGTTCTCTGAGTAAAACACAGCATGTCTGTCACATCGTCCCTCCCTCTCTTTACCTGCCAGCGTGCGTCCGTCTCTCCCACCTGTGTGCGGTTTAGCCTTCATGTCACTGTCTGACCTCCTGGTCTCTTTGTCTCCTTCTCCATCAGGACCTGGAGCTGCTCGATTCAGTGCTGCGCTCCCGAGCTCCGGGCGCCGACGCTCAGGAGGCCTGGGATGGCCGCGGCGGCATCAACCCGGCCGGCTCGCGCCGGCAGGAGCGCAGCCGGCAGCTGTGGGAGGACGCGGGGACGGCGGAGGAGGACTCGAGCAAACTGAACGCTCTGCAGCTTCGCCTGGACGAGTCCCAGAAAGTCCTGCTGAAGGAGAGAGAGTAAGAGAAGCGTGAAAAACACGACTTCTGTCAGCAGGGACGGTCCGAGGTCGAACCATCAGAGGAACATAATCTAGTCATAAATCAGCACCACAGAAATCCTTCTTGTCTATGTTATCGTTTCCACACCATCAGAAATCTGTAAAGACAGAAACCTGTCGGCTCGACTCTGAAACTGTAAGAACGTGAAGATCACAGAGAAATGCGTCGTTGTCCTGTCGTTAAAAACAGGAAGTCTTTTTTTGGATCCGCTGTAAACAAGAAAGCAAACAAATCACAAACACACGACTGATCGTACAGAAACAGGAAGTTATTTTATTACTCTGTTCTAGCACGAACGGGAGTGGCGGCGAGTGTGGCGGCGAGTGTGGCGTGACTCATTCGTGCTGTCTGTGTTTCCCTGCAGAGACAAGCTGGCTCTGAGTAAGAGCATCGAGAGACTCGAGGCTGAGCTCAGTCAGTGGAAACTGAAGTACGAGGAGCTGAGCAAGAGCAAGCAGGAGGCTCTCAAACAGGTGAGGCACAGGGTCACCTGAGCACAGGGTCACCTGAGCACAGCGGACGCTGCTTCGCGGGACGGTCCGTCTTCTTTAAACGCGCTCTGACTGTTTCTCTGCTAACAGACGAGCGCTCGTGTCTCTGAGCTCCGTGGTTCATCGATCACTGACCTGCTGTCGCGCAACAAGAAGACAAAGACAGAGCAGCCAAACCAAAAGAAACCAGAAGGAGAAAACGTGACAAATACATCAAAAGTGCAACGAAGGAAGCCGGAGTGCGTGATTCTCAGGGACTTCCTGTTAGACACGTGCTCGACTTACAGCTTGAATTTCATAGAAAATGTTCCTCACTTCAGATTTTCACAGTTTGGTCCACATGACGCGTTCATAACATTTAGTTAACGAGCTGAATGTGAGAGCTGCTGACGGCGTTTCATTTCATTTCTAACTGCAGCGATCACGAAACGACAAAAGGACGATAAACACAGGTCGTGATTGTTTCAGCTCATTAAACTCGGTGTGCAGCAGCTGCACAGCATCGTGTGTCTGACGTGTTCAGTTTTCTGTTTTTGCTTCTTTATACAACAGGATGTCCTGTCCTAATGTGCACAGCTGACCTTCAATTCAGCAATAATAACAACAATAACAACAACAATAACAACAACAACAGCAGCAGCTGTTACAAATAAATAGAAACATGTAAGAAGAGCAGGAGTTCTTAAACATTTCAGTGATCACAGTTTTGCTTTTGTGTCAACATTTTCAGGTCTTTGAATGTTTTTATTTCTGGTGTTCAAACCTGTGACCTCTGTGCTGCAGTGATCGTCGGTCATCACGAGTCCTAAACTTTCCAAAAAGCTCTTAAAATGACTTTACTAAGAAGTCTGATCGCTTCAAATGTCCCGGCAGGTCTTCAGCTGCAGGAGGCCTGCTGTGCTCAGCAGCGTCCAAATCCTAAAGCCGAGTGTGACGATCTGTCTTTGTCGAACCACTAGGGGGCAGCACCGCTCCGCAGACGGCAGGTCTGATGAACATGAGTTAGATAAAAGCAGCAAAGTGGGGGTGGGGGGGCAGAAGATGTGAGAGATGTGTAGATGATGATGAAGGTGACGGAGTTTGTAGATAAGCGTGTTAGAAGATGCAGATGAAAGCGGGATCGCACTGCAGGTTGGAGGAGGCGGATGAGACAGAGGCAGAGATAAGGAGATGTGAGGGGGGGTCACGCTTATCTCCACGCGTGTTGTTTCAGATCCTCCAACATCACAGGAGGCGTCTCACAGTGTCTGCTTTAAAGAAACAGCCACCTCCCCCGAAAAATGTCCAGATAAGATTAAATGTCAGGCGGCTTAAACGTGGATTTATTTCTAACATCAGCCTGAAAGATTCAACGTCTTCATCCTGCAGCTGAACCTGCTGAAGGAGATGCACCAGGACGAGCTGGGACGCATCTCTGAGGACTTGGAGGACGAACTGGGAGCTCGAACCAGCATGGACAAGAAGCTGGCCGAACTACGAGCTGAGGTGAGGGAAACCTGACAGCAGCGCGAGAATCACGACCCCGAGAAAAGACGTGAACGGACGTCTCCAACATTTATCAACAATTTCATACAGAATAGATTAAAAATGTCAGACTGCTACAAACAGTCTGAGTTTGTAGGTGCAGAAGCACTCAAAACTGAAATCTGAGGCATGTCGTGTGTTTCCTACAGATGGAGCGGCTGCAGGTGGAGAACGCCGCAGAGTGGGGGCGTCGAGAGCGCCTGGAGACCGAGAAGCTGGGCCTGGAGAGGGACAACAAGAAACTGCGAGCTCAGGTTGAAGACCTGGAGGAGCAATTGGCCAAGCAGCGCCGGCAGGCCGCCTCCGCGCTCGACAGCGACCTGAAGGCCATCCAGACCGAGCTGTTCGAGAGGAACAAGGTGGGCGGGGCTTTCTGCGTGCTTACTTCCCTCTCTTCTTTCCTTTTCCTCGCGTGTTCCTCCACGGTCTCATCCCTCACGCGGCACAGCTGTCAGGTGGAAATCCCTCCACAGATGTAGAGACGGGCGGCGCTTGGTCCGAGGCGTCTAATCAAAACCTCATGACAGTCTGAGCTCCTGCTGAAGGGGGGAGACAACGCCGGGTCACGGGGCGTCCACGTCGTCATGGTTACATGCAGGTTAACTGACATCCAATAATACAGATGGAGAAACTCGTACACGGGCAGAGACGGTGAAAGGTGAGGTGTCTCGAGCTGAGACGAGCAGCTTCATCAGCTTTAACGTTTCAAAGGGTTGCAGATAAAAACTCGAAGATTAACAAACTTCAGCTTTTATTTAAGTGGAAGATGAGAAAGTTTCAGGTGAAACAGCACCTGTAACCTTAGGTCAGGGGTCGTTAAGGTCAGACGCCCTCCGAGCGCCCGACGTCATCCTGCTTCTCCCACAGCTCGTTAAATAAAGCGAGGAGTTAAAAAGAGAGTTAACCTGAGTCTCATCAGGTGCTTCCACCTGTGACGATTACACATTACTTACTGTCCCTGCAGCTGACGCAGGTCGCGTGCTGCACATGAGCAGCTGCAGGCTTCATGCCGTGTTTGTGTGACACAGACGAGATGTTTCCACCAGCAGCTGCTGCCTCTCACATTTCCACTGATTCACAAACGTGCAGGAAGTTTGGTTTCCTGCACAGCGACGAACTCGCGCTACGTGTTTGTGCCCCGACCTCGTCTTTCAGGAACAGCGTGCGTGTGTGTGTGTGTGTGTGTGTGTGTGTTTAAAAACAGAAAGATTGATTGTGTTTTGTGTTTAGTGTTAAAACCACAGTATTGATCCGCACAGCGAACAACAAACAGGGCGAGTGATTGAAACACGCACACACACACACACACGCGCGCACAGATTGATTGATAGCAGAATCATCTTCATCCACAGCCTCGACTGTGGATGCTACAGCAGATTGATGTTCACTGTCACACACACACACATGGACAGTGTGTGTGTGTCAGATAAGTCACCTGATCACAGTGAGGCGTGATGAGGAGGCGAGGTAAGAAACAGCGTTTAAAGGAAGTGCCGTGGTCACGAGGTTTAAGTAACGACTTTGACGCCGGTTAACCAAAGTGGGCGGGGTTAAACTTTTGAACTGTTCCCAAATATTCGAAGCGAGTTATTGAAGCGACCTCCAGCGGGACGAGTGATTCACCAGACTGAATCACTTCCTGTGTGGACATCCCCACCGTCCAATCAGCTGACAGTTGTAACCAAATGAATTCATAACAAACTCAAGAACAGCAACTGCTGATAAAAACAAGCAGAAAACACCAAAGATAATAAAAACTCATCATTTAAATTCCTGAGAGAAGAAGAAATCCAGCAAAAACTAATCACAGGTCTTTGAAAACGATAAAACCAACACAAGGATAAATGCAATTAACTGATAATAAAAAGCTAATTATTAAACGCCCAAACACAAATCAGCAGCAGGTCGCAGCATTAAGAAGTGAAAGCCTGATCCAGGTGATCACCTGTCCATGCAAAGGTGGCCTGATCCAGGTGACCCGAGGGCTCAGGTGGGTTCATAGCTCACCTGAGATGTGCTGAGGTCTGTAGGCACCTTCGCACGGAGCTGATTTTTTTCAGCTTCCTGTGAAAGTGTGTGATATGCTGCTGCAGTTCACAGGTCAGACTCAATTGCACCAATGATCGGGCAACATCTGAACCTTCCCAGGTCAGGAAACACTCCTGCTTCACCAACACGTTTACGTTTTGGCTGACAGGCTGAAAAAAGTCCAAATCTGATCCTGGCAGCACAAACGCAGGACGCTCGAGGAAAAAGGCGTGAACATCCAAACACAGAGGTCAGAGTTCAACAGCTTCAGAGCTCCAAGAATGAAGACAGCACAAACACGAACAGGCTCCTAGACGGGCTGCAAACACACAGAGTAAGAGACTATCAAAATAAAACAGGAAGTAACATCGACAAGACGAGAGAGGATTCTGGGAATGAACTGAATAACCAGGAATCACACATAAGTCTAAACCGTCCATCACAGGTAAAGATCCAGGATAAAAAGACAAAGAATACAAAACTCTGAGTATCAAAGAACGACAAACACAAGATGAACCAAACACGTCAGAGTAACCACACAGAGAGCAGAGCTTTACATCAGGAATGATGCAGCCTTGCATTTTCTCTTTCATTACTGCCAACAAGCACGGCGTCACACGGCGAGCCTCCCCGTGCTGTCGGCGGTTCGATCGGTGGAGTCGTTTGAGGTCAGGTCAGGCCGTACGGTGTGCATCCCAGAGTTCAGCAGGGCTGCATCAAAGAAACATCTGGAAGAAGATCAGTGAGTGGATCAACGGTTATTTAGGTTTTTTCTCAAAATGTCACAAATAAACAAGTCTGCAAGGAGGATAACCAGTCAGTGAAACATCAGGAATAAATGATTCCAAGGCAAACAGAGAGACGGCTTCATGCTTCACATACAGGTCAAAAAGCAAAGAGCTCAGTGTGAGGCCGTCTGCCCCACAGCTCGCACCAAACAGGACGACGATCCCAGCACAGCAGCAAACAACAGAGCTGCCGCAGTGGTCCAAGGTCCAGACTGTGTGTGTCTGTGTGTGTGTGTGTGTGTGTGTGTGTGTGTGTGTGTGATGATCTCTGGTCCTTTTAAATGGCCTCATTAAGCAGCAGGGTGGGTGGCAGAAGTGTGTGTGTTTGTCAGTGTAAGTGGCCTCCATTACCGCCCATCCCACAGGGTTATTTATGAAGATGTCAGGCTGATTTAATGCTGCATTTAACACACACACACACACACACAGAGTAAAGATTCAGCGTAATGAATCAAAGGAAGTCAGACAGAATAATAATCAGACAGTTTGAGCTGAAGAGTGTAGTCTGTGAGGAAGACTCTGATGAAGAGGAGGAAAAGATGGCCGAAGGATAAAGAAGTTTGTCCTGGCGGACTTTTGTCAAGGACCTGTTCAACGAGCTATTTAATTAAAAAAAACGTGGGACAGGAAACGGCAGAGTTTGCTGGTTAATTGTGATTAGACCTTCAAAATAAGAGCGAGGCATCTGATTGGTGAGCTGCTCTATTTTTGTTCCCAACCTTTCATTTTACTTCTGCTCCATCTTTTCTTTGTGTGTCTTTACATTTTCTTCCTCTTTGTGTTTCATTGAGCCCATATCGCCAAACCGCTCCGAGAAGCGCGCACAAGCCCCTCCCCCACTGTACGACTCCCGGGCAGCCCTCGTTAGAAAACCAATCCTCCTCTTCATCGTCTGTGGGACTGCTGTCTAAATTAATGCTAAATTCTGCATGACAGAGGGGGAAGGGAGTGTGTGTGTCTGTGTGTGTCTGTGTGAGTGTGTGTGTGTGTGTGTCTTTGTTTTCTGTGAGCAGATGTAGCAGCAGACTTCAGGGTCTTTGCAGTCAAGGAGAAACATTTAACAGGCAGCGCAGCGTAACACACACACACTCACACACACGCATGCACATGCACGAACACACACACGCACTCACACACGCACACACACGCACACACACATTTGTAGGAAGGCAAGCATTCCTGCTCATACACCGTCCTGTAATCCATGTTTAATGGAGTCAGGGACTTCCCGCCCCTCCCCCCTTGCCTCCCCCGTCCTCTCCTCTTCTTCCACCCTCTCAGACAGCCATCGTCTGGAAACGATAAGACTGGGGGGATATTGAGGTCTCTGACCTGCTAAAGATAAAAGCAGGAAGTCCTCAAACTTCTCTGGCCGCAGATATTAAAATTAAATCACCTGCAGTAAATTAACGGAGTTCACACTGAAATAAGGACGGGCAAGATTACAGAGCAGTGTTTATGAGGAAAGATGGAGGCGGCGAGGGACGGCTCGCCATGTGTGAAAGCATGTTTGTTCTGCAGTGTCAGAAAGTCATCATTGAGGAAACAGTTCAGTTTTATTTATTTAGCAGCAAATGAGCACAAACCAACAATCAGACGGTCCTCTGAACCCGGGTCGGCCTCGATTGTGTTTTCTGCCCCGAACGTGTCAGAGTGGGAAATGCTGCAGCATCACTGAGGCAGAGAATCACCGACGAGCTTCATCGAGCTTTGTCACACGAAGTGTAATTATCTCCTGAGTTTAGCCATATTTTATTAAATAAATCATTTTCATTAAACTTGGAAATATGATTATATTTTTTTCCTGGATATGAAACCGTACGGGCAGCACGGTGGTCCTGGGTCGACTCTGTGGAGTGTGCGTGGGTTCTCTCGGGTACTCCGGCTCCCACAGTCCAAAGACAGTTAGTGTTAGTGACAGACTGTCCAGGCTGTAGCCTGTTGTGAGATGATCAGGACCCACACAGCGTGCGACTGTTGGTTACAGCACTTTTATTTTGACCCACAGTTTTCCACTGTTTCAGCACTTTGTATGCAACCAGGATGCCAGCTTTCCAGCACCTTCCCACACCACACAAACCAGAACGAGTTCATTAGTGGCAGTCCCTCTCACCCGTCCCCTCCGACCGCCCCTGCCACACCCATCTCATGTCTGCGTGACCCTGATAAGGATAAGCCAAAGATGCACAGCTGGGGTTACATGACATTAAATGTTACAGTGAAAGCTGTAGCTGATCGAGCGGACCTGTTCCTGTGTTGGATGATAACACGTCCAACCTTTCTAATAATCGCTGTACGTGCAGTAATCTCTGCGAGCCAAAAACTCAGATTAATCTAAATACGCAGCTTATCGTTTTTTTCTACCCTTGGATCCAGATGATGGCGCCGAGAGGGGGTAGAGACCCCACCCACCAACTGCTCAAACATGTTTATGAGGGGCAACCAATCAAAAGAAAGTTGTCTTAAAAGGGGAGGGGCTAAAACAGCTGGTTTCAGATGGAGGATGAACTGAGGGGCTGCACAGAGGATCAGGTACAGAAGGATTATTTTGGACTGTGACTCATGCAAAGCTGCTCTGGGAGGGTCAGTTAGCATTGCCGTGGTTCCTGTGATACAGATCCACCGGGATTATCCCAGATAATCACCTGGATTATCCCACAGGTGTTTATAATCTCCGTTGGAGGTAAAAGTTTATGATAATCCATAAACAGGCGCTACTGTTTTTTAGGCTAATAGATGAAGCATCGTCACGACTCGAGCGTGGCTGAGCTCCTGTGTTGATGACTCTCCCTGACTGGGACGTGTTCACAGATCTGACGTATTTTATGTTGGAGGACTCCAGACGTCCAACCTTCTGACTTTGAGAGGATGGAAAAGATCATTTCTGGGTTTAAACACTTCCAGAGTTGTTTTTGCTGGTAAAATAATCCAAGAAAATATGCAGCGTGTCATCTAAGCAAGTCCTGCGTTGCCCCTTTTTAAAGACGTTAGCAGTGAGGAGCTCGCCAAAGCAGAGCAGTCATGTCAGACATGTTTCTGACCTCCTGGACTTCTGCCTCGTCCCACTGTCTCGCAGACAGGCTGCACTTGTCTTTGTTCTAATGCTTCACCTGTGAAACACCACCTCTCCAGTCTCCACTCTTCATCTTCCTCATTCCCTCATCTCCAGACCCCGCCCCCTCTTTTAATCATCCGTTCTCTTTGTTTGATCTGGCTCTGAGCTCGCTCTTGTATTTGTGCACCATTCATCATTTAAATACTGACTGCAGGGGGAGGGGAGGAGGTGTGTGTGCAGAGGTATTTGAACAACAGATTGGACCTGAATTCCTCCTCCAGTCAAACTGCTGTCTCACTGAGGACACAGAGGAGATCGAAGTTAGTAATAAGATAAAAATTTAACACCTAATAACGCTGAGAGATGGATCAGAAGGACAGATGTAGATAAATAAGGATGTTCCCACTCCCCGGCTTTTATTATCACTGTATGCGTCTCATTTCTGTCCATCGTAAGTTCAGAAAAGCTTCCTGCTGTCTGGGGAGCCATTAGGCTGCGGGGGGGCACACAGTGGTGCATTATTAATCCTGCCATTAGCTCCAAGTGCAAACCAGTCAAATGGAGCTTTTGTTGTGCTAAACCCGACTGTGACCACAACTACCTGTAATTACACCCTCATAAAGACACGATTTCACGTCCCGATGCTCCTCAGAGAGGCTGCGGTCGCTTCTGCCTGCAGCTGCTTTAGAAAGCTCTGCGGCGTGCAGCACACGATAAGGAAGTGCACGCTTTAAAGTCCTGCATCTGTCAGTTTCATATAATCCTCCTGCAAGAGCACAAGGCTCCTGACGTGTTCATGTAAAAGTGCGTCTGTTATTCAAACACTCAGAACTCGCAGATTGTTTTTAAACGTTGAAGCATTTAACGTTAGCATTTAGCCAGAGATCATCTGACCGTCATGAAATATGCCAACAACCACAAAACAAGACAAAAATCAATCTAATGTCACTTTTCCATGAACAAAAACGCATGTCAGCCGTTTCCTGGGTGATAAATGAGTGACGTCGTTCCTGATCGTGGTTAATCAGCTGTAAGAATCTGAGGTGGAAACGCCAGCGTCTGAACTCTTTCTCTGTCCTCAGGAGCTGGCCGACCTTCGCCACATTCACGCTAAGCTAAAGAAGCAGTTCCAGGAGAAGACGGCAGAGCTCGCCCACGCCAACCGGAGGGTCGAGAGCCACGAGGCCGAAGTTAAAAAGTTACGACTGAGGGTCGAGGAGCTTAAGAAAGAACTGGGACAGGCTGAGGATGAGGTAGGAACACGGCTACGCAGGTATACGGCTGGGTCACAGATTATGGTTGATCTCATCTGCTTATCCAGCTTCTGACCCCGCCCACATCTCCATCACTCATTCCAAACAACCAACCGACTGACCAGATCAGATCTGAACCAGTCATTCCTGAAAAAACAACCAACACACAAACAAACCAGCCAGTCATGTGACCAACTAACCAAAATCATGCAGTTAACCCTTTAAAGCCGGTCAGAGCAGCACGCTCCGTTTTGTGTAACTATTTTTAAATCCCGGTAGCTCTGCAACCACGTGAGCTAGCGCAATAATTGTTTTTGCATATGAAACCGGAGGAGTTGTACTTACATCTTATGCCATCAGCTTGTCCTCGGTCACAGTTTCCTTCCACATATAGCTTTGCAAAAACTGCATAAAAAGCACTTGCAGCAACAAAAACATAATATTCCAGAAACACGCTTTGCCGATCCGATCAGCTGTTCATAACACTTCCTACGTCCATCAGCGTGAACTATCGCATGTCCGCCATGACCTGCCCGAAACCGGAAGTGACGTCATTTTTTGGTGAAATGTAGTTTTTTACCATCAGGGCCTCATGAGCCTATACTGGTGTTTTTAAAAGTTATCTTTGACTTTATGACTTTCTGTGTGGTTTCTGGGATGCTTAGGACTCATATTGCACTGCTGGAAATAGTTTATTTTGATGCATATGCTGCTTTTTTGCAAATTTGCATTATAATATTTATTTTTGTTTTTCCTGCAGTGTATAAAAATTGGTGTATTTCAAAAATAAAACTATGAAGACACTCAAAATAAATTTCCTGTGGTGGGAAACTATTTTGTGCAACTTTTTTGTATTTACAGTTTTGAGGGATAAGCCTCTTAAATTTCTCTAACTAGAAATATATGTTAAAAAACAAAAACGATTTTCAATTTTTTGTAGTTTATTGCACTTTTTTGCAATTTATGTAATTACTATGCACTTAATGCAGACATATTATTAAAATCTGGGCTATAATGGTTGTATTGATGTATATCAACTTGAAATGCTCCCAAAAATGGCTCCACAGCATGTAAACATATAATATAAGCTCTGGCGGACTTGGTTCTATGGTAGGTCTTAAAGGGTTAAAAACTGCCCCTCCTTCCACCAAACCAACCGACCTGCCAGCCAATGACAAACAAGCAGCAGACTAACAATACAAACGACCAGACAACTGGCCAAACCAATCAGCTACCATCAGATCTGACACCTACAAACAGATTTTCTTAGTTATTCCAGCGTCAGACAAACCAACCAGCAGCCAGTTCAAAACTTTATGAACCTCGATTCTGACCGACTGAATCAATCGAACAGCTGACCGATAAATACTTGACTAGGTGGAGTGTTTCTCTTAATACTTTCAGGACAGTTTGAGGTGATAAAGAGGTCTAAAGGTGTATTTAAAGTGTTAAATATTCATTTGAAGCTGTCTGTGTGGAGAATATTCCTTGGCTCTGGATGGAAGCATGCTAGCTGCCACAGCGTCGGGTTTTGTGCCTTATGACATGTTTTGCACATCGACCGCTTTGTTTCGGCGCCACAGCAGTGTCTCGTGTTTGAGCTGTGCCGTCTGGCTGATTTATGGGATTTATGCGTCTGCATTTTTTGCGTTTCCAGCTGGATGAGTCTCAAAATCAGACCCGGAAGCTGCAGAGGTCTCTGGATGAGCAGGTGGAGCAGACGGAGAACCTGCAGGTGCAGCTGGAACACTTACAGTCGAGGTAAGATACGCGTAAATCTCTTTGCACCCGGTGTCCTACACCTTTGTCTCATTTCCTGTTGCGATACGAACTCAGTTGCTATTTGCTGAAGCAGACTTGACAAGCGTGATGGCCGACGGCGGCGCGACATTTATGACTCATATCGCTAAAATGTTAGAAACATTTCTTAAAACATTTGATTTACAAGTTTTGATGAAAAACATTGTAGCAAATTTGGTTCTTGTAAACGTGATGCTGGGCTTGTAAACAGCTTGTTAACATTGCCCTGTGGCAGCAGGGGAGTTGTAGTTTTTAGGACTTGTAGTTTTATCCAAGCAACAACATCTGGGTCTAAGCCAGCGCTGAAAGCTGCTAATGTTGGAATGCCGGGATGGAGAAATCAGCAGGAAGCATCTCCATGGACAACGTCCATCTTTGAGATACAGTCTGTTGATTTTGTACTTCTTCTGTTCCTTCCCTGCCAACCCACAGCTCCCACAGCTCCCACAGCTCCACGTGCAGCTCAGTCTGTCCCGTTTCTGATACAAACACTTAGCTCAGCTAGAGTGTCGGCATGTTTAGTAACACTTCTCACACTCCTGAAAAGCTCTACAGGCTCTTACTCAAAACACACCTTCAGGAGTGTGTGTGTGTGTGTGTGTGTGTGTTTGTTAAGCTGACAGCCTACTTGTAGCTGCCAGGCTCAATGTGAGTCTTGGCACTGCCTTCATTTATTGTTCAGAGATTAGCTTTGCTGTGTGTGTGTGTCTGTGTGTGTGTGTGTGTGTGTGTGTGTCTGTCACTCAGCTCTATCAGCTTTGCACAGTCCTCCGCTCCTCTCTTCCTCTCCTCTATGCTCTCTCTCCCATTTTCTCCACGCTGTTGCTCCAGCACCCAGCAGCCAATCGCTGAGCTACCGGTCACAGGTTGCCGTAGTAACAGGGAGCTCACTCTCTCTCATGCCTCTGCTGATGTCGCGGAATGACAGGCATGTCGGCATGGCAACAGCTTGAGGAGACTGACACAATCTTTGTGTTTTGGGGTTTTGTCGAGGGCGCCGCTTCTCTTCGTGCTTTCATTCAGTTTGTCGGCGGCTGCTCGACTGTCTGTGCTGCTCACGGCGTGCCGTGTCGTCGTACAACGGGTCTGCAGAGCATCTGAAGCCTGCGGCCTGTCTGCCGTCCAGCAGGGGGCGGTGCCTCTGAAGTCTGATTGGATAGAAGTCTGTGAGCTCAGGAACTGTGTCGACTTAATACAGCTCCAACATCCTCGTCTCTGCAGGTGTTATGAAGGATGTTATCTGTAGAGGCCAATCAGTTTGTGTATCAGGCTGTAAACATGGTTATTTCTGCTGGAAAGCTTTAACATGGGAGTCTATGGGGACTGACTCATTGCTGCCCCTGCTGGGCTTCAGAGGAACTGCAGGTTTTTAGCACTTTAGCATGTTAAGTCTGTTTTTTTTGGTGAATCGCCCGCCGACTGATTTCAGGCAGTGTCTGGAAACACACTTTTCCCGAGGTCGCTGAGCCCATGTGACTGACGTGACGTTATTTTAACCCTCTCTCTGTCTTCCTGTCAGACTGCGGCGGCAGCAGCAGAGTCCCGGTCTCTTCGGGAAGATGCGATCGACTCGCTTTGGTCCTGAAAACCCCGACGGTCCCAGCAGCGATGTGGACGAGGAGGACGAGGAACTGCAGCTCCAGATCCCATGACACACACACACACACCTGCACGCACACACACCCACACACACACACACACACCAACATCAGCAGTCGCGTGATGATGGTGAAGATTGTCGCTCTCGGCTGAAAGCTGATGTTTGGCAACACAAAGCAAATCAGTCCCAACCAGCGAGCAACATTTCAGCGCACCTGTGCATGCGCCTGCAGCGACAGGTGACGGTGTCTTCGACCAATCATCATTTAGCAGAACAAAGACGTTTCAACAACAGACCTTATCCTTGCAAACACACACACACACACACACACGCAGCAGGATGAAGCCCAGCCGGAGTGTGACAGGCGTGAACAGGAAGTCCGGATCGTCTGATCCTCATTAAAAGAACTGAACTGCAGGACAAGCCAACATGTTTTTATCCGTTCCACGTACTCGCTCATTCTTACCTCACACCATCGTCGCGAGCAGCACAGCTGCTCCAGCTGTGCTGCTGTTTTCACATCTGCAGTATTAGAACGCCGCCCAGAGGGAGGAAAGGCTTTCGCGCCGTCTGAGGTTTGAAGAGTTCAAAAAAATTATTTTATCCAGTGTTTCTGAATTTGAGTTTTTCTGCCAAATACCAAAGTGTTTGAAGTTCACGCTGAGATCACTCGAACGCAGCATTCACACGCAGGAAACAGGCGGCTGAGGAGTGTGACGCCGCTCCACGCGACGATGTCACGACATGACGCTGTGCACCTGCAGGAATCACAGGCTTACAGGTGTAAGACGTCCGCTTTCCTCTGCTCCCCTTCTGAGGCCACGCGGAGCGATTTAAGTCTCTGTAAGTGAGTGGGCGGGGCCAGGCTGCAGGAAGTCCCGCCAACAGCAGATATTCAGAACACCCGCTGAGCTGTGTAATGTTTACTATGATGTGTTCTCAGCAGGACTGAAGCTGAGTGGAGCTTAAAGTGTGTGAGGAAAAGAAAGCTTCACATCTATGAGGGAGGAGTCAGCGAGAGAGGCGGGGCAGGGCGGAGTCAGAGTGTTTGGAGCAGGAGCACCCGTAGCTCTGGCTGTGTGTCTGCTTTTATTTAACCTGAGCTGCTTTCTGCTCGCTTCCAGGGAGATAATCACTAACGCTAGCATTAGCCCAGGGTACACCTGGGATCCGCCTCTCACCTGGAGTTCAGGTGTTCCCCAAATCACATGCACACGTGTCTCCTGTTGATCCACCCGTGTAGGCTTCCTGTGAGTTTCATGCTAGAAAACATCCACAAACCAAATCCTCTGAGCGGTTTCGTGGAGGAGCCTCCATCCTAACCACCAAACTGCCTCCACCAACCATGTCAGTGTGCATCCACCTGAGCCTTCTTACCTCAGAGCGTCACATCCTGCTGCAGCTGCATCGCTGACGGCACAATTTGACGCCCTGGAGTGCAAACACGTCGGCCGAGCTGTGACGTCAGCTCGCTGTGCGCTTCTTTGCTTTAGCGGATGTAGACGGTGGGAAGAAAGTAGTCCCTAAATGAAACTGCAGGGTGTGTTTTTCTTTGTTTTTAAGTAAGTGGGTGAGATACCTACGGTGGCCCTGAGAGACGCTGCAAAAGCACACAAAACACAACAGAAATAGGAAAAAACAGCACAAGGGAAGTGTTTCTGGGGAGACAATAACCCGACGGACCAGTTGCAGGAACCAAAATATGCTAAGAATCGCGCTGGGAGACACTTCAAAGGTCTATTGGTTTTGTGAGGAAAGAAAAGATGAGAGCTAAGTGTGTTAGCCTAACTGTTAGCCTAAGAATCTGTCATCAGTGTTATATGAATCCATCCGCTTATCCTTTTCAGGGTCGTGGGGCGCTGGAGCCAATCGCAGCTGTCATAGGGCGAGAGGCGGGGTACACCCTGGACAGGTCGCCAGTCTGTCGCAGGGCCAACACACAGGGACAGACATTCACTCCTGCATTCACACCTATCTTCACAAACTGCATGTCTTTGGACGGTGGGAGGAAGCCGGAGTACCAGAGGGAACCCACTCAAACACAGAAAGACCCCGGCCTGATGGTGGAATTGAACTCAGGCAACAGTGCTAACCACCGTGCCATCGTGCGTATGAGTCATGAGATTAAAACACACTTACCGAGCATGTTTTGGTTCCCGCAACTGGTCCGTCGGGTTATTGTCTCCCCAGAAACACTTCCCTTGTTTTTTTCCGTTGTGTTTTGTGTGCTTTTGCAGCGTTGTTCTTATTGCTGGTGTTTTCTTAAGTTGCAGTCCGTTTGGCCTTTCAGGGCCACCGTAGGTAGCTGCAAAAAAAGTGTTTCTGACACTGCACTAACAACAGGAAGGGGTGCTCTGGATTTCGAGGTGAAACGTCCCTGAGACAAAGACGATTTAGACCCAAATGATCGTCACAGTCTGGGAGCTGAAGCTTCCTGTAATGACTCAGTATTTAATTTTCATGAGGAGTGTCCAGATGTTGTGAGGGAGGATGGGAAGCTCTGAGAACCAAACACTTCAGAAAGATCCACTCATGAAACAGTCACACGATGCCGCTGTGACAGCAATAAAGCATTCATCCGTTCATTCGTTCATCTTCCACCAGCCTCGCCTTCACTCAACTCTGATGCTGGAAGGGGACCAAGACATTTGTACTGACCAGGATTCTGTATTCCTGCTATTTATGTTGTTCTGGTTTAGTTTTTATAAATGATCTGTACCACGTGTTTTCTATTAGCTCTATAAATGTCAGCTGTACATACGAACACGAGTCCCCGTGTGTTTTTCCTCTGTGTGCGCTGTGATTTATTCATGAGTGGGTCACAGGTAGGCCAATTATGGATCTTCAGATCCTCATTATGTCAGCAGCTCCACCGTGAACTATGTTAAAAATATGGGCAGAAATCTGTGCCATCAGAAACTGAATTTGAATAAGTTAAATTTGAATTTGAAATGCTCAGATTGAATCTGAATTGTAACTTGAATAAATGCTTTTACAAACTGAATTTGAATTAGCCTAAATTGAAATTGAATTTTATATTTTGAAAATGTATTGATTTGCTTTGAAGCTGTATTTTATCCTTTAAAAATTTAGCTCTCGAATAATTTCAGTTTCACTTCTAACCGTTCAGTTTCAGTTCCAAAATTCAGTTTTTTGGGACTTACATCCGGTTCCGGTTCAAGCGCAGATTAATAGAACTACGGTCGCGTCCAAATTCATGGCTGCTTCCTCCTGAGGCCGCATTTGTAGACCGATTACGTCACAGCGACGCGCCGAAGGCTGTCCAATTTGTAGACTCCTCCGAATGCAGCCGACAAATGCGTCCTCCTTTTCCCCGAATTTGAAGGATGGGTCGGGTATGTCCTTCATGGCCCACCATATCCCAGAATTCATAGCGCGGCCCAGCCAAACTCCAGTTTCCAACAATGGCGGCCGCTACTAAGTTTTAAAATTACTCTTACTAATCTTTCTGGGTCACAAAATAAACTTTTAACATATTTTCAGGCGAGAAAGTAGCTGTGTAAACATCAAATATCTGCTCGGTTTATCATGATATCGCATATTTGCAAAAGCGCTTCGACGTTTTCGGAGACGTCTGCTACCCACCAGCTCGATAGCTAGCAGAGAGCTCGAGGGTCACTGATGCGGCCGAGAACGGCACAACTCCCGGCACATCATTTTCAGATCACCGCGGAGTTTCGCTGCTCGGGTTAAACGTAATATATAAGTCACTTAGACAACCTAAAATGTTATTGTTGGGCTTTTTTCAGTGTTTTGTTTGTTCGTGAGTAAATCGGTTTGGCTGAGATTAAAGTTATTAGATTAGATAAAATAAAACTTTATTAATCCCTCGGGTGGGTTCCTCCTTGGTTTTTACTCAGCTGACTAAACGTCAAACAGAAAACTGATTAAACAGAAGTGTGAGACGGTCGAGAGTTTACTCCAGTGTGCTGTTATATTTTAGATAGCAAGGAGCAGACGGCCGAGTTTATTAAACTCCACCGAGACAGCGGTGACGCTAATCAGAAGGCTAAACCGTCCAATTTCACAGCCGTTTACTTCCGGCCTACCCGACCTTCTGAGGACCCGGCCCACGTAGACTGTGAAGGCCGGGTCCTCAGGAGGATGCAGCCCATGAATTACTAGCGGACCGAAAGTGTTACTGACGGGAATCTACAGCATCTTGAGCTGAATTAAGACTTCAGAAGTCATTCGTCATGTCGAATGAGCAGCGGATAAACTCTCAGGTTGGTAATAAATGTTTTACATGTATAAGAACAAGCGTCATGTTAACAAATGATAGCCGTACAGTAACTTTTATGCTTATTGTAGCTGCTAGCTAAAAACGCTAATTTAGCGTAGTTTGCCCTGGATTCAGCTTTGACAAACAAATATGATCGACTGTTTCTAGTAGAATCCCAAAGTTGTCATCTTGGACCCTCTCAGAGCTCTGTATGCTTGCAGAGACCCCTACAGTAGGGAAACATGCAAAACGGTGTCCAAACCTTTGTGTTTTAGCTTTATTTATGTCTTACACAGCATCCCAACTCTTTAGCTAACTTAATAACTTTAGCTAAAGTGAATAGTCTAATTCATTAGTGCAGCATTACTGGATCACCTCTGTTTGAAGTGACATAATATGATATACTATCACTGAAACAGCAAACTTTGTAAATAAACAAACAACACTTCTCATTCTCTAAGCGTTTGGCCACAGCTGTAGATTACACTATCAGTGCTTGACGGATAAGCAGCAGGAAACGGACGGATGTGTGAAAACGCTTGCACTTCCTGTCATGGAGCTGTTTCTTGTTGTGTTGGAGGAGCACCAGCTTTGCTCCAGAGTCAGTCTGGCGGAGAGTCTTCGGCTCTCTACCCACAGTTGACGGTCACAGGTGAGGAATCGCGGACCTGATCTGCGGGTTCAGGCCAGGCGGTGTGATGTGCTCAGTGAGTGCAGAGTAAGAAGTAAACAGGAAGTAAGTAAAAAGGAAAAGCACTGCAGACAGACTTTCTGAACACCAGCAGAAAGCTTCTGCGGTGGAGACGCAGAGGGAGCATCTCGGTGCTGCGCAGTAATGAGACTGAAGCTCATCCCCACACAGCACGCCGCCGCCGCTCCTCTGACATCACATCCATTACTGAGCGTTTGCATCTCACAGAGGAGACAGATAATGAGTGTTTTACCGTCCTGCAGGAAAACATGCAAATCTCACTGCACACTGTGTGTGTGTGTGTGTGTGTGTGTGTGCGCTCAGCTACTGTGCATAAAACACACAGCTGTATATGAACATTATAGACATATAAACTTGTTCACATCTTCACTGTGGAGCCCCAGGATGATACCAAACCCACAGAGCGCCCACACAATCAAGCAACGTGTGTGTGAGTCTGTGCGTGTGTGTTTAGCCTGATCCCATAAGTACAGTAGAGAGGCGATAATGCTGAAAACTGTCAGCTAAGCATAACACACACTGTACTGCACTCTGTGTGTGTGTGTGTGTGTGTGTGTGTGTGTGTGTGGTTCATTATGTTAATTCTCTCCCTGTCTTTCTCATTAGGGCAGTAATGGCTGACAGCAGGATGGCACAACATTACACTGAGGTCTCTTATTATTCTACAGCTTGCAGGATCTCCATGTTTGCATGCAGTAATCGGTGTGTGTGTGCGTGTGTGTGTGTGCAGGTTATTCTTTGTGTTGTGAGGAATAACTGTATGGAGCCCGTCTGATGTCGTTGGCTGTTTTCTCGTCACTCTGGTTCTAAACTGCTGTCGTCTCTGTAATGAACCTATTTAAGTGTGACTGCACGTGAACAAGGCTGGCTGGTCTTTAATCAGTGCAGGCCTTGTGTTTGCATGCTCACAGATATTAAAATGTGCTTATTTGTTTAAAAAGCTGTTTAAAACCTTCCAGAATGGAACGAAGCATTAACAGACTGAAGAAATGCTGAGCTTGTGCTGGGCTGTAATACCAGTTTGTACCACATGGTGGTGCAGTGAGTTAGCCAGGGCAGTCGTTCGTCTTCATAAAGTCTGGCTGGAAAAATCCGAAACCTCGTAATGGAGCTAAAAAGAAAAAAGCTAAAAACAAACAAGCAAACATCTAAACACAGCAGTATCTAGAACAGCGCCTCCTGGTGGTGAAATTGAAAACGTCTACAGTTTGATTACAAAAAGTACCTTTAAAAAGACTTTTTTGTTTTGTTTTGTTTCTGTTTTTTTGCATGTGTGAAAGTGACACTTACTGCCACATAACCACCGTTCCACACTCTGTGGGTCCAAAAAATAAAATGAAGATTAGAGGTTTTCCTGACCCGGTTCATTCAGTCTGTGGAAGCAGCTCGCCCAGCGCTTCAGCGTGAAGCAGACACCAACGTGTGAACCCTCTGATGGTCTACTAGAAAATGTGAACGCAGCATTACAGACAATCCCAACTGTGACCATCACCAAAACCAGCCAGCCGATCTGCACCGTGGCAGCAGTGGTTATTGAGATGCTCGGCTACAAGATGAACAGCCACCAGGACCAGTATCCTCCATGGAGATGGAGACTAGAGGCCAGGATGAAGGCTGGAGGAAGGAATTCAACCAACTGTTGGAGCTGCAGAAAGGTGTGATGAAGAAAGGGATACCTGAGAAGCTCACACCTGAGGCCTTAAAAACTGCCAAAGACTCTCAGCCCTGGCCAGCTGCTTGAAGAGGTATACCTAAGAGACAGAAGGCAAGAGAATAAACCAGCTGTTCTCCACTGAACCATCCAAGGTGTACTCTCAGTGGCACGGGAACAATATGAGAACGAATATGGTGGAGATAAAGATGGAGGCTTGAATGCTGCCTGAGTGACGAGAGAGGCGGTGATGGGGAGGAGGTGGGTTGCACGAAGGCGTCTGCAAGGGAGAGTCACAGAGCTTCCTTACCGAACTCACACATTGGCTTCATTTCATGAGCAGCTAAAATGAACCAGCTGCTAACAGATGAGACACAGACAGTCCTGATCGCCTGATCATCCAAATACCGTCCAATAACCTGCCTCAGCACCACAGGCACGCTCCTGTCAGGCATCATAGGAGCTATGAATAACAGGCACATGGCTCAATACATGAGAAGGGAACTGAAAGGAATTTGATGGGGATGTGGAGAACGACACTACAGGCCAACTTTATGCCAATAGTGCAAGTCACCATCAAGTGCAGGAGACGTTCTGTCCCCACTGCTATTCTGCACAGGCCTAAACCCCCCGACTGAGATCACTGACGAGACTGACTACGGATACCGACTACAGGACGGAGCAAAGCAGCCACCTTCTCCACGAGACTTGAAGATCTACAGCAACAACAGTCATTTGGTCTGGAGACGTGTAGTCCGATGGTAACAAAGCGAGGGAAGGTAGAAATTAGGGAATCGCACTACCAGAAGGCAACACTGCAGACAATGAGGGCAGCTACAAGTACCTGGGAAACCTTCGGGCAAGTGGGGACCACGAAGAGGCTGCTAGGAAAAATGCAACCACCATCGGTTGAATGGGAAAAACAAGATCCGGGCTATCAAGACCTACGCCCTGCTGATAATCAGGTACTCTGCTGGGATGATCAGCTGGCCAGAGGAGGAGATAGAAGCTGGTGACATCAAGGCAAGAAACGTCCTTACCATGCGAGGAAGGTTTCGCCCAAGTCCAGCCCCCCGAGACTGTACGGTAAGCAAAAGAAAGCTGGCCGAGGATTGGAGAGTGTCAAAACCATGATCCAGGATGAGACAACAAGCACACATGTTGACATGATCACATGCTTAGTGGATACGTCAGGCAGGAGAAACCCGAGAAAGAAGAGCAAGAGGACGGCCAATCATGGAAGGACTGGCCCCTGCACGGCGTGCACCATCGACATGTGCAGATCCTGTCCTGAGACGGCAGAGGGAGCTCGCAGTCTCACTGAGAGGAGGGGAGAGCGGTCGAGGTGCTGCCCAGGTTGGACATCTCTGCACCTCTTCTGGCCAGGTGTTCCACCCACGATGATCTTGCTGTAACTGTTTAGGAATGTTATGGAACGTCATGCATAAAATCGAAACTGCAGCCACATTAAACAAAAAGGTAAGAATGTCCTGACACAGGTGCAAATGACATTGGCACTGACAGAAGTCACTTAAACCCAAACTGTGCAGAGCTGTCGGGTTTAATATGCACAGGCTTGATCTGCTGTTGCTAACGGCCATCGCCAGAGGCTGAGTGCCTTCAATATGGCTGCCAGAGGCCGTCACTTGAGAGCGTTTTAGAAACTAAAGATTTGTATACAGCGGCGTGCATGGAGCCACTCACACACACACTGCAGCACCGACAGAAAATATGATCATAAATCATCTTTATAAGCACAGCTCGGGGGGAATAATGAGTCGAGACAATACACAGAGGGCGGAGAATCCTATTTTCAGTGGCTCTTATTTCTCAGAGCGTATGCTGGGATTTCTGCACAGACACCGAGAACGATGAAGACGCAAGTGAGGCCAATAAAATAATTGTTCCCTTCAGGGCTGTCAGAGTCGAGAGGACCGAGCCTCGGCGCCAACGGTCTGATGGGTGGATGAAAACAGCAGAGATGAAGACGATGGCAGCTTCGCACTGCAGGTGACAGCAGTGTTTCCACGGGTAACCTCAGCGAGCACGCGCAGGTTACTTCAAACGTCTGCACGCGCTTTCAGATGCTTTGATCGCCTTCAGACCTGTTCTTGCTGATGAAGAGGAGGAGGAGGTTGTGCATCAGCAACAAAAAGTTTAATTTGAGCCTGAGAGGGTTAACCTCTGTCTCTCTTCCACAGCATGTCTTTATCCTGTCTTCCTTCTCTCACCCAACCAATCACAGCAGATGGCCCCGCCCCTCCCTGAGCCTGGTTCTGCTGGAGGTTTCTTCCTGTTAAAAGGGAGTTTTTCCTTCCCACTGTCGCCAGCTTACATGCATCTTGTTCAGCATGTTGTGCAGTTCATCAGTATTTTTGTATGTGCTTTAAAGGTTTGTATCTTCGATGGATCTGCACTGTGTGGTCATTTTGTGGGCTCTGTTATACCGAGTGCATGTAAAGGGGTTCATCATTTATCCTGTCGTCAGAGACGTATGGCTGTGTCTGAACTTCCACAGGTGAGCTTGTGTGACAGATATCGGTGCTTCTAATGAAACTGTTGGTGAGAAGACGGAGCGGAGCAAACGCTGAGGAAGCAGCGACTCGCCGTTGGAGTAACATTTCATTTGGACTAAAAGGCTGAAGCGATGAAGAAAGGTTGGTGTCGTGAAAACTGTCAGAGAACAGCAGATGTTGAACATTTATCAGCATCATTACGTCCTTTCTATCTTTCTACAACCACCCAAAGGCAAACGCCGTCTCTGCTTCCAGCACAGTTCACGATACAGTCTCTTTCACTACACGGACCAAACTTTATTCCAGCTGATTTTAATCATGTCTCACTTAAAAAGACACTTCAGACTTGTATCAGCGTGCTTCCTGCCCAAGCAGGAAAGATAAGATATTAGATGTATGGATCAGTAAAGGATGCCTATAAATCACTCGTGGCCCTGCGCATCATAAACGTGTGCACTTCAGGCCCACAGATGAAGGACAAAGACCTGGACAGGAGCGCAGTGACTGAATGTGTCTTTCTGTGATCATTCTTTAGTTGCACGTTTAAATTTAGCCAGGAACACTTTATCATTCAGGCCATGATTAAACATGTAATTTCTCAGTAATTAAATAGAATTTCAATGTATTTTTGTTTAAAATTACAGTGTAATTATATTTACCTACAAATACTTAAAGATAGGTGCACTAAATATGTGTTTTTAAAGGAAACAAATGATACTGTAAGTAAATGTAAGTAATTGATGCAATGCATGCCACCCCCACCCCTCATTATTAAACACACAGTGCGTTTGCAGCACTGCTCGTATTATGGGCTGGACTATCCGTGCCTTTTTACATTTTTAGCTGATGTAAACAAAAATACACAGAAGTCAAACACCACCTGAAATTACTTCTGCAGTACTTACAGCTACTTGTAAACTACTTACATAAACTTACAGAATAATTTATTCTTTGTTTCCTGACTTGTTACCATTTTTCTACTAACTCTAAGTATTACGTTGTAATTTCCATTTAATTGCAGTGTAATTACGCCCTTCGCTGTGGGCCGTGTCACAGTGTTTCCATTCAGCAAACAAAGTTCATCTTTAGTGTGTTTAGTTGTCTAGAAGCAGATCACCCAGTGAAAGCTTCTCCGCTTCCATCAGACGTGTAGTTGAAGAACGCTGAGCCGCTGACCTCCATGTTTAACCGTGCGAAGGCTGCGGCCGCATCTGAAAGTTCCAGTGGCTGATTTTATGTTTCAGTTTAAACTGAGCGACTCACGTCCACGTCAGTGGGTGTGAAAGCGTCTCCTCTTTTTTACTTTGTAGAAGACAAGCTGTCTGGTGTCACTGGCTGTGATTACAGGCGCTGTCACCTGGCTGCACTGGCCTACTATTACACACACACACACACACACACACAGACTCACACACACCGTGCAGTTCGTGCTTGAATGAATTGTGTGGGTGTATTTACGACATGTAAAGCAGCTGTTTATGTGGGAAACAAACACGTGGCTGTGCAGAGCTGCAGAGCTTTATTTTTAAATCATTACGACAACATGAAACTTTAACGAGGTCCGTGGGGAAAACGTGTGCAGCTACGCAGTGGAAACACACATGTGATTAAGTCCAAAGGTGCAATAAAAAAACACAACAGCTAACAAACAGCGTGAGCATGATGACCAGCTGGAAGCACGTTCAGTGTTAGCCTGCGTGGATCAGAGATGGTAGGACACGGAGGAACCGCGAGCAAACAGAACAAGTGATGCTGACCAGCAAATTCACATAAAACAAAACAGGAAGTGAGAACAAAGAGCAAGCTCTGAACCGGTGAAGACAAGGAGGGATGACAGAGACAGGAAGTAAAACACAGACTGGTTCTTACCGTCACTGGAAAACTGAGAGTGAAACAGGAAATGAGTCTAACACAAACACGAAACAGTGGGAGAGCTGAGAAAATCACAACATCAGAAATAAAATGATGAACAACAAAGTCAAACAGCACAGAAAGCGAACAGCAGGACATTCAAACTTCTATAAGGACTCGTTCATCAACAGGTCCTTAAAGCTGCAGTTCCTCTGACGTCCAGCAGAGGCAGCAGTGAGTCAGTCCCCATAGACTCCCATGTTAAAACTTCACAGCAGAAATAACCATGTTTACAGCCTGATACACAAACGGACTGGTCTGTGGATCTTTCCCTCCTTATTAACACCTGTACAGAGGAGGATGTTTTTATAACTCACCTGTTTTATAAGTTTGCATTATTAGGGGCGTGGCCTCTTTGACTGACAGGTGGGTGGTGACACAGGCGGCTGTAGCTGCTAGCTTCACCTGAGCTGGACCTCTGCACCATGTTGGAGCGTTTGGGAGCATTTTAATGACATCATGTGACCAATAATATGGCTGCTGTGAGGTCACTGCACTAACAGACCGTCCAAGAAGGCGGAGCTCCAGTTTTAGTGAGATTCAAGGATTTTGATTGGATGTCATGAGCACTGATTTGCTGCTATCTGTGTCTGGGTGATGCTCCCAGACATCAGCACTGCGGTCACACTGGGCCGCTCAGTCTAAATGTTTGTGTGAGGCAGGAGGATGAGGAGCACGCAGAGATGCCGCAGCGAGTCCTCCGAGGCTCAAAGCTGCTTTTAGGGTTCCTTCTTGATCTCCTGGTTGCAGTCGCTCGTCCATCTGTTCACCGCGGCGAGGACGTGATACGACTCCCATCAGCACCTCTGCGTTTGCTCTGCCAGAGAGCGTTTAATGGCAGCTTTAATGCCATTCTGTTATGCCTGCTAATGTTCCTGTTGGTGTGCATGTGTGCATGCACGTTTCATTGTCTGCAATAAAGCCCCATGCATCTCAGCACTCTGAGTCTGCGAAAGCTCTTTATGATTACAGATTCATTTTTTATGACTTCTACATTATGATACTAATTACCTTGTTCACTGGTTCACACTGAAAAGCGTGGGCTTCAGAGCGAGCCGTGGGCAAAAAAAATGCTTATTTAACAAACCCTTTAGTCCCGAATCCAACATTAAAATTACATCTAAAAGAAGTAAAAACTGTCAGTGACATAATTCAACTTAATTACAACACAGAAATCTTATTAGAAACCATATTTTATGAAAGCGAGAGTCATGAAAACAGAGCTCAGGATGGAGCTACAGCAGAGGCCCGCAGCGTGATCCGAGTCAGAGTGAACGCAACTCTTTTTGCTCCTTTAGGGTCAAACTGTGCAAATATGGTCCCAAACATGTGCACTTATAACATAACACAGTTATTATTGCAGTGCTGTAAACACAAACACATCTTTCTCTGATTGTGTTTACAGTAAAGTTTAAATTGCAATAGTCTGCTGTTACACTATGAGCCTATTACAATAGCTTACATTAGATATTATAGTGTAATACTGTTCAAATTACAGAAACGGTGAACGTTTACAGTAATAATGTAATAACACAGTTATTATCCTACAGTCAGACTGTATGTAGGTCGCACAGTGATTGGTTGGAAAGTTTCTTTTGATGTTCAAAAGCATAAACATCATTAAAAATGCACAGAAGAGAAGCACAGACACCAGCGTCAGTGGACGCTCCGCGTTAGTCGTCCACTCAGGTTCACTGCAGTATAAGCTGCAGGTCTGCAGGACCCACATCCACTCTGTCTCTCTTCCACAGCATGTCTTTATCCTGTCTTCCTTCTCTCACTCCAACCAATCACAGCAGATGGCCCCGCCCCTCCCTGAGCCTGGTTCTGCTGGAGGTTTCTTCCTGTTAAAAGGGAGTTTTTCCTTCCCACTGTCGCCAAAGTGCTGCTCATAGGGGGTCATATGATTGTTGGGTTTTTCTCTGTGTGTTATTGTAGGGTCGACCTTACAGTATAAAGCACCTTGAGGTGACTGTTGTTGTGATTTGGTGCTTTATAAATGAAACTGAATTGAGATATCTCGTGCGGCAGCAAGCTGTTATTGTGAGGTAACGACACCATCATCTCTAAACAGCTTTGCACTGTAACTGTGTCGGAGAAACAAGAATAAAGCTGTAGTCACGGCTGCTCTGAAAGCGCTGAGCTAACCTCTCCGTGGCTGCTGCTCACCGGTAGGGATGGGTACCGGTATCCGGTGCCATGATGAGTAACCACACTGAAAAGCAGCGCACATTTCGCTGCTTTATTTCAGGTGCTTTTTTTCCAGATTCTAGCCAATCATTTTACGTTTCCGAGGATAGTAGGCGGGTCCAGGTACGTACGTTCTTTTAGAGCAGAGCTACAGATTAAAAATGCCCAAGGTGAAGCGGTCAAAGTCTGGCTGTACTTCACAGCAAAAGATGCAAACTCAGCAGCTGCAACAAGTGCTTTAAGCTGATACTGTGATGCTGTCAAAGGAGGTAACACCTCAAATCTGATGAAACACCTGGCGACGCATAGCGTTTTTTTAAAAGCCGAGAAATGCGTCGTATTTGATAGCTTGCTGCGAGACCTCACACCGAGCACATCAACTGCGGGTGTGGTGCCTGTTATCGACCCGGAGTTAGCAACATCCCCCAAAAACCCGAAGAGGAGAGTCCTGGCCCCTAGCCCTGCCAGTGTAGCAGAAATGATGAGGATGATGATGCAGCAGCAGCCGTTCTTCTCTGCGTGAGTAGCTTCATGTTGTTCGTGTGTAATTTACGTTGAGTAGGCTAACCACGTTATTACATTAATGCATGTAAGGTGAACTAGCAAACACCATCATAGCTACATGCGGCTGTCTTCTTGTTTGATGGCAGATACTCCCTTCACCCTGGACAAAAAGGCTAAAATGACCAAAGAAAAAGTGGAAAACAGTTAAACATGAGAGGTTTTTGGACAAAGTTTGTGTTTTTTCCATTGTTTAAGCTTCAATTCAATTCAATTCAATTCAGTTTTATTTATATAGCGCCAAATCACGACAAATGTCGCCTCAAGGCGCTTCATAGATACAGAGAAAAGCCCAACAATCATATGACCCCCTATGAGCAAGCACTTTGGCGACAGTGGGAAGGAAAAACTCCCTTTTAACAGGAAGAAACCTCCGGCAGAACCAGGCTCAGGGAGGGGCGGGGACATCTGCTGCGACCGGTTGGGGTGAGAGAAGGAAGACAGGATAAAAGACATGCTTCCAGCCAAGAGTGATACCATATATGCCCCATAGCTGCAGAAAAGGCTAACATTGTTATCTTTTTACAAAAAAACAGCTGAACATGAGAGGTTTTTGGACCAATTTTGTGTTCTAGATTCTTTAAGCACCGGTTTGAGCACTGTTTAAGCACCGGCACCGTTTCAAAAGTACTGGTTTGGTACTGGTATCGGATAAAACCTAAACGATACCCATCCCTACTCACCGGTGAGGCTGCTGCAGCTTTAAACTCACTGAGCAGTCGTCTGGAGCTGCTGCTGCTGACACTTGTTCCCTCTGTGTAATGTTCCCAGACCAGCTGCAAACCTTCCTCGCTCGCCACGTCACATTCAGCCTCGTTGGATGACGATGATGTGCCGCTGTGCCACAGCTGTGACACCATCAGCTCCACCTTTAAAGCTCTTTTCTCATAAGCTCCATTGAGCCTCACCAACTGCAGCTCTGATTTCAGTTTGGCTCTGGTATTCACCGCGATGTTTGGCCTTGAGCTTTCCTTCTGCTGCGTCTCATGATGTGCTAACAATAAAGTCTTTATTTCATGCAGTAGGTCTTTAACAGCAGAAGCTCTGGTCCAGCTGATTCTCCACTGTGTGGTCATAAAGTGCAGCAGAAGATCTAGATTTGTCCCTGTCCCGTCTGATCAGTTGATGCTCATCTGTGGCGGCCGTGGGACCTCCTCCGCTGTGCCAGAGTGGTGATCCTTCATCTTTAGCTTCATCGTGAGGCAGAAGGCGGGTGGTGACTGTGAATTTTAAGAGTTTAACATGATGGTGAAGAGACTGACATCAGAAGAAAATGTGGGACATCAAGGTGTTCCCAAACCAACAGAGAGACCCGATCCCTGCAGCGTGTCCTCTGCCCCGGGGACATGAAACACCTCGGCGAGGAGGCCGTGGTCTCCCGCCTGACAAACCTCTGACTTATGACTGATGTGACGACCTTAACGAGCTGAACCACAGACTCCAGTAAGCAGTTCTAAGTCGTTCGTCATTCCCGTTGCTTGACAGTCCTTCAAACTTAATATCTAATAAAACTTTTTAAAGATCAGCTTTTGATTTTTTATTCCTCAGTTTCCACACATAGAAAGCACAAATCCAGATAAAGTAAAGCTACGATCACAGCGTGTTAGGGATCAGTCGTTTAGGTTTCTAGGAAGTAAATCCAGTGAAATATGTTGCAGATAAAACGACAAACATTACGTCCCCACCAAGGAGGAAAGCCAGTTTTGGTTAGATGACAGCGAAGGTTTCAGAGGAGACGTCCATCAGTTCAGACTTTAAACGTTATCACAGCAGAGAGCTGAGGCGGCTCCTCCTCCTGCAGGATCATTTTACTTCAGCAGATTTAAGAGAAGACATCAAACCACACTATAAGAATCATTTTACAGACAGCTCAGCTTAAAGATGCAACGTCCAACACTTTAAATCCTACATATTCCCACAGCTCAGTGCTGATGCTTCACAGCTGCAATCAGTCAGTGTCTACGTATGGACAGGAAATGATACTGCACACAAGAGGAATGGGTAAACCCTCAGAAACATTCAAGGAACACTTTTGTGGCTCAGTTAAACCTCTGATCAGATCAGTGAAGCAGCAGAGGGGCTGGGTGATCAGTGTCAGCTGCTTTGGTGTTAATGAAGCTAAAGGTGCACGAGAGGGGCAACAATGGGACGAACAGAAGCAGGAACGATTTATGACATTTTCCCCTCTTCATCTTTTCTGGCTGGTTTTCATGAGCTACAAGAGGACGTCCAGCAGCCACAGTGTCAATGTCTCTGACCAAAACATCAGAAACAGATGAGGGGGGCCGGAGGGCCCGGCGTCCTCCAGTGGACCCTGTGAGAGCAGGTTCAACCTGAGCACAGTTGACAGACGTGAAAGGGTCTGGAGAAACCATGGAGGACATCATGCTGCCTGTAACAAGTTCAGCATCGTTAGGTGGTTGTCAGTGATGGTCTGGGTGGCGTATCCATGGAGGGACACACGACCTCTGCGGGGAACGACACCCTGACTGCCACGAGTATCAGGATGGGCTCAGTGTCAGACGCTGGTGCAGTCGCTCCTGGCTTCCATCGGGCGTGACGATGCCCGGCCTCGTGTGGAGAGACAGACTATCGAGTACTACAGATACTGTAACGATCTGATAAAGGGCAAAGGATCTCAGTGTGGAACATACGCCTAAATGTTAAACCCCACCCACGAAAAGCGATGGAGTCCAAACCAGGGGCGGAGTAAGACGACCGAACGGTTTCCGTTCACGGACGTAACCGTTTCCACAGGACGTTTAAGCACATGTGAGAAAGTGGGCATGTGTTACTATGGCAACAAAGAAGCCAAAGCTTCGACAGATGTGCCAGCTGTTGACTTTTAACCCAAACTGCGAGTTTTATGTAAACCTCACTCACGAAATATTAATTATTAAATCAAACCAGATAACTCAAGTTGTTTCCCAAAGCAACATTTTCATTTAATTCGTGACACATTTAAAAACTGAATAATTAACGCATTAAAATCTGCGACTGGAATTTTGGCCTCTGAAGAGAAACTCCATGTGGATTTATTTTCTCTGGTTTTCTCTGGTTGGTGATATTAAAGTATTAAATCTGAAGACTCTTAAAGCACGGACAAAGGTTAAAACCTTTTGTGTTACTATTTATGGGGTAAAACTGTGGAACAGTTTTACTGTGGACCTACAGCAATGTTCAAGCATTAGTCAGTTTATAAAGATGTTTCGAAAACTGATTTTGGAAGAATATGAAACTGATAAAGTTGATCACCCATTGTATATATAACTATGCTAAATTGTATCTAAATTATATCTATCACTGTAGCGATGTTTATACATGTTCTCCTTGTTTATTGTGTGGGGTAAGTGATGATGGGAATTAGGAGAATAGTGGGATTCAATAGAATGTTGAGCATGGGGTAGGGATTAATAAGTATGTTATACTTCTTCCTCCATTTCAGACCTAATAATTGCCATTTCATGCCATTTAGACTCTGTTTTATTTATTTATTTATTTATTATTTTGTTTTATCTGAGCACATACATGTGTGTATTTACATATATATTCATATTTGTAAATGCAAGTATGTGTACTTGTGTATATATTGTTTTTTTCTGTATATGTCTGAAATAAATAAAGATACAATACAATACAAAAAAAAAAGTCCTGTTTGTGGCACATTAGTATATGTGAGGGGGCAAACTCCTCCAGATGGGTGGTGACCATGGTGGCCATTTAGAAGTCGGCCATCTTGGATACAACTTCTGTTTTTTCAGTAGGAAGAGGGTCATGTGACACATCAAACCTATTGGTAATGTCACAAGAAAAACAATGGTGTGCTTGGTTTCAACGTAACTTGTATCCAAGATGGCCGACTTCTAAATGGCCACCATGGTCACCACCCATCTTGAGGAGTTTGCCCCCTCACATATACTAATGTGCCACAAACAGGACTTTAATATCACCAACCATTCCCATGTTATTACGGTGTATCCATATAAATGGCCCACCCTGTATGAACGTCTAAAGCTAACGCTAAAACCAAGCAGGGACGTTGTTCACACGTGTTCCCGAGTCCAGCAGCTCTGCAGCGTCCCTCATTCCTGTGATGATCTGTTCAGATGCAGTCGTGTCACAAATGAATGATGAGCTTCCCCACCAGCTGATTCTGATCTTTTCCAATGAATGGTGAAGTTAACAAACAAAACCACCGCTATTGGTCTGACACTAACCCACATTGGATGGATCCTCCAAGACTGTTGGAACAACAAAAGTGATGGTTTGGTGTGGTATATGGGGTACAACGATAGTGGGTCCATTCTTCATCAATGGAAACCTCAAGGCCACTGGATATTTGAAATTGCTACATGATGATGTGTTTCCATCTTCATGCACTGAAGCTGGCACGTTCCCTGAGTTTTTACAGCAAGATGGTGCACCACCACATTATGGGTGCCAGGTCCGAGCATTCCTAGATGAACAGTTTCCTGGAAAGTGGATTGGTCGTCGTGGGCCAGTTGAATGGCCCCCAAGGTCTCCCGATCTGACCCCCTTAGACTTTTATCCTTGGGGTCATCTGAAGGCAATTGTCTATGGTGTGAAGATACGAGATGTGCAGCACCTGAAACTACGGATACTGGATGCCTGTGCTGGCATTTCTCCTGCGGTGCTGCTATCAGTGTGTGAAGAGTGGGAGAAGAGGGTTGCATTGACAATCCAACACAATGGGCAGCACATTGAACACATTTTATAAGTGGTCAGAAACTTGTAAATAACTCATGAAAGAATAAAGTTACGTTGAAACCAAGCACACAAGTGTTTTTCTTGTGACATTACCAATAAGTTTGATGTGTCACATGACCCTCTTCCTATTGAAAAAACAAAAGTTGTATCCAAGATGGCCGACTTCTAAATGGCCACCATGGTCACCACCCATCTTGAGGAGGTTGCCCCCTCACATATACTAATGTGCCACAAACAGGACTTTAATATCACCAACCATTCCCATGTTATTACGCTGTATCCATATAAATGGCCCACCCTGTATAAACGTCTAAAGCTAACGCTAAAACCAAACATCTTTAACAAAACGAGCAAACACACGATAGAAACTGAAAGGAAACAAAAGAACTGAAATTAAATCTGATAATAAAAAATACATAACTCTGGGGGTTTGGCACATTTTCAGATGACAGCTGAGCAGACGGCCTTTTTCTGTGGCTGAACACATTTTTATGGTGATGTGGGTGCTGCTGTGGGTGGTGTCAGACTGATGTACTTCTTTGCCTCAGGCCCCCCCACAGTCGAGGCCGACCGGTCGCCCCCGATGGGACCACACCTGTCAGGCTTACAGTAACCACATCGCCTCGCTGCCCCCCTCCAAATAAAAGCTGCTGCATGAATCTCTGTTTGGCAGCCAATCACAGCCTCTGTCCCACTTCCAACGCTCGCTGTTCCTGCTGCAGCTCGCTAAAAACACATTTCTGTTTGAGAGAATCAATTTGGGCGTACACTCCTGCTCTGTGAAAGTCATTTCTACCATTTGTCATCTACGCAGCTACGCATGAGAGCGTGCAATAAGAAAAACTGATAAGGCGAAGGCGGGTGCAGGGTTTAGATAACCACACAGAGCGAGAGAGCAGATTTGCAGCTGTAATATTATCACAGACAATGTTCTTGTAGTGTTCCTGTGGGAGTCGCGTCAGACTGCAAACTGCGAGGCCTGAGAAGACACCAGGATGGCAGCTTGTGTTGCTCCTACACCTGGAGATGTGGTTCAGCATTAATGCCCCCCCCCGAGCAGGGACATTGTTCACACGTGTCCAGCAGCTCTGCAGCCGTCCTTCATTCCTGTGACGATCTCTTCAGATGCAGTCATGTCACAAATGAATGATGAGCTTCCCCACCAGCTGATTCTGATCTTTTCCAGTGCTTTGTTGGTTCTGTGCCAATCAGATTCTGACTGACCAGTTATTTTAAAAAATGACTGAATATGTTTTCAGTAAAATTCCTCTGACACGTGCAGTTACACAGCGAGCCTTTAAAGGTTCCTCAGCTGCAGGAAGTGTCTATAAAGGTTGTTGAGGAGCGTCCCATTCTGGGTCAGCCCGGCCAGCTCTCCCTCTTCCTGCCTCATCAGCTGCATCTCATCTCAGCTCTCCTGCTCCGCTGTGCCAGCTCGCTGTCCGGCCCCTCTCCTGCTCTTTGTGGATCCGCTCGTCTCTGCTGCCAGCCAGCTTGCCTCGCTCATCCTCTGGGCCTCCATCCATCCAGCTCAGCCTCACCCTCACGCTCTCCACCTGCCAGCCAGCCTCGCCTCCCTCTGCTTTGGCATAGTCGACAGCCCAGCCGCCGCCTCTGGCTCTCCGCTGCTCAGCCCTCCTCCCACATCCTCCTGCACTTTCTAATAAATGAGTTTGGCCTCTCATCACCTGTTCTCTAGTCTGCCGTATGAAGAGTAGAGAGAAACTTAAAGCCTTCTTAAAGTGATCTGCAGATGTCATCAGTTTGGGGACGGAGGTGGAGTGAAACAGACATCTGTAACTGCTTCTCATGTCTGCAGCTAATTGAAGACCTTTATTCTGACTCGAAGCGATGAATCTCTGCGGCTCTGATTCTGTGCTCTTATTCAGCTGACAGCACTGACTTTTAAATCAATTCCAGTGAAAGCAAGAAATATTGATGCATTATTTTATCCATCGTGTTGGAGTTATGAATCACTCGCAGCCTGTTAATAGAGTTTTTTAAAGCCTGTGAATGAAGCCTCTCTGTATATTAGAGGTCACGAAAGGTCAGGCTGAGTGTTTCTGTAATGGAGCAGCGAAGTCGCTGCGGCGATCTCGGTTGGTTTGATTTACAGTGAAGTTATGAGACGACTGTGAGCCCTCACATGTGTGCTGCTGTCGGCACAGCTGCTTGTTGTGTCTCACAGTGAAACTGATCAGATGTAACGGCGAGCTGCCATCACCTCCACTCAATAAATACTTCATGCTTATACTGCATTAAAGTAAACAGGCAGTAACTGGACGTCTATTCATTATCAGGATATCAGAGTTAAATAAGTGGTTGTTATCCGTGCGTGTTTGTGGGCGCGCTCGGCGTCGGCGTCTGTAGGCGTGCACCTCATGGCTACGCCTACAGAATACAAGCACAGATCTATTTTAACATACAACAAGTTCTTTTGGTTAAATGACATGCATGTTAACAAGTATGAATGACAGCTGTCAGCCAAACGTCACAGAGAGACTCTTCTTACTTTCACCTCTGCTGCTTCCTGGCTGTAGATGGTGATGTGAAGGTTTCTGGATCGCGCGGTGCATGAATCCACTTCTGAAAGGTCATCCTGACTCGTTGGTTCTTGTGTTGGGTGTCTGCCTCCATAAAGAGGATATGACCCGTGGTGGAAAGACGACAGAGCAACACGAGGAGCCAGGTCCAAAGCAGCAGTGGAGTCCTCCCACCAAGAACATCTATGTTACATCTGTGTGGACTCGCTGCTGGAGCCCCTGCTGGACGTTAGAGGAACTGCAGGTTTGAAGACTTTAAAACTTGGTTCAAAATAAAAGTTAACACTCGATCAAATCATTCTTACTTTTTGGCAAAATGTATTATTTTAAACTAATTAAACATACTTAACTGAGCATCATCGGCATAGCTGTGATATCTCCTGCTGAGTTTCCTGCTGTTGCATGTAGAGCAGTGGGCAGAGAGCCTTCTGATGTTTAGAGTCTTATCTCTAAGCACTGCCGTTAGGAAGGCGTTTGATCCATCCCAAATGTGTTCATAATGAACTCGAACAGCCACGAGAACAGATGGCGCGGCCCAGCAGAGTCCAGATCTCAGCATCATGAGTCTGAAATAACATAAAGACATCGAGACAAAGTCCACACGACTGTGGCTGCCGACCAGCCAACAAGCTTCAAACTCTCCCCTGATGCTTCACAGATTCACAGGGTTTGTGAAGTTCATTGTTTAAACTGTTTGTGGCTCACTTTGAGTTTAATGCTTAACCGTTTGCACTGTCCCAATTCTTCAGGGTTTCGATTGCTTAGAGTTCTTGTTTAAAGTCTTGAAGGACACATTTTTGCTCATTCGTCTTTTTGGACTTTGGGATCAAAACGTTGTGCTGCGTTCAGAGATCGTTAAATGTTCTCTTGGTGGTTCATGTGCTGAAAGCTGTGTCTGAAAGCGGGGCTGGTCACTTTTGATCTCGATGTTTCCTGACTGAGTGAGGGGACCCTGAAGTGTCCTAAACCTGCTTCACAGTGATTCACCATCAAATCTCATGGAAACAAAGCACCATCATTTAAAAACATATAAATGTTACTCTGTTCAGATCTTAATCTTCTAAAGTGCTTCCTGCCAGCGTTTAGGAAGCTGCTCTATAAATGCAGAGAATTAGAATAAAATGATGAAAGTTTGTCTTTACTGGTTCTGAGCAGCTTTCAGAGTTTAATTTGCGTTCAGAGGTTCAATGAAGGAAGAGTCAACGTGGTTATTTTCTTCAGCGGGAAAAAGAAACGTGTTCCTAGCAGGAAGCTATAGTCTTGTTTTTAAACCGCAGTAACGACATTTTCACTGGTTTCCTCTTTCATGCATCTGCACGAAGCAACATGGTTGAGCTCATGTTTTAAAGGAAGCATGATGGCGTTTTTCATTATTGACTGTTCGACTGCAGCCCAGGTGTTTCTGATCTTTGATCATCGCCTCACTCAGGAGATCCAACCAGCTCCTGGTTTTTCACTCTGCAGGTGTTCGTGTCACTCTTCTTTACTCAAGAAGCTCCAGGGCTCAGTGAGACCGGCCTCGCTCGGTGCTTTCAACTCAGACCAAACGCACGAGAGCAAAGTTACCAAAATAAAACAGGAAACAGCTAAACAGTGAACATCCTGTGACTGCACACGAGGAGGCGGCAGGATAACCTGAGAGAAGGAAAATCATAAACTTCATTGTGGAACAAAACGTAACATAATGTGGAACCAAAGCAGAAAAACAAGATACCTGCTACAATCCAGCCATCTGTAAACTGTTACATGAATCTAACCAAGTAGCTTTAGTGCTAAACGCTAACCTTGGTGCAGTGAAAACAGCTGTCATCAGTGTGATGGAGGAAACTCTGTCGATGACCCGGGAAAATGTTTTTGTGGTAAACGTGGAAAGAAGTTATCGTGTGTGAGACTGAACTGTGAAACAATCATGTTCACATAGACAAAAAAATCACAGGAGGAGGTGAGTGTCCAAGGACATGGATCAGGAGATTAAACTTCCTGGTTTCCATGAACTCCCCTCAGACTGTGTGGTTCCTCTGATGAAGAGCAGTCAACAAACAGCTTTGTGAGCTTTTTTAATGCAAGGATGCAAAGATGCAAAGATGCAAGCATGAGGGAGAAAATGAGACGAAACCAAACTCTTACACGTGAAAATCAATAGACGAGATATGAAGGAAGGAACTTATCAGCAGTTATGTTACCAATAAAGACCGTCGGATGTTGTTTGTGCTTCATTAACACTATGGATTTTACATTTACGACTGACAAGAGTGTGTGTGTGTGTGTGTGTGTGTGTGTGTGTGTGTGTGTGTGTGAGCAGAATGGACCTCAGTCCCAGCCCATTAGAGCAGCTATCAGCCTCAGCAGTAACAGATGGCGCCGGCTGCCCCGTTCAGCCGTTTGTTACTGTGAGAAATAAACAGATAAATAAAAGAAACATCACCACTCTGAAGCCTGTGAGACCGAAACGATGTTTAAAGGTGCTCAGAGGCCGTGTGTGTGTGTGTGTGTGTGTGTGTGTGTGTGTGTGTGTGTGTGTGTGTGTGTGTGTGTGTGTGTGTGTGTGTGTGTGTGTGTGTGTGTGTGTGTGGGCGGCAGGATAATGGGCAGAAAGCTCAGAGCAGTCATCCAAACCGTAGCCCGGTGATTACAGTGAAGCGGCCGCAGAGAAGCTGTAATGGAGGCCGTCAGATATGAAATTTATCTCTTCATGTTTGAAGTGAAAACAGCGTTTTTTGTTTCTTTGGTCTTTTAGCTTGTTTTTAATGTCAGCGTGTGGGAAACGTAGCGTACACGTGCTCTCTGCGGTGAGCGCCTAAAAGCCCGCCGCGGCTCTCGGTGACAGTTTCACTTTGTGCCGACGGGTCGATGTTTTAGATCAAGAGACTCTCACACCATCATTTAAAGGCCTCAGCTGAACCTCCACCCTCAGCCTCACGCTGAAGAGGTCACTCATTTTGGCACCAGCAGGTCAACAGCTTCATGTTTGGTGCAACATTTAGTAGATGGACCGGCGCTGTCTGAGTCTTCCTCTTGCATCATCTCGAGTCTTTCATTTGTTACGACCGATGCTAGAACATCACGTTTTATGCAACTGTAAAACGCATGTTGACTCTGCCGTCCTGTGAAGATTTAACTAAACCATCCGTGCTTCCATTTGAATTGAGCAGTCAGGAAGCAGCCAGGTGCTGCTGATCAAATGAATAAATGCTCGTCAGCAGGTGAGAGCACCTGTTTGCTGCTCTGGAGCATTCAGGTGTGTTAGCACAGAGCAGCAAACTCATCGTGAGGTCAGAGTGTGGAGATGAACCCAAGAGCTCTATCTCAGACTCTGCTGGCCTCAGTCAGCACGTTAAAGGTCAAAGTTCATAAGAGCAGAATTAGAAACAGACTGAAGTATGGCTTGTTTGGTCTGCAGGAGAAAGCCTCTTCTCCATGAAGGACCAGAGCAGCACAGTTTGGGTTTGCGACGCTGAATCAGAACAAAACAAAGACTTCTGGAACCAAAAAGCAAAGTGAGGTGTTTTCCCATAATGCACAGCAGCACGTCGGGAGGAAACAAACAACCTCTGAGCTCCTCTGTTTACCAAAGTGCTCTAGAGTCCGTGTGAGGCCCACAGCTGAAGCTTGGACCTACCAGCACAGCAGCAAAGAATGGAGCTGCTGCAGTGGTCCAAGGTCCAGACTGAGAGCTGTGCATGAACCAGTGCTGCAAACCTGAGCTGAAGCATCACTGAGAAGAAGAGAGGACCAAAGTTCCTCCACAGAGACTCACAGAAACATCGGTGCAGGTCACTGCTCTCAGGGAGCAGCTGCTTAAATGCGACAAAGGTTACGTGTTGTTAGCAAACGAACGCTGAATGAAGAACCTGCGGCTCAAACATAAAGACACAAATGTGAAAACTTGTCCTCACCTGCAGCAATGTCTCAAACAAAATGGCAGCAAGGTTAAACAAAGCAGCAGCGCGGCAACAAGTTTGTTTATTCTGCAGCGCCGCCAACTCTGAAGGTTAATTACAGCTCTGACCTTTCCACCTTCCTCTTCCACTCCCCTAATTTCTCGCTCTTCTTCCTCCCCCGCTCACTTCTCTTCATCCTGCTGACTCTGAAGCCACGCAGGAATCAAACCTGGCAGGACGCCGCCCTCCTCCACACGTCCGCTGTCAGAGGCTGCACTTCTTTCCATCTTCACCTCCTCCTCCTCCTCCAGTCTGGTCATTATCAATCCCTCCATCACTCTGTCATTTATTTGTTTACGTCCCTGCTTTTCTCTCCTGACCAGACTGACTCATTCTCCCAGAGAGCAATAAAATCTGTGTGTGTGTGTGTGTGTAGCATGAATTAACCACAATGCTCTTTATTGCTGCATCTCAGCGCAGCTCTAAAGTGCTGCAATTACAGCACTCTCCCAAAGAAATCTCAGCCTCCTTCGCTCTCACCGTCCTCAGTAACACAAAGTTTTGACATCAGTGTGTGAAAAGGGTTTTTTTTAAATATAGAAACTAAAGAAACTGATGATTCATACAACAAAGAGGCTTTATCACCCTGACGCCGAGAAAGAAATGGTAAAAAAGACTGATGTCAGGAGCTGATGTGAATTGTTCACAACAACAACAGTGCAGAGTCATAAATCCATCAAGTCTGTGTGGTTCAGGCTGCTCGAGGACTTTGGTGGATTTAAGAAAAACTTTAATGTCGTTGGTCTGAAAACAGTTTCACTTTTAACACCCTCAGAAATGTGATGAGAGATAGAAGGAGAGCTAGCAGCACCCTGTTGTCACCATCCACCTGTCAGTCAAAGAGGCCACGCCCCTAATAATGCAAACATACTGTTAGTGAGGTGTATGTGAGGCTGGGCTACAAGGAAGGAGAGAAGGACTTGACAGGGTGGTGCTGGAAAGGATGTGCAGCAGGTTTGGGTTATAAAGGATGAAGGAGAAGATGTATTTATTTAATCTTGCTTTTCCACCGAGCTAATATTTGGTGTGCATTGATACATTTTTATCCGTTAAGCTTTGTTAACTACTTTTATGTATTATGATTGTCATTGTTTTATAATTGATACGTGTCAGGTCCTTTCTCTTTTCCCTCCCATAGCACCTTGGTATACCCTTGGTTTTTTTAGTGTGCTTTATAAATAAAGTTTATTATTATTATTATTATTATTATTATTATTATTAAGGATGGAGATGGTGTTGATATTATTTTTACAGCACCAAATCACAACAACAGCCGCCTCAAGGCGCTTTATATTGTAAGGTAGATGTCTGTGAAGGTTCTCAGTCATCCAGGTCATCGTAGTCAAAGGAGCTTGCAAAGAAAAGCGTCTGGACTTCTTTAAGTTACTTGAAGACGTTTCACCTTCATCCGAGAAGCTTCTTCAGTTCTAAGGTCAAATGGTGGAGAGTCCCAGATATAACCCTAGTGGGAGTTTCCCCCCACAGAGGGACAAAAGGACCCCCTGATGATCCTCTAATCGCCTGAGCCAAGGTGTGGAACTGGGTGTGGGTCCCAATCAGCCAGAGTTTCGGGTGAGTTCATTGTGAAACCTGGCCCCACCTTATCATGCGAATTCCTGAGGTCAGATGGCCCAGGATGTGAGTGGGCGTTAAGGCGTCTGGGAAGGGATCTCAAAACTGGATTATAGATGGCAGACAGTTGGTGTCGTAAACCACCGCCTCTGTTCAAAGATGGTCGCTCACAGTGGACATAGATGCTTCTTTCACTCCTCTTTCAAACCATCTGTCCTCTCTGTCCAAAATGTGAACATTAGCATCCTCGAAAGAGTGACCTTTGACCTTTAGATGCAGATGGACAGCTGAGTCTTGTCCTGTGGAGGTGGCTCTTCTGTGTTGTGCCATGCGCTTGTGAAGTGGCTGTTTGGTCTCTCCAATGTAGAGGTCTGGGCATTCCTCGCTGCTGTACAGCAAACACCACATTGTTAAGTCTGTGTTTTGGCGTTTTGTCTTTCGGGTGAACCAGTTTTTGTCTGAGTGTGTTGCTGGGTCTGAAGTACACCGGGATGTCATGCTTGGAGAAAACTCTCCTGAGTTTCTCTGATACACCGGCTACATAGGGGATGACAATGTTGTTGCGTCTGTCCTTCTTATCCTCCCTCGCTGGTGTCTGATCTTCTTTTCTGTGCCTCTTTGCTGACTTTAAGAACGCCCATTTAGGATAGCCACACGTTTTGAGTGCTTCCTTTACATGTGTGTGTTCCTTCTTTTTCCCTTCAGGCTTAGAGGGAACATGTTCTGCCCGGTGGTGTAGAGTCCTGATTACTCCAAGTTTGTGTTCCAGAGGGTGATGGGAGTCAAACAGGAGGTACTGGTCCGTGTGTGTGGGCTTCCGGTAAACTTCGATGTTGAAGTTTACCGGGTCCTTTTGTCCCTCTGTGGGGGGAAACTCCCACCAGGTTTATATCTGGGACTCTCCACCATTTGACCTTAGAACTGAAGAAGCCTCTCGGATGAGAGGTGAAACGTCTTCAAGTAACTTAAAGAAGTCCAGACGCTTTTCTTTGCAAGCTCCTTTGACTTGTAAGGTAGATCTTTTTAACAGGAAGAAACGTGTGGCAGAGCCAGGCTCAGGGAGGGGCGGGGCCAGAGAGAAACCTAAAGGAAGTAATTACAAAGGGGGGGTTACCTCTCGACAGACAGTTTGTGTATCAGGCTGTAAACACGTTTATTTCTGCTGGAAAATTTTAACATGGGAGTCTATGGGGACTGACTCACTGCTGCCCCTGCTGGACGTTAGAGGAACTGCAGGTTTTATGTATTAAACGGGTTCTTGGCTGCAGAGCAGCATCCACTCACTGGCACCGACTTGCTCGCGCTCACGTCTTCGCTTCAGCTCTCACTTTCTCACGTCTGTGTCTCCTTCTCTCTTTTTAATACATTTAAATCCACTGTCACAACTTCACGGTTCATTAGCATCAAGTAGATATTTGTGTGGCAGAATGGTGTTTGCTGCAGTCCCCCTCCAAATCTGCTAACACTGGCTGCATGAAATCACACACTTGTATTTATCTCAATGTAATTTAATTATCAAGATAAGAAATGTTGCCTTGTGAATTTGCAGCTATTTATTTGTGTAAGTACTTTATCCAAATCCTTGATCCTGCAGAAGTGTGATAACCTTGATCAGATCTAGATTTATGCAGGTAAATGAAGCCCAGCTGATGACTGTTCACACAGCAGAGGACACGTTTGTAGCTCCTCACCCCACTGACGCCTTCTGACTGGTATCAGCATGTAGCAGCTGGGAGAACAGCCACCTGATTATTTTATCTCTTGGTGTTAAAGCTGGTCTGATGAACACATTCAGTCCACAAAAGCCCGTCTCATAGTCTTCTTCTCCGGCAGCTCACTCACATGTGTAATGTTCCTGTTGGCATGTGTGTTATATGTCATGAATCTGGATTATCTTATTTTTGTCATGCGTTGAATCTTCTGCAACTTTGATCGCTGTCGTGAGACTCTCATCTTTTAAATGCGAGTCGTCTGTGTTGAGCAGAGAGCTGATGTTAGGATGTGATTAGCTTGATTTTGTGCACTCAGACTTACTTTTACCTGGTGCCTCCACCTTTTATGCTAAGCGAAGCAGATCTCCTCCCAGCTGCAGGGCCTCAGCACACGGGACAGATTTCATCTCCGTGTCAGTGAGGCTGTTTCGTGGGATGTGTAGGTATTGCTCTAAGGGAGAGATCAGATAATGAAAATGTCAGTGCTGCCACCATATGACGCTTTCAGAGCCATCCGTCACATTACACTGCATCAAACGAACATCTTGCAGCAGCAGCACCGTCAGCAGTTTCCATTAATGTCTGAGCGACACAGACACAAATATCTGACGTTCCCACCTCGGATTTTACTCTGTGCAACGAAAGACAGGACGTCTGTGTGATCTTGTTCCTTGTTGTGTCCCATTATTTGCTGCTGCAATGACCCAGTTTCTGTAAATGGCCTATTAAACTTTCATCCTCAGTTAAACCGTTTCAGAGACAAAGGAGGAAACCTTTGTCTTTATAGTGAAACGAGGCAGAGAGACAACATCAGTGAACAGTGAGAGACAACCAGACGTTTTATTATAAAGGTTCAATAAATCACAGGTTCCTTTGGCTTCATCAGTGTTTTTATTTTCGCTGGTGACCCTTTAAAATTAAAAAAGAAGAAGAAGAAGTATTTCCTTGTTTCCTGTAAAAACCTGATTTGTTGCCCATCATTCTGGTCTGCCTACGTCTACATATGTGTGGGTGAATATAATTACTGTAATTACTGTATTATAAAGTGTTACCAGCTCATCTACAGCCTCTACACACACAGTTTGCCCCGCCCCCTGTTTATTAGCATGTTTTGCTTCATAAAGACCGTGCGGAGGGAGGAGCCCCCAGTTTATTAAGCTTATTTTCATTGATCAGTGATTGAAAAGCTTCACTTTCTGTTTATTTTGCCAATGCCTGCATTTTGCATTTGGCTCTAAAATCGGAGCCAGTTTAATGGACGTAAATTACTCCAGTGTTCTCGTCACTGTGACGGGGATTACGGTTAGGTTAAATCAGGCCTCCGTTATTCAGGGAATCGGTATTAAAACCGTCCACTCTTGTTTTGGGGTTGCTCTGTCTGCATCCGTTTGTTTTAAGAGCTTTATCGTCCCCTCGTTCAAACATAGCAGCCAGTGTCTCCACGTCTTCTACTTATTTTAAAGGAGATGTAACGTCATTCGTTAGATTCAGAAATGAGCAACGGAGCCTGCAAGTCCCAAAAGCTGCGGTTCCTCTGCCGTCCAGCAGAGGCAGCAGTGAGCCATAGACCCCCATGTTAAAACCTTCCAGCGGAATAAACACGTTTACATCCTGATACACAAACTGATTGTTCTCTGTGGCTCATGTTTCGCTTCATAAAGACCATGCGGGGGGAGGAGCCCCCAGTTTAAACTGTATTAATCTTAAAGTTTGTTACGTGGCTTCGACCTTCATAAATGACACTAACGTGGTCATTAAACCATGACACCACGGGGTGCTCTCCAGTCTAATGGATGATAAACCTGATAACAAAATAATGTTTGTTTTGTGTCATTTGTTCAGCGTGTCACTGAGTCGGGGAGACTTCCTTCTTAACAAACTCCTGGAGCAGCTGAATCTGGAGAGGAAACAAAAGGTTTTCGTCTCCACGCTGCCGCTCAGCTGAGTGACTGCTCGGTGTGCCGATCTGTTTATCTGTCTCCGCTCTGCATTTATTCACTTTCAATCTCACGGCTCAGCAAACACAGTAAATACAGCCAGCGTGTCGGAGAGAAGGGAAACGAAACGAGAAGCGACTATATTTAATATTGCCTTTATATTAAATCCCCAGATGAAGACAGTATAGACGCATTAAAGACTTCAGCGTGGGGCACTCGGCACATCTTTCACTGGATTATAAACTGATCAAAACTAACGGTTGCTTTTGGTTGTGACATCATCATAAAAGTTTTCCAACAACAGTTTAAATAAAAACAGATGTGAAGTAAAATACAGTCCAATGAGACACCTGTAAAGGTGTGTTTGGTCATGTGACTTTGGGCCAGTGTCTGTCTGTTGTGTGGAGTTCCCACAACTCTGCCAGGAGTCCTGGGTTGATCGACATGTTTCTGTGAGGTTCATGTGTTCTCATTTCACTGGTGTGTCAGAAGCTTCGTGTCAAGCTTGGCCAAGTTAAAGAGGAAGCGAACCCAATGACTGAGGGCTGAGCACGTCCTTCGTGTTACCTGTAAGTCGCTGGTCAGATGTCAAAGACAATAACGGGTCTGAAGAACAAGTCCAGCCCATCCTTGCAGGTGTCTCACTGGATGATGTCTGAACAAGGACAGGGAGAGACAAGCCAGCAAATCCCGTCTCACTGGATCTACTTAAAATGCTGTCTGTGATGTCACCCATGATGACCTTAAACCTTTACAGAAGGCTGGAGGCTTCAGGAAGCTGAAGCTGGATCCAGATTCAGGCCTAAAACCACAGTTTTACTGCACAGCAGAGAACTGTGAGATCATAATGAAGGTAACCCAGTGTAGCACCTCAGATCTCATCTTTGGATAGTTTTGAGGTGATTCTGGAGTTTCGTTCAGCGTTGGGAGGGAGAGATGAGAGAATCAGAGGGAGCTGAATCGGTTTCCTGCTCCTGCTGTGTCAGGGACAGGATAATGTGTGGAAGGCTTCACTGTTTTTATCAGCCACGGCTGCTTACACTGCAAAAACTGTCCATTTGAAAAGAAGAGTGCTCCTCAAAATGAAAATGCAGTTATTATCTGCTGCCTCGCGTGTCAACTGGAGCTGCTTTGAGATAGGTAGGACCAATAAAAACAGAGGGCTAATACCCATCAGAATTACCTCCATGTTACTGTACAGCTTCTTCAAAAAGCTTAACAAGTAGCTGCACAGCTTAATCCCAGGTCTGCGAGTCTAAACTATTCCCAAAGTCTTTATTTTCTGAAAAACTCCTTCCTCACTGTCAGCTTTTTCCTGGAGTATTAACTCCTACAGATAGCAGCACGACACCAACTGCCACAAAGATTTGATATTTAAGAAAATATATTTTTATTAGCAGCAGAAGCGTGAAGGAAAGAATACTGTCGAGTATTTCTTAGGAACTATTCAGCAGCAAACATGGTTTTTGTTGTTTTGTTTGGGTTTTTTGGTGGTTCGCAAAACGCTTCTTCAGCTTAGTGTCGACCAGAGATGGGCAGTGATACGTTACTGTAATCTGATTACTTTTCCAAGTAACGAGTAACGTAAGGGATTACTATTGCAAAAACGGTAATTAGATTACCGTTACTTTCCCGTAGGAACGCTGCGTTACTGCGTTACTAAAACCGTGATTTTTTTGCGAGAATGTCTCATGACAGTGACGTAAGCGAGTGCGACGTTTGTGACAACAGCTGTGTGCAGATCAACAATGGATCATATATCGAGTGCAGAGAGAGTATGAGCGTGCAGCGTTTAAAGCGTGGAAGTACTGACCTTACTTTGAGTTTGATTCCATAAAAAGTGACAAAAACATTAGTGTCCGTTGTGCGTGGGAAGAAAACTTCTTTTTACAGCGAAAAAAACCCCTAAACTTCCAAACAAGCACCGAGTAGCTACGACGTAATGGGAAACTCACAGAGAAACTCGCGGATTCTTCCACTGACCGCAGCACACCTGCACCAGGGTAAACCTCCGCCTACCCCACTCCTGCTTTACAGGTGAAAATAGAGCAACAGGACCGCTAGTCTTTGACTTTATTTATTTTCTGCTGTGTTTTACTTGCATCTATTTGAAAGACTGAGTGTAAACACACAAAATATTTTATTTTATGTGCTGGAATGTGCAGAAAATAGGTTTAAATGTTAAACTAATTTCTTCCAGTCAGTGAATGTTGCAGATAATTACATTTTTGCTTGATGCATAAAGTTAAAAGATTAAAACTAATAAAACAAGTTTTAAAAAGAGACTTTTCCATTTGATTACATTTTGTATGATGATTATGCAGAAAAAGTAGAATTGGGCTGAAAGATCTATCACTTTATCACCTATTCAGGTTGTAAATCGTGTTTTAAAAAAGTAACTAAATAACTAAGTAATTAATTACTTTTGAAAATAAGTAATCAGTAAAGTAACAGGATTACTTTTGGGGGGAAGTAATCAGTAATTAGTTACTGATTACTTTTTTCAAGTAACTTGACCAACACTGGTGTCGACTTGAAAAATGAAGCCAACGCTGAAGCTCTTGAACCTGCAGTTCCTCTGACGTCCAGCAGAGGCAGCAGTGAGCCAGTCCCTGTAGACTCCCATGTTAAAACTTTACAGCAGAAATAAACATGTTTACCTGTATGGGACGAGGATGTTTCTGTAACTCACCTGAATTAAGTTGATCAATTATTAGGGGCGTGGCCTCTTTGACTCACAGGTGGATGGTGACACAGGTGTAGCTGCACGCTGTCTGCACGCTGAACTGTTTGTGTTACAGTTCAGCCCCGTGTTTGTGCTGTTGGATCATTTTTAACGACATCATGTAACCAATAATATGCTGTGAGGTCACTGACCGTCCAAGAAGTCTGTACCAAAACTGAAGCTTCAAAATGTGGAGTCTAAATCTGGTCAGAGGGGTTACAGAGGATCTCACCGTGCGCTGCTACATCAGCTGAGAGCTTCTCTGAGCTGCAGACGGTGCTGTCAGTTTGTAATCCGTAGCTTCTGCTTGTCATGTGAGCTTTGGCACTTCATGTGCACACATCAGAGATATTTTCTAACAGGGTTTTATGGCCTGATGATTGAGCCAGCCTTTGTGTAGACTGAGAGGACTCACAGGAAGGAGGCAGGACACCAGTGAATAATAAGAACTGACTGCGCGAACATATATTGCATACACAATTTATGTATTTGTGCAATAAATTGACATGGCTTTGGATGTGAATCAGGTTTATATCCAGCAGTGTTTCAACAATCGATATTTCTCAGATTTCCATTTACAAAAGCTTGCTGGGTAATATCGTCATAAACGAGCCAACGAGGACAAAGCGAGTGAAACCGAGAGAATTAATTTTATTTCCCTGTTTTCAGTCTGGGGACTGAAGGCAGCGCTGCAGCCTCGCTCTGCTTCCAACAACGATGACCTCTGCTCAGGTGACACAAAGCGAAAGGCTCCAATAACCAAATAAAGACTCGTTATATGTGTTTTTAAACGTATTCATACACCAGAGACTTCCATCTTTGCTGCTTAAACTAAAAATGGGCACAAGGTCAGCTGAGATCAGGTGAAAGTCAAATCCTTCATGTTGTTATCTTTGGCTGCCGGCTGGGACAGACAGATAAGATGATGATGATGATGATGATCCTTCCACATCCTGTTAAAGTGTCTCGTTTGCTCCATTTGCAGTGTTTGATCTCTTCACCTGCCCTTTGCTCCTCCCTGATGCCACCGGTCCAACTTCCATACATTTTTCTTTATGTTCAGATAATTACTCTCTGCAGATGTTTCGTCTCAGATATTTTCTAAAGCCATGAGAACCTCATATTTGGACTGAGGGAGGAAGCATCAGCTGCAAAATCATCATCTTCCTGAAGTGTATATGAACATAAGCAGCTGAAGGAGCTCAACACTGGAAGCAGATGTGGGCAGATGTTGCTCCATGAAGATGCCAGCAGCACCAAGTTCTACAGACTTTTTTTCTAGCTCATCTTCATGTTCATGTGCTCATTAACACACAAACTAAAAGTGGCACAGCTGGAGCAGGAACGCACACGCTCAGGAAAAAAAACAAACAGCTGATCTTTATTTAAGATCGCAGCCAACGTCCATGTGGTGGCAGGCAGACACTCCAACGAAGGACAAACTGAAGCTTAAAGACACACGAGGAACTCAAACTGAAAACAAAGCACAAAGGTGTTACCAAAATAAAACAGGAAGTACAAAATCCCAAACACAGAGTGGGAGATTTGCCAGTCAGGCAGAATAACTGAAAGCAGGAAGATAATTCGACGGACGATAGCAGGACCCGATCGAAAACAGTAATAAGACCGAAGGTCAGGAGAGAGACGCCCCAGGACCAGGACCAATCGTTCACGCCGGTTTTCTAATCTCATTGGCTGACACTAAAGAGAGGCTGCGGCCAAACATCTCAAACACACGACGCAGTTAAAGAATCAAGAGACAGAATCTGCTGTTGATGAACTTTGATTTGGTGGATTCGGTCGTGTCCTGCTTTCCTCGCCTTCTCTGCTCCTCGTATTAATCGGCTCCAGTTTTTTTAACGAGACCTTTTCTTGTGTGACAGCTCAGCTCTGAGGACTCGTCACTGACAGTCGGAGATTTTCCGATTGCTTCAGGTCTTCTTTATTAAACCTGACGCTGTGATTTTTTTGTTGGACACTGAAATTTCATGTTCTTCATCCTAGTTGGTGATCTAATCTCATGGATCTGCAGCTTCTCGTGAAGCCTGGACTCGTGCTGAGGCCCCACATGGAGCCACACAGGGCTTTCCCATGTTTGGTACCAGCGTCCAGCTGAAACATTGCTGTGTGGCTCCTATCTAGATTACAATCAATTAGCTGTGGCTTGTAGGAATTCCTGTGCTGAATGGGGGCTTTTGTTCGTTGTTTTAAATGCAGAAAGCTAACTCTGAAATAACAGCATTAATGAGAAGCCACATCTCACAGACACCCTCAGGACTCTGTGATTTTTTCACTTCTCTGTGTTTGTGTCATTTTCCAAGCGAGAGAATGCAGATGTAACATCTCACAGGAGATTACTTCCAGATTTGGTTTCCCATCTGCTTCAAGACTCAGCTCAAGGTGACCCGCTTTGAATGCTCCTCAAACATTAAACAGAGCGTATTCCCATCCTTCCCAGCGATGCAGCACGGATCTTTCCCCGTGTGTGCTTTTTAAAGTGGCTGCTGTCTGCAGATCGTGCATAATGTTTCTTTTGCCATCATGCTTCGGCTCCCAGCACTTTGCATAAGGGCAGTTGTCAGAGACTCTGTGGCCTCGCATTTAAAGGGACTGGATGTGATTTATGTTCTTTAATGTGCAGGATTAATGCTGCGAGGCAGAATGAAATGCATCCATCTCCTAAACTTAACCAGTGAGTAAAACCAAAAGTAAAAAATTAGAGAATAAATCAGTGATTGAAAAGCAAGTAAATTGGAGTTTGGACAAGGGTCGTATGGCCCCCGAGGACACTGAGATAAATTCATTTACACAGCAACAAATCACAACAACAGGTGCTTCATACTGTAAGGTCGACCCTACAATAATACAGAGAAAAACCCAACAATCATGTGACCCCCTATGAGCAGCACTTTGGCGACAGTGGGAAGGAAAAACTCCCTTTTAACAGGAAGAAACCTCCAGCAGAACCAGGCTCAGGGAGGGGCGGGGCCATCTGCTGCGACCGCCCTGTCAGATGTGCACCTGAGGCACTGTGAGTGCATCTGATTTAGAATATTTACTGTGACGATAATAAAGTGCTGGGAAGGTGTGCAGGTGGGGATGGACACAAACACATGACGAGCGACTTACGACCGCTGCATTTATTACTTTGAACTTATATTTGCTACGTTGTCCTGAAGTTCTGCTACATGCCGAGTACGACACAATGTGCAGATCTGTCAAACACACTTTAATCTACCGTGAAAACGTTGGGACGCTCCGACTTCCTCGTGGCGCTCTTTGGAGAGAGCCATTAATCAAGCTGTGAGAATCAAACAGATTCATTAGCCACAGGTGACAGGCTGCTCACACTGAGCTGTGTTTCCAGGTCCTGATCATCGGTATAAAAAGACTCTATAATATATAATGTCTTTGAAAAGCTGCTTAGAGATAAGGTGACTCTCAAAGCGGAGCCAATGAGACTCGATAAGAGAATCGAATTGATTATCTCTCGATCACGACACCTGTGAGTGGGTCGATATGTCAGGAAGCAGAGTTAATGTTCGAAGCTGGAAATGTTTGAAGCTGGAAATGTTCGAAGCACGGGTCTGAGTCCATCATCACTCTGAGAAAAAACAAAGTTACAGTTTTTACTGCGTTTTCAAACCTGTAATGTTGGAGATCATGTCAGCAGTATCCTGTGTGAGGGCTGGTGCTGCTCTCCCTGCTGTCTCTGCTCTGCACCAACCAGCTCTGCTTACACATCACACCCCCACCCGGTGCTAATTTTGTGTTTCCTTCCAATCATTTCCATTTGACAACACGCTGCACTAACATGAAAACACCGTCTGGAGAAACAGCATCTTTATCCCCACAGGAAGCTGTGTGTGTGTGTGTGTGTGTGTGTGTGTGTGTGTGTGTGTGTGTGTGTGTGTGTGTGTGTGTGTGTGTGTGTGTTCACCCGCTCAGCGGTGTGTGAAAGGTGGAGACAGGGGTGATATTTCTCTCAGACACAGTCTACTCCAACTTCACCATATGGAGCCCATTACACCCATTTATGAACATCTACACACACACACACACACACACACACACACACACACACACACACACGTAGTTATGATACAGCAACATAAAAACATGTCTGATAGCAGTACAGAAGGAACATATGTCATGTAATAAATAATGGAGTGTCAACATTTAGCCATGCTGTCTGTTCAGTGTGTGTGTGTGTGTGTGTGTGTGTGTGTGTGTGTTACAGAGATCTGTCAGTGTGAGTCACTGTGTTTTGTCTCATACGCCTCACTGTATCAGTGCTATTACAGCCTTATCAGCTCAGTGGCACCAAACCACACACACATGCACACACAACCACACACACACACACACCCACACACACACACACACACACAGTCACAGTTATACTTGAATGAGAGGGAGGAGTGCTAAGCTATGCTAGCCACATGTGCTCAGGATTGTCGAAAATCATATCCCAAAACACCAAAGCTGGAGCTCCGCCTCCTTGGAAGGTCTGTTAGTACCGTGACCTCACAGCAGCCATATTATTGGTCACATGATGTCATTAAAAGGCTCCAACAGCACAAACACAGTGCAGAGGTCCAGCTCAGGGGAAGCTAGCAGACAGCTAGCAGCTACAACCGCCTGTGTCACCATCCACCTGTCACTCAGAGAGGCCACGCCCCCAATAATGCAAGCTTTAAGCAGGTTAGATATAAGAAGCCTCTGCTGGATGTCAGAGGAACTGCAGCTTTTTTATTAGCTTTGTGTGTGTGTGTGTGTGTGTGTGTGTGTGTGTGTGTGTGTGTGTGTGTGTGTGTGTGGGCAGCAGACAGAGTGAGTCTGTCATCCTTGTACAGTCTATCAAATACCAGGGAACACACACACACACACACACACACACACACACACACACACAATCCCGTTCAGCTATCTTAATGAGACATAATGGTTTCCCTAGCCCCTGACCCTAACCATTAAAGATGAATGCCTGACCCTGACCATAACCTAATTGTAACCCTGACACTAAAACCACATTTTGAGCCTCAAAAAGGCTTCAAGCTTGTGAGTGTGTCCTCACAGGTGACTGCTGGTTCTCACAAGTATAGTAGAATGCAGCTTTCGGTCCTCACAAAGATAGCTAGACAGGAACACACACACACACACACAAACTCTAGAAGGTTTGTTATTAACCAAACCGTAACGCTTATAATAGAGCATCTCCATCTTTTTGACCAGGCGAGCTTGAAGCCTTCAGGATTTTGTGTTTTAAAAAATTTCTCTGTTTTTTTTCCTCACACGTGCAATAAAACAGTTTAATTATCACGTCAATATAATGTAAGTTATTATACTTGATTATTTTTTTAAAATAAAAAAATAATCACCTGGGATCCACCGGCTAAAAGAAGAATTAGGGACGCTGTGCAGTAGATTACATGGCCCCGTCCCAACGTTTAGAAACACGTTGCTGTCAAATTCAAAAAGAGCTCTCACTAAAATGGTACATTTACTCAGTTTAAACATTTGATATGTTTTCTGTGATTTATGTGAATACATTTTGTGTTTATGAGATTTTGGAATCATTACAATCAGTTTTGAAATGATGTGATGTTTCTGTTTGTCCAATTAACCTTTACACTTCTCTGTTTGTTGGTTTTTAAAACTGAGCAACAAGAAAATTATGAGACATAATTTAAATATTTTTGCAGTCATGAGTAAAAAACTGCATTCATGGTGTCATTAATAAAAACATAATGAGTCAAGATGTTGAAAGGCTCTTAGGAGGGGATGAAACTAAGCTAACCCAGATACACGAGGACTGAGCAGCACAGCAACATCACGTCTGGTCGCAGGCCGGTTAGCAGCATTTCTCAGCTGTAAGGAGTCTGGAACAAGAAAGTGATGTATGAGTTTTCAAAGAGACAACTACCGCAATCCCACGGAGGCTGAGGCACTGGAGGCTGAACTGCAGGAGCATCAGTCAGCAAAACCGCCGAGCTGTCCGAGCAATCAAATTCTTCTTCATTAAAAGTTCATGTTCTTTTGTCCACCTCCCGCCGGCCGCTCAAGCTTCCCTCTCTGGTGTTTTGCAGAAGATGAAACCTTGACGGTGACAGGTCTGAGCTGTTGAGCGCACGGCAGGTGTGCACACTTTCAACCCCACCGAGCATCGAGTCACCAGCCTGCATTTTTCACCCAGGCTCTCAACTGATTGGCTGGCTAATTGACTGGCTGTCAGTGTGACTGATGGCACCGCTGCTCAAATCCAACATATCCAAGGTAACGCACTGATGCGACACCTGAAACCCCCCAATCAGCATTTCTCAGCGCACAGAGTGAGCAGGAGAGCACCTGGTTCATCTATCATTCTGAGAGTGAGGCTGACACGCTCCAACCGTCCGTCAGTGAAACTGTGCCGCTTCCCAAAGGCTGGTGTTAGCGCCTGACCTCCATAACTGCTGTTAATAGGTCGGTTCTGTAACTGTCAGGTGTATATTAAAATGTGTCAGAACAAGTGGAAACTTGAATAGATGACGAGTTAAGACTGATGGGAAGTTTAATAGCAAACATCGTCAATCAGATTCATTTTTGCTGTACAGCCTGGCGGCGCGTCCGGCTGATGCCACAGACGCAGGTAAGTCACCGCAGCACCCCACCCGTGCACATCGTTTCCACCTCACCCGTGCCTTCCATGATCAAGGTCAAGTGTCTTTATTGTCATTCCAACCATGTGCAGTGGTACAGTACACAGTAAAATGAGACGACGTTCCTCCAAGAACAATCAACATGGGACTCCATGAAGTGCAATGTGCAAAGATGTCACATCTGCCTATCCCAGCTGTCTCAGGGTGAGAGGCAGGGCTCACCCTGGAGAGGTCACCAGTCTGTCGCAGGGCTGACACAGACTCACACCTACGGGCTTTTGGAATTTCCACATTCACCACATAACTGCATGTCTTTGGACTGTGGGAGGAAGCCGGAGTACCCGGAGAGAACTACATCAGAAAATAAAGGATTACATCTGGATTTGTATATAGAAACAAATCTTTATCCTCACAGATGTTCCTGTACACTATGCCGGCCACTTGGTTATGGCGTTCCATGCATGCCCTGGCTGCTAGCATCTTGCACCCTGCATCTTTACATAGCCTGCTCCTGGGGTCTTACCTGGTGTGATAGACCCCAGCCTCTATGGATCTTGTGCTGCCATGATTAGTGCCTCTGTGCTGTCTTTCAGTCCAGCTTTGTGCATAGATTTGATCAATTTATCTAATGTAAGGAGTCGGTGTGATTAATGAAGGTCAGCAGGTCTTAGTACATTTCTGCATCTTCACAGTAGATCAAATATTTTGTGTGGATGAAACATAAAATCAAGTCTTTCCTCTGAGCTGCCTTCTGTTGTGTCTGATGCTGGAAATCAGCGTCGCTTTTTTGCCTGAGCCTTTTTTGGGGGTGTTACGGTAGGAGGCGGGTCCTGCTGGAGCGTGGCTGGCTGGCTGGGCGTGTTTAGTGTGTGTGTGTGAGAGAGAGCGTGTGTGTGTGCCCTGTCGGGCTCCTCTCTCCTCCTGCTCGGCTCAGCTCAGCTCGGCTCAGCTCGGCCGGGAGGAACGGCGCACACAGGCGCGCGCACACGGACGCTGATCCGCACACAAACCGAACCGCCCGCGCGCGGATCCGCTGGATTTACCGGCTGCAGGGAGGAGGCTGAGAGAGCACCGGGAGCCGTCCGAGCACCGGGAGGGACCCCGCCCGGACAGCCGCAGCTGTCAGCCAGGTAACGGAGACTGCAGATGTGCGCGCGCGCATGTGTGGCAGAGTTTGCGGTGACGGCGATGTCCCGTCCGGTTCCGCCGGCCCGGTCTCCTTTGTTAGGTCACAGCGTCGCGTTCATTTCACGCTCCGTGTTTGTGTCTGTTTCTGTGTTTCCTCGTGAAAACACGATTTCAATAAACCGACGAACCAGAAAAGTGTTCGGGGAGCACGTTCAGCCGTGTCAGTGGGTTTGTGTCACCTGTGCGGCGTGGACACCTGACATCTGCGCTCTCACTATAGTCGTGATATTTATTTGACTTCGTGGGCATTTTTCTCTTATCTTCCAGTTTTGGGTTTTTTCTTATATCCGGTGGTTCAGCAGGTCGAGCAGGTCCGAAGGTTGGTGGTTCAATTCCCGGCAGCTCCAGTGTGCATGACAAAGTATCCTGGCAAGATACTAACCCGAGCTGCTGTCTGCGCGTCCATCACTGAGACAGAAGTGCGCGTGTGCGCCGTGGGGGCTCAGGTAGAGGAGAAAAGCGCTCATCTGAAAAACATTCATTAGATTTGATCTACATTTTCACTCATTGACACCTTTAAAAGACACAAATCTCTTTTCTTTTGGGACATTTTTCCCGCGTGGGCTCTTTTGTTGAACATTATATTTTGCTCCACTACTTTATGAAGCTGGTGTCTTATTTTCTAGGTTGTTTTTAATGTCTTGTCCACATTTGAGACACATAAATTGTATCTTACCGTAATTTCATAACTTCCTGAAATATTAATAAAGAAAATAATCATCCTGTCAAAAGAGCCCCTCTGCTGGCTTCCTTCTTTGAGCCAGTCCTGCAGAGGTGCCGTCAGTTACACTCAAACACCTGACGCTGATCTCCTTGATGTGTGGTGGTCAGGTGGAGGTGTGGACCTCATCCTCCTGGAGGACGTGACGCCCCGTAGGTCCTCCTCCCTCAGTGAGAAATGCATGTGAAGCAGAAAGAGTTTGTGTGTTTGTCACTGAATAAAATCCCTAACTGTGGATTTGGTCCACAGCCGAGCCGCCTCGTTTGGTGGATGGCGTGACTCCATGGTCGTGCAGCCTGATCCTGCTGAAAAGTATCACAGAGTGATGTTTTCTCCTGGGACCGCTCCCGCCTGATAATGGAGCCTCTGCTTCAGAGCTGCTAATGAACCGCGGCTCGCTGTTATCTCAGCAGCCATAAAGTGATGCTGGTAGTGAGTCTGATGATACAGGGGACTGATGGGGAGGGAAGGGAGGGTTTCCAATGAGAGTCTTTCACGCTGTTACTGCTGGAACATCACGGCAATGGGAAAAATATCATAGGATGGCATTATGGGAAGAAGGCGAGTGTGACAGTTTGGGGGATCTTCTGCTGGGAAACCATCTACATGTGACTCTGACACGTCCCACAGACAACAGCACAGACCGTGTGCACCCTTTCATGGAAACGGTGCTCCCTGATGGCTGTGGTCTCTTTCAGCAGGACGATGCACTAATGCACAGAAACGGTTCAGGAGCAGTTTGAGGAGCACAACAACCAGTTTGAGGTGTTGCCTTGGCCTCCTTCCCCGGATCTCGGTCCAGTGGAGCATCTGTGGGATGTTCTGGACGCAGTCTGATCCACGGAGGCCCACCTCACAGCTTACAGGACTGACAGGACCTGCTGCTGACACGTTGGTGCAGAAACCTTCAGGGGTCGAGTGGAGGCCACGCCTCGAAGGGTCAGGGGGGCCAACGCAGGTGGTCATAATGTTATGTCTGGTTGGTGTAGGAATCAGTCCATTTCCCATTTGAGCAGATCAGCCATCATCTGAAAATAATTTCACATTTTAGCATTGACGTAAATGTGTCTGGTAGGCACAGGAAGTCCAAACCTACCTGATATAATCAGAGAGAAGTTAAACTGACACTGAGGTTAATATTGCACACAGGTGAATCTCAGCAGGTCTTTGTGCCTCCAATTAATCGGGCCTTCATGATTTCACGAGCTGTTGTCAGCTCTTCATCTCCAACACGAAGCTGGGTCAAATCCATAGATTTATGGCGCTACAACATGAGTAATAGTCAGAGAGCAGACCTCCTGTGCTGATGGATCAGGTGTGCTGTGTGTAATTTACAGCTCTAATGGTGCAAACACGCAGCAAAGGTGAAGGCGTCTCGTTAGTTTGACAGATCTACGACTCACACCGCAGCCGGCGATCAATCCCGAACGCGTGCTTTTATACGCTTCTGTGTGTGTGTGCACGCGTGTGCGCATGCAGGGCTGCATATGCTCATGCATATTCAAATCTCAATTTGGGTCTGTGTCATTCATGCCTGTGTGTGTGTGTGTGTGTGCACCGTGTTTGCATCTTTGTGGGGACCAATAATTGAAAGTTTACCAAACTCGTGGGGACCAGCAGCTCTTATGGGGACAAAATGCTGGTCCCCATAAGAGCTGCTGGTCCCCACGAGTATGGAGATGTTTGTGAGGCTAAAAATGTGATTTTAGTGTCAGGGTACAGTTGGGTGTGTTTAGGATCAGGGTAAACGGGAAAGCATCATGTCAATTAGATGTCCCCACTAAGATATGAAAACACGACTGTGTGTGTGAGTGTGTGAACATATATATTTATATATGTGTGTGTGCTTTTCTGTGCTTGTGTGTGTGCATACGTGTGTGTTTCTCAGTCTCTGGGTGAATGAGTAAGGGGGATACACTGGGGAGCTGGAGGGAGTGAGGAGAAGCTGGAGGAAGATAAGGAGGAGGACTTCTCTCCGGTGTTTTTCCTGCTCTAATTTGCTCTGACAGCAGCTCCGCCGGCTCAGCCTGAACGAGAGAGAGTGGAGTATTCCCACTGTCTCCCTAACAGGCTTTAATTGGTGATGCTACAGTAACTGTACTTCTGTAGTTCCACTACAAACTTCCTGTTGTGTTTTCGTGCTAATTATCCAATATCCCTGCTGCGGATTACAAATCAGCCGATGCACGAGTTGAATAATTAGGGCAGCCGGAGCTCTTTGTTATTGTTAGTGTGAATTAAAAGTGTTTTCACCACAAATATCCAGCTTCCTGTGCTGCTCTGTGAAACAAAGACTTCGAAGTCAAATAGAGTGAAGGAAAAATCACTGCCAGCCAAGTGTGAAGCACCAGGGCTGAAAACGACGACATACCAGCACAGTTTGGTTTAAAGGGATCATTTCCCTCATAACCGCAGTGTGTGTGTGTGTGGAGGGGGGGGGTATTGTATGATTAGGGGTTTTAGAGACAGGTGGGTGGTGACCTCAGAAGTGGCACCGACATGGCAGGTAGCTGTTAACATTGTAGCGTTGACCATTTTTAAATCAAACTGCCTTTTAAGATTGACGTAGTGACGCCCCGCCTGCATTAACACCTGTATCAAGCAGGTAAATACCCGCCCCCCTGCTTTGGACGTAATGTTGCTCACTTTTGCCTTCTCTGCTAAGGAGGAAGTGGTGATCATCCAAGATATTCAGACTTGTTGGTAAGGTTGGTGCTGCATGGTGAGTGAAACTGCTTTTCCTGACAGTGATCGGAGTGGAGCCGAAGGCAGTGACGTGAAATAATAACGTTTGTGAGGTGAACGGAGATGTTGTTGTTTTTGGTGTAACAGCATAACTGTGGAAGGTCTTCATATAACAAATGAAACCTGACAGCCACATCCTGAAAAACACTCTGCTGGTGGAGGCTGCAGAGCCCCGTGTGTCACCTGTCTGATGATACGTTACAGGTGTGTGTTTGTCCTGCACGCTGTCATTTCAGCTTATTACAGCCTTTTTCAGCTGACGCCAGACTGATTATTAGGCTTCAGACGGACCTCTGCTTCATGACGTCTGCCACACTTGTGTTAGTACGCATGCACAGTTGTGCACATAGGCGTGCATGTGCACATAGGCGTGCTGTGGCTTTAGTCTGAAGCTGTTATCGCTCCACCATCTTCCATCAGAAATCTTGACTTCAGCACTTTGCACAGTGAGATGAGCACAACTACGTGTGTCCAGCAAACATTCTGAGCAACACTGGAATAACTGATGTTGACTAGAAGGAAGTTCGTGCAGAAGATGCTTGCTGTCCATTTCACATGATCACGATGGTGAAGTCCAGCCGTCTCTTCCAAAGCCAGGTGGACTTCTCGCTCTGACTCCTCAGACCGAGACGTCGCAGCATCAGGATGTTTTTGCTGTGGTTTAGCTTCTCCCAGAGTTGTTTTATTTTATTGTAATTAATAAAAGATCACATAAACAATTGTTTTCGAGCAGACCGGGAGGTTACACATCTGGGGGGGTCATCCTTCTATTGATGAGTCCAAACTGAAACCAAACAATCTTCTTACATGTGAGAAATATGCAAAAAAAGTCATGAAAACCTGCAGACACGAACATCCTGAACACCGAGCTCCCTGCAGGTTTATAACATCAGCTGTTTCCAGCAATTATTAAATCAACATGTTTGAGGGAAATTTAGCTCGTTTTGGAATAATTGTCTTATTTTGGCGCTCAGCATCTCTTTGTTTTGCTCGTGGACGTTGAGTCTGTCTGACCGCAAGCTTTTCACAGCCACAGATGTCGTGTTTAAACAAAGACTGATGATGATGATGATATTTGGTGTTTCTTCCCTCATTTTGCACGTGAGAGACATTTATGGTGCAGTGGAGTTTCAGCTGATGAGCAGCAGCACAGGTTTTGTTAGACACGGAGCAGCAGATGGATGATAGGAGGTGGAGGGTAAACGCTTAGGAGAGATGGAGGAGGTGAGGGAATAACAACGCTGTGACTGATAGCTGTGGGACGGGGGTAGTATGTCATCGTGTAGCACCCTGTGGGTGCATATGTCAGCTGTCACAGCAGTGTGGTTACACCGTCCACCCTCTCTGCCTCTCTCCTCCGTCCAGCCTGGAAAGTTTCCTCAGACTGATTTGTGCCGTGGAGTCAAACGTCGCTGTGGCATCACGTTTGCTTTTAAAGGGATCTCACCTGAAACCCTCACACAGGGTTCCACACACTGACGAGAAACCTCATGATGGTGCTCTGGAGTCTGGAGCTGATCATGAGCTGATCTCCAGAAGGCACCAAAGTTCAGCCTGTTCATGTAAAGGTTTGGTTGTAGCCGTGATGGAGTTCACACGAGGTTCTTTAGCTCATTTCAAACAGAGTTTTGATCCTGCTGATGAGTTTTGGTCTCTTGGTTTAGTCCTTTGATTATTTTATTATATATATATTATTAGGTATCCTCTTTTCTTTTTTACCTCTCAGCCCTGAAAGGCTGATTGGGTATTGTCCTCACGCCACCGTGCAGGCGGGTGGTGGCGTGGACACAGTTGTGAACACGATGCAGCTAGTCCAGATGTGCTTTTCCAGGCAAGGTTTTCCGCCTCCTGCAGGATCCCGAGACGCTCCCAGGAAGTTCTGGGTCACAATGATGCCAAAGTTGTAATAATCTAGAATAATCCTCCAAAGATTTCCGTGTGGGGAGGTGTTCACCAAACCTCGAGCCTTACCTCCTCGTCCTCTCGCTTGTTTTCTTTCTGTTTCCTCCTCAAATAAACGAGACGAGCGACTTAATTAAGTGAAAGCAGCGGTGCATTTGTAGAAGGGCTCACGATCAGCACAAGTGGAGCAGACAGAGCGCTCTGTGTTTTTACTGCAAAGGATTGTGGGTGCAGCTTCTGGTTGACTGGCCTTGACGGCGAGAGAGAGAGAGAGAGAGAGAGAGAGAGAGTCTGTAATTAGTGCTCAAGGCCAAACTGCCACATTCCACATGACAGAGTGTCTCTCTCCCTCGCTCTCTCTGTCTGTCAGTGTCTCTCGCCCTCCAGTTGTGAGATGAGAGCTTCACTCTCTCCTCCTCTTCCTCCCTTGCCTCGACCGTGCAGCTAGTTTTTGTGCACGAAGCAGCTTCTTCTTCATGTGTGTTTTCTGTGCAGTGTATTAACTATACTCCATCTGTGTGCTTACATGTTCCTGTGTCTGTTGACCCGGCGTTTTAACTTTTAGTTTATTTGGATGTTGTTTATGTTTAAGTTCATTAGATTAGTTCGTTTGGTTATTAGACTCCTTGTGTTTTCTTCCTGTATTTAAGTTTCCCTCGCTCTTTGTGTTTCATGCTGCGTGTCTTATCTTATCAAGTCTGTCTCGTGTTTCCTGTTTTATTTTGAAGGAGTCGTGTGTTCTTTGTTCATTGTGTTTAGTTTCACTTCCCTTGTCCTGTCATTAGGCTCATGTCAGTCAGCTGTTCCTCCATGTGTCCCCACTTCCCCGAATCACCTCCTGTGTATTTAAGTCTGTTTTCAGTGTGTCATTGGCTGTGTCCCAATTCAGGGTCTGCAGCCTCAACGATCCTCAAGGGCGCGTACTCAAAGACCGCTAAGGTCGGAAGTGCGAGGCTTGTGAAATGGGACGGTCTAGCCTCCGTTGCGCTGCTCAGGTTGCCTAGCAACCATGATACTAACAGCTGGAAACGTTTCATACAGCTTTGTTTGACAGAAATGAAGGAGAAAATCTTTTGTTCATTTGTTTGTTTCTACATGAGCTTTGATCATTCTCTGATTAAGCTCAGCTATTGAACGGCGTATATTTTAAAGTAAAGGCTTTAAAACCAAGTTAGTACAAACGTCACTAATGTCACATGACTTTGCCGACATGTGGCCAACAGGAATGTTTTAATGTTCTTCGTTATTAAACATTTGCACATAAATAAGTGACATAATATTCAGTACTTACTTAAAGTTTACTCTTCGGCGCCCCTCATCCACCGTTTTTTTTTTTGGCAAAATTATCCACACCCACCACCGTGCTATGCATTCTGGGATATGTTGGGCCACGAAGTCTACACCGCCACATCCTTAAAATTCAGGGAAATGAAGGACGCGTTTGAGGGCCGCATTTTGAGCAGCCTTCGAATTGGGACAGCCTTCGTCGCGTCGCTGTGACGTAATCAGCCTTAAAATGCGGCCTTTAAGGCTGCACACCCTGCAGGGATACAGCCGTTGTCAGGTCGTCTGAGGTCCTTTGTGTCATGTTTCCAGCTTCTGTGTGTGGTATTTTTGTGTCCATGTTTTGGGTTTCTATGTTATCTCTCTCCCAGTTTAGGTTATTGTTTAGCGTCTCCTCTGCCTTTTGTTTTGTTTTGTTTTCACCAGCCTTAATAAGCGGCTCGCTTTCTGTTAACATTTAAGTTTTGTTTCATGGTGTCTGCATTTTGGGTCCTTTTCATCACACAGTCTGCCTCTGCCACACTGTGACACAAACGTGTGTCGTTTACAGAAATCCTCACAGAAAGTGAGACAAAAGTGTTTTTTATTCCTCATCTTTCACCTGCATGCAGCTGCATTAGCTGCCTTGATTAGAGCATTAAATGGCTTTTCATCAGTAATAATCATGATTAATATGCGTAAAAACGCACTGACGCACGTCTGATAACAACAGCTACAGCTGAGCTCCGGCTTATAATCCCAAACAAGCTTTCTGAATGTGGTTAACGCCATAAAGATGATTTATTCAACCAGACAAACATCTTCACATCGTGCGGTTTGCGCCTCAGTCGACCCGAACACCGTGTCAAACTTTTACACAAGTTTAAAAACAGCTGATAAAGTAATGGGAGTGTGTGTAGCTCCAGAGAGGACCGAGCTCAGAGCGTTCACAGGACACGTAACCCCAGATTTCCTCCATACGAGGCGTCCACGTCACAGGATACCAACACATAAAACAGTCCTTCAGATCAGCTGGACACAAGCAACAACAACACAAATGTCCTCGGTGCTCCGTAACCAGCACTCAGCCTCTTCTTGATGCGCTCTCCTCCACCTCGCTGTCGTGCAGGAGCAGGTAGGCTGCGCCGTGGTCCCGGCGGTCAGTCCACCACAGCTCCTGCATGTCTCCATCTCCAGTAAATGAGGTGACAACAGCCCGCTGAGCCTGCTCGTCGGAGGAGGAAGCTGCCTGCTAATCGTTTCTGTGGCGTGATAACGCCTGATAACAGCCACGTAACGCGCTGATAACATTTAAACAGGTGGCTGTATCACAGGTGCGCCGCAGCGCCGCCCTTAAAGGCGCTCAGCAGCTCCGACACACATTTCCATCTTTGTGAGATGCATTTTTAAAAAGTCACAAAGGTTTGGAAAGAGCCGCAAACATCCGACTGCAGCTGATCTCGGATCAGTGGGAACAGCTCATCGGTGCCGTGATTCCTGTTTTTGAGCATCTGCAGACGTTCCTCTCCTGCCTTTACCGACATCCACGTAAACAAAGAAACACGTTTGGCTTCATCTGCATGAACTCCGAGTCAACTGAAATCATCCTGTCAGCTGTCACTAAACGCAGGCGTTTGTATAAATTCAGCAGCAGATTTTATTCTTCGTTGAAGATGAAACAGGACTGATGTGCTCACAGCTCGGGCTTCTCCCTCTGGCTCATTAAGGCTGAGCGTACATTAGAAGGCGTGCGTGTTGCTTATGTATTTCTGTCCTCGCCATCAGAACTTTTAAACATGTCGTGTCCAGGGCGAGCTGAGCGGCAAGGCAAAGTTTCAAAGTTCAGCTGAATTCATATCTGCAGAAAAAGGTCACCTGACGCGTCGTCAGCTCGTCACATGAAGGCACTTTTTGTTCATCACACCTTTCATGTACTCGCTCGTCAACGCACCAGCTGTTCCTGCTTCCTCTCATTTGCTTCCCATTACAGAAGGTTGTTTGTTTCCAGCAGAAGACGTCCTCAGGTACAGGCCGGTGCACTAACACAGCTGCACACATATGACAGGAAGCTTTCGCTTTAGTTTCTCCAGGACAGAAACTAAAGCTGCCCTTTGTCACAGACTCTGTTCATACATTTTATCGACAGGATTTCCAGAATTTCTAGGCGCAGTCAAGGTAGCAGGATCTCATCTTTGCAGATGATGTGGTTCTGTTGGTCAGGTGGTGTCCTTCAGCATGAGAAGCAGTGCCTCCACGCCTTCAGCCAGTAATGGGTGGAGTGCCCAGTACCTCAGGGTCTTGTTCACAAGTGAGGAAATGGACAGATTCGGGCCGTGGCTGCAACGATGCAGACGCTGCACCGGTCCATCGTGGTGAGCAGAAAGCTGATGCGGAGCTACATCCTCTCCTGTGGATGGCTGGCCTCTCCTTAGACACATGGTTCATAGCAGCCTCTCCAGCTGGGGGTAGTTTGTCTGACTAGGATGCCTCCTAGGTGAGCTACTCCGGGCATGCCCTCCAGGGAGGAGGCCGTGGTTGGGCTGGTGACCCCGCGAGTGGGACCCGGATGGATGGATGGATGGATGGAGGTGGTTTTGTCTGTTTCATCAGTTTCACATCCTGACTGGTGTTTTTCTGCATCAGTCAGACTTTGATGTGTGATGCTAATAAAGTACATTTAAATGTATTTGATAGTAAAATCCAAAAGGATGCTCGAGTGAGTCCCTGTCCTGAAAGAAGCAGGCATGAGCTGCTGGTTTGGGTCTCCTGACAGGAAGTAGAGAGCAGAATCACCCTCGTCCTCTGAGACGGCCTCAGAGGTCACGGCGGGACAAAAAAGTCCTCGTGTGTTGTGAGTTTACTCATTTTATTCCTCAGAGAGCATCAACAAGCAGGTCATTGTCTGTGTGTGTGTGTGTGTGTGTGTGTGTGTGTGTGTGTGTGTGTGTGTGTGTGTGTGTGTGTGATGGGAGGTTGCTGGCTGGCTGTCTTCGGTGTCAAACTGATTTCTGATTGGCTGGCGTTGTATCAGCTGCATGTGACAGAACTCAGCTGATAATAAATCTTCTTTTTTTTTGATAGCGAGTCAACAGAGCAGCAGTGTGATTATATTTCATCTGTACCTGAAATGAATCAATGTGAGCCAATGAGAGGGTGTTTATGAAGTGATGCTTCACGTCCTGATGTGATCTCTGATTACCTGTCGTGGGAGACGCACCTTTCCCTAGTGACCAAAGGTTGCTAGGGGGTCGTCAGTTGCTCTTGTTGACATGCGGGTGGATGTGACACAGGCGGCTGTAGCTGCTAGCTTCACCTGAGCTGGACCTCTGCATCGTGTTTGTGCTGTTGGAGCCTTTTGGAGCCTTTTAACGACATCATGTGACCAATAATATGGCTGCTGTGAGGTCACTGCACGAACAGACCGTTGAAGAAGGCGGAGCTCTGGTTTTACTGAGAGAAAAGCATCAGGCCACACCTCTTAATCTTTGAGTTCAGGTGTGTTCAGTCCCGTTGTCACAGGTGTATGACTTTACGAACGTCTGTGGAGGAGTGAGTTGTTCTGAAGCGCTCGCTGTAAAACGAAGCTGTTTCAGGACCGCAGCAGCTCAGCCATGAAGCCATGACTTGGTGTGTAACGGTCGGAGCTCCGAGCATCATCATCAGCACAGACTGTGAGCACCAGGAGCTTCAGCAGGTCTCAGTGCTTTGGTGCATGTAGCAGGTTCTCTACCAATCAGAACGTGTCCAGGTATCATTGGATAACTGAGCTGCACACAATGCATCAGTATGTGAATGTTAGATGAGCTGCTTAGACGAGACTCGTAGTCTAAAGCGCTTTGAGTAGGAAAGCACTACATAAGTGTAAGTAAGTCTATGATGTCTGATGTTGTGGTTACACGCTGTGTCTGCACAGAACTGCAAAGATGAATGAATTTGGGCAACGATGCTGCAGCTGTTCGCCCGTGCTCCTTTTTGTCGGCTCTGTCGTGTTTCTGTGGCTGAAGTGTGCGATTACCGTCGGTGCTGCTGAGTCACGGCCGGTCACACTCCGACAGCGGGGATGACGCCGGGCTGCGTGCTCGCGTTGGAGTCTCTGGGCGGTTATCCTGGCAGCGATCTGCTTCTGGCGGTTGTGTTTTGGAGCGAAGCAGTCGTTGATTATTACATTAATGCGGCGTGGACTCGCACAAACTGCGGCCGCAGCATAATCGAGTCGTTATTTTTCTGCACACGTGGTGCTGATGAGCCGATAAAGCAGCTGCTGCCTGAGTGTCTGAGGCGCTCCTGGAGCGTGACTGCAGATAAGGAGAGAATGGAAAACAATGTTCAGACATTTGGGGAAATATGCAAGTTTGTTTTTTAAATTCTGCAGTCAGATCAGAGGATTAATAACTGTCTCGTCTCTGTAACCTGTGCACATTAGACTGAAACTGAGGTGAAACTGAAGTTCCTGCGTATGATGACAGAAAGTGACCGGCTGTGATGGATTTATTGTAGCGTCCCTCACAGAGCCGCGGTTTGGGCCACACCAGGCTTCACAGCGAGAGCATCAAACAGCTCGCAGCAGCCTGAATATCACGCTGGAGAAATTACGACTCTGTCGTTTTGTTGTTGTTGTTTCTTTAAATCTCACATCGTGTTTTATGGTTACTTTTCATAAAGAAAATAAAAGTATTGTTGCAGATGTCGTTTGCCTGTGCTGAGCTTCCTGCGGCGACACTGACGCACTTCAGAGTTGATGTAGCAGAAACACTTTGCAGTATCTCTTCCTGTCTGTGGAGTGATGACACTTCTGATCTTCAGATTCATCTCGCAGGTCTAGTTTGGCCACTACATCACCGTGACAACAGCAGCTAAAATCTGTCAAACACGAAACGAAACAAAGTGTGCCGAGCGCTCAGATTGGGCTTCATGTTTAGAGATCAGCGGGATAATGTAGGTGAATTTCCATCGTCTTCAGTTCTTTAAGAACCACTGAAGATAAAATGTTCCTTTCAGGCTACGTCCACACGTACCCGGGTATTTTTGAAAACGCAGATTTTTCTATGTTTGCACCTTTCGTCCACACGTAAACGGCGTTTTTGGTCACTGAAAACGGAGATTTCTAAAAACTCCGACCAGGGTGGATATTTTCTAAAACTCCGTTTTTGCATTTACGTGTGGACGAGAAAAACGGAGAAAACGCAGCGTCAAAGGTGTGCGCCTTTTTTGACGTCACACTGTGCGCCACGTTATTGTTTCAGTGAAATGAATTTCTACAATACTGTTACTGTTAATTGTCTCTGCAGTGTTTAAATGCTTACATATACACACACAGTTACTGTCCCTCCACACAGACGACTCGGTTCTGCTTCTATGCCCCAGCTTTGTTTACTTTTTCCCACCGAGGCTTCTAGACTTCTGATTGGCCAACATTTCTGCACGGTTAGGAATATAGCGCCACCTGCTGCTTTGGCATGTTCCTAGCAGCGTTTTCCTTCATTTCTACCTTTACGTGTGGACGGGATTATTTTTTAAAACAAAAACGGAAAATCTCAGTTTTCAAAAATACCCGTGTACGTGTGGACGTAGCCTTATTTTCTTGCTCTAACAGATTTGTCTTGTGTTAAACTCTGCAGACATGCAGAATAATTTCAGTGCATTTGTCGCCATTATAACCCTTAAAAAAGCTTTATTGTTTGGATTCATCAGCATGTCAGTGAGTCACAGGTGAGCATCAGCTGCAGCTGTAGGTTGGTGTTCATGTCTTTCAGTACTTTCAGAGTTGGACCACTGCTGCTCAGCTGAGACGCGCCCACAGTGTCATCATTATCCCAGTTATGACAGCAGAACGATGCAATTAATGGACTATAAAATCATTTGAGCTCCTATCTGCATTTGAAATGGGAAATGTTGACGGTAGCTGAAGCATCCATTCGTTTTCTGAGAGCTGAAGCAGGTTAGACGTTTGATTTGTTTCATGATGCTCTTGATAGAAAGCTTCATTATCCAGCAGACGCCTGGAGAACGTGGAGGTCAACATTAAAGGAAAAGTACTTCAACTGCAGCCGTCCCTTCAGCGCCTGATGGTTTATAACCATTGATTTAGTCTCCTCGCCACTCTGCTAATTTATGAAGCCCTCATCGGGTGCCAATAAAGCAGCCAATGAGGTGAAGGGAAACAAAGGAAGCGGGAGAGTGTGACTGCTGGCCTCGTGTCAGGATCGATGTGGACGTCACTGATGATTCACGTGTTTTTGTTGTAGCGGAAACTCGTAAAAAGTGACGGAGAGACGGCAGCTTAACCACCGATTACAGCCTCTGATTGTCTTTGGTCCAGAACGGCGATGATGATCCGAACACGGACGGGTTAATCAGGCGTGTGTGTGTGTGTGTGTGTGTGTGTGTGTGTGTGTGTGTGTGTGTGTGTAAGACAAACCTCTCCTTCGATCCTCCTCTCCACCTGTCTGTGTTTGACAGCAGGTGTCTAATATCTGTGGACAGCTCAGTGGTCCATCACAGCGCGGGCAGATGGTGTTCGCTGGCCAACACCCTCTTCCTCCATCCTTTTTTACTTCCTAGATTCCTTCTTTCCTTCCTTCCTCCATGCAGTCCGAATAAAGGCACGTCCCTCAGTAGCCTTGAACTTTGAAAGCCCTCATCAGACAGCAGCAGTTGCCAAAGAGTCAATGCTACCCACTGTGACGTGTGTGTGCATGTGTGTGTGTGTGTAGCTGAGGTGATGAGTTCTGTGTGGATGTTTTGCAGCTCCTCTGATTGTTTTTATTGTTTTTGCTGTTTTTGAAGCCCTTTTCTATTCATGAAAAATAGTCGAATGTGATAAAGAGAATTATTTCAGTCAAGCATCAACCTCTGAGGCTGAAAATGCAGCCACCACTGATGTGGGGACGCCTGCAGTTCCTCAAATGCCCACTAGAGGCTCCAGCAGTGAGTCAGTCTCCATAGACTCCCATGTTAAAACTTTCCAGCAGAATAAACATGTTTACAGCCTGATACACAAACTGATTGGTCTCTGTGGATCATGTCTCCCTTCACAACATCTGTACGGGGGAGGATGGTTTTAGACCTCTGGTTGTGCCGATGGGTGATCAAGAAGGTGGGGTTGTCATAGATACCAAACCTTGTTTGCTCTCTAACTGCTTAATACTAAGGAACGATATTTGAGGTTTTAGCCATCAAAGTAACAAACAGGGTCAGCTGTTTCAGACCTGCTGTGGCCTCTAAGCATGATCTTAAATCCATTATAGATATTTTACTTAGACATGATTTACACTGGGACAGAATTTCAGCAACTTCAAAATGTTTTAAAGACTCGTGCGACTCCTTAAACTTTGTAACTTATAAATTGTCCTTCAAGGTCAAATTCCTCGCTGGGATATTTTGCAGTAAAGCTCAATGTGCAGTCACATGCGGTAATAAGCTGTTGTAGTTTTACATGAAACTTGAATGTTTTAAAGAGCAGCTGTGATGCTGCAGTGATTCCAGATGTTGAAGTGACCTTGGATCATTCATCCATTTCTAATAAACTTCTTCAGCTGATTAAAGGACATTTAGAGTCTAAATAAATGAAATCCAAATCAGGGTTTTGTCCTAAAAAAACTGAAATAAGCCACCAACAGGAAACAGCGTTGTGCTGCCGTATTCACCTTATGTGTCTTTAATCCAAAGGTTCCAAAACAATCGTGTAAACTGAAGTTTATGTGCAGAAGGACGTGAGTCTGATTTTCTCGCGCTAACTAAAGGAGTCCTGCAGGACGCATTTTATTTGCTTTAATAAAAAACAAAGAGTCTTGTTAGGAAGCTTTGGGAATAACTCCTCCCTCCTGACTCGGTGCATCATGTATCTCGTGTTTCAGAACAAATGCAAAGTCTGCGGCTCGTCTTTGCAGACTTGATGTGGCGAGCTTCTCCTGCACTGACAGTTTCTGTGTTCACTGAGTTTGTGCGGCTGCTACGTCGCCCAGGTCTCAGGTCTCAATTCTAGGATTTTAATTGGATGTTACTGAGGACTAATTAGCAGGTGTGTGTGTCTGCTTGCTGCTCCCACGCAGTCTGTGCACGCACACTGATAAATAAAGTTGGCTGACAGCTCGGCACGCCATCGTCACTTCCTGCTCAACAACCAGCATCAGCTGAGATGCTAAAGCTCAGGCTTTAAACCAGCTGTCAGCGTGTATATGAGTGTTTTCCATAAGCAGAAGGACATTAAAGATGCACTTCAACCTGTTAGTCATTGACAGTGGCCAGCGTGAAGGTTACGCCATCACAGCAGTGAACAAGACACAAAATCAATTTGCTGTTTAATTTTTACAGCGAATGAGCGTTATGGAGTCTGCCCTCAGCTCCAGCTGTGCAGGCGCTCCGGCGGAGCCGTCGTCTCAGGGCTCGGCTCTCCGTTTGTTTGTAGCAACCAGCCTGCGTGTGTCATTTACAGAGGCTGGTCGTTTAGCCTGAAGCCAAACTAACACTAACCAGGTTTTCTGTGCAGTTAGTGCACATGTGTCCAACTCCAGGCCTCGAGGGCCGGTGTCCTGCAGGTTTAGATGTGTCCTTGATCCAACACAGCTGATTTAAACGGCTAAATGACCTCCTCAACATGTCCTGAAGTTCTCCAGAGGCCTGCTAATGAACTAATCCTTTTATTCAGGTGTGTTGACCCAGGGTGAGTGTCCTGCAGGACACCGGCCCTCGAGGCCTGGACACCCCTGAGTTAGTGTGAAGCTGGCTTTGGATGTGTAATGCTCTCTGTGTGGACTGCAGGATGCTGTAAAATGACTTCCAGGACTTCAGGGATGGAACCAGGTGAAGCAGGTTATTCCGGGTCTGGAGCTGTTATGCTGGAAAAACATGATCAGCTGTGATTGAGCAGCAGTGTCTATCCAACTATTTTCACGGTTGTTGTGGTCGTGATGATTTTGTGAGGCCACATCGAAAAGGCTCGGATGAGCTTTCCAAAGTTCTACATGTGCCTCCATCGCTTGCCGTGCTGCGCCGTCTTTTTCGCTGACATTTGTGTTTGCGCGTGCGCAGTGTGAGAAACTGCGGAGACACCCTTCATCGTGCGTCGTGCATCGTGTAGCATACGTGGGGTAACGAGAAGCGATTAACACCTCACGACCAGCTCCCGATCAACATTGGTAGTGAGGGTGTCTCCGCAGTTTCTCACACTGCGCACGCGCAAACACAAGTGTCAGTGAAAAGACGGAGCAGCACAGCAGCGTGTGATCTGGACACAAGCGATGGAGGCACAACTTGTAGAACTTTGGCTCATCTGAGCCTTTTCGATGTGGCCTCACAAAATGATCACGACCGCAACAACCGTGAAAATAGTTAATATGAAATCAGCTGCCTGATCATGTTTTTCATTAGCAATTTAGCAAAGCTGATGGTGGTGTGAGTGAAAGACAGAGAGGGAGAGCGAGCGACAGAATTTCTGTTATAACCTTCATATTGTTGTTAATAATAAATTAATTAAAGCAACAAAACAACCTGAAGAGCCGGTTCTCTAAAAAGAGCCGGAAGTCCCATCTCTGGTTAGCAGCTCTGTGAGGTGACGCTACGCACTGATATGGTCCCAGGTTACTCTGAACAGCTGATCAGCTGATCACCTCAGTTCCTGAGTGAGGCTCCCCCACAGACACGATGCTTAATACCAACATTACATCAGGTCCTTTCATATTGTTAATGTAACAGGTTGGTGCTGTGCTGGTTTCTATGTTTCTATGTTAGAAATGTTCAGCAGATTTAAGGATCATTCCTCCAACTTGTGTGCACTCAAACTTTATTCATCATCACAGGTGTAAATTATTTATCAGCTTGTTCGGGACATTTCGGCCACTTGTTTTCAGCATTTCAGAATTAGCTTTCATTTCAGGGTCACTGCGAAGCCCGGCTGAAGCTTTCGGATACCTGCCAATAAACGTGCAGCACAGGCTGAAGCTGTATTATGCATGACTGTCTGAACACAGGCTGGCAGCAGTCGGGTGGAAGCCGAGTGGAGGATTGATGATTCAGTTAAAAACATGACATCGTCGCTGTCAGACGCAGAGCTCCGCACGTCGTCTGCTCCCAGCAGCTCCTCGTGACATTTGTCTTCAAAAGTGATTCACAGGTGAGAAAATGTCAGCTTGTTTACATCCGGCGGCGACGCTGTCGTGGAAAAGTCACCTCATGAATGAAACATTTCGTTTATCTCAGGTTCAGCGGCACGAAATCGAGCAGCGGGAGAAACACGAACGTGGAGCGAAATGAACTCGAGACACTTCGTCACCTACAAAAACAGTTTGCACATCAAATATCGGGGACGCTACAGATTAAACCTCGGTGCTCCAAACTCCTGATCCCGGGGGGAGGGCGTCCCGTAAGACCGTGGTGCTGCCTGAGAGTCACGTCGAGGGAATCTGTGACCCAGATAAGCAGGTTAACTGGGACGTGAACACGTGCACAGGTGCGCTTAAAAAGGCAGGAAGAAGCAATTAAGAAAAACCCTGACATTTAAAAAGGCGAGGATGTGTCAGACTAACCTAGATAGCGAAATGTGTGCAGCTCAGATCTGAGCCACAAATGTTTAAACATCACAGGTGACTGTCTGTGCTGCTGCTGGCCAGGTGTGTGTCAGAGGTTAGCGTGACTCTTCCAGCCTGCAGCAACGTGTTTTACGGTGAAGGGGACACGTTATCGTGGCACTAACAGAAGGAGCAGAGGCCTGAATGAGATCCTGCAGCAGCTGCTCTGTAGCGACGCGTCTCTGCTTGTTTCAGAGCCGGCGACGTCACCGCGAGCGACCAAACGAACATAATTGGCACTTTGCTGTCACTGTACTCTGTGCTGCACACTGATATTATCCACCGGCCGCCCGGGAGGTTTAACGTCAAACGTGTCATCAGTCCTGCTGACCAAATCACATCTCTTCAGGCGAGCGCAGTGATTATTCCGTCCTGAGGGCTGCCTGTGTGTTTTTCTCGGGCCAACGATGAATTCAGACATTTCAGCTTCTGCTGGGAGAGCTGCGAGCTGTTCGTCGCGTGAAGTGAGAAAGTGTGACGCGTCGCCTCGTGAAACATGGCTCCAAGTGCTCGTGGCGGAGTGGGTGTGTTGGTCATGTGTGCACGTCACCATCTGATATGAGGCTGCAGTCGGAGCGTCTCTCTGTCTGTGGCCCCGCTCCGTGTGTGTGTGTTTATCCCGTCGTTATCTGTGACAGATAGTTATAAGCAGACAGACTGACGCTTTCCCAAGTGTTCGCCTTGGGGCGTCCTGGGGAGAGGCGTGGGGTGAGGCAGAGAGAGGAAAGAGGAGAATTTCTCTCTTTAATATCCGTCTTTTTTTCCACGTCATGCTCTTTTTCTCTCATCATCTCGTCTTGTTACGTCTTCAGTGAGCTCGTGTACCAGCCCTCCTTATTTTACTTTTTTAATATCAGACATACAAAAAAACTAATGCTGAAACCTGCAGTTCCTCTAACGTCCAGCAGAGGCAGCAGTGAGTCGGTCCCCATAGACTCCCATGTTAAAACTTCACAGCAGAAATAAACATGTTGATGTTTGCAGCCTGATACACAAACTGTTTGGTCTCTGTGGATCGTTCCCTCCTACAGGGGAGTATGTTTCTATAACTCACATGTTTAAATTGTATTAAGGCTTAAAGTTTGCATTATTAGGGGCGTGGCCTCTGTGACTGACAGTCGGATGGTGACACAGGTGGCTGTAGCTGCTAGCTATCTGCTAGCTTCACCTGAACTGGACCTGTTACTGTACTAACAGACCGTCCAAGAAGGCGGAGCTCCAGGTTTGGTGCACAGTGAACTTCAATGATTTTAATTGAATGTTATTGAGCTACAATTAGCATCCACCTGTGCCTGAGTGATGCTCATGTACAGTCTGACTAGCATTAGCTGATAGCTTAACAGTCCTTCTTCCTCCAGTTATGGCCAACCAATCACGGCTGTTTCTAGCTTTGTCTCTTTGCCTGTTTGTTCTTCATTAAACAGTATTTCAGAATAATATTAATTTAAATTTCTAGAAAAATCCTATTTTAGCTTGAGACTGTGTCCTGCAGACAGAAATATTTCTCTATGCATTGGTCAGTCTTGAGATTTTGGGGTCTTTTGCTTTGATAACCTAACAGACTAACAGTTTAAACAAATATATAAAAGCCGTAAAGTTCTCATTTCAGCCTCAAATTCATGTTTTTGAAGCATTTTACTGTTGATACAGATCTAAATGGTACGTGGCCACACTCGAAAAATAATTTTTCACCCTGAATAAACACGAGGCAACGATCATGATCAAAGGATTATTTACTGTAATGTTTAATCTTCAGGGAGGCTGTAAACCGAATGTATGAAAATCAAGTAAACTTCATTTGATCAGATCCATTAAAAATTCATATTTTACAAAATTACATGTAATTAAAATAGGCAAAGTCAGGATTTGGGGCATCAAGGCTAAAATCAGTGAATATGAAGAGCATTAAGTTGTATGTTGGTATTTTGATATGTTGCGTTTTGTGAGTATATCAGGATTTACGCTGGGCTGCAGTTTGGAACCTGTTAGAAAAACCTGGTTCCTCATACGTTCAAACGGACAGTAAATCATACACAGACATAAATTCCACAGGCAAAATTTGCTTTATTGCTGGAACTGCTAATTTTAAATCCAAGAATCAGGGGGAGGCTCACAGCTCTGCTTATGTCGCGTTCGTCATGGCAGCAGGACGGATGAATAAATGAACAACTCTTTGCATAAAACATAAGAGCAAATAGGAATTAAACCTCTTGTCATTTCGCTCACAGTGGGATGAAGTGAAACAGGAAGCAGATTTCATTGTCAGATAAACAGACTGTAAATGTTAGAAGGCGTTCACCGAGGCTGCCGGTGATGCAGCCTGAGGGAGACCGGCGAGCATCTTCCTCCTAATCTGCTCAGTAAGGCTCAGCTTCGCTCGCAGGTCCTCGGGCTCAGTGACAGATCCTGCACACACTGAAATGCAGCGTCGTTTCCTCCTCTGCTCCGACGCCGGAGCCGTCAGTCTGTTCGGTCCTCGCTAAAATACTGCAGACGAGGCAATTGTGAGCTTCCTTGTGTCACATTAGAGGCCACTTATAGTCCTAACTGTACAAACACAGAAGCAGAGAAATGTCCATGCTTCATAATTCCACTCAGTTTTATCTACACAGCGCCACGTCACAGCAACAGTCGCCTCACAGCGCTTTGTATCGTAAGATAAAGACGCTACAATAACACAAAGAAAGCCCCGACCAGCAAGCACTTTGGCAACAGTGGGGAGGAAAAACTCCCTTTTAACAGGAAGACATCTGCAGCAGGACCAGGCTCAGGGACCAAACTCAGAGGACGAGTATTTATGAATCAGTCAACATCATCAGTGCTCTCACGTCCTCATGAAGAGCTGGTTTGGACAGACACAGCTGTGTAATGAATGTAATGTGATGCGTAATGTTACGGTGTTACACTCATTAAGAACACAGACTCCAGCAGGCCTGCGTCCACGTGCACTCAGACAAACTTTCTGCCACAGCTGCAGATTGAACTCGGGGTCAGGTCGGACCAGTAAAGACAAACATCTTCACAGCTCCGTGGTGCTGTCAGCGTTCCTCAGCTGTCTGCACAAACAGCAGCTCCTTCATCTTTCTTCTATCTTTCATCTCATTTCCACTCCACAGGGTGGGCTTCGCCGTTATCCAGACAAGGATCGATAAACGCAGCCAGAACAGTCCGGATGATATCGAGGCCTCGTGCGTGTCAGAACTCATGCAGGCTCGTAGATTAATCACCTGACGTCCTGCAGATATGCAGATTGTGTTCAGAAGAAAAGATCGGAATAGAAAGGAAAACCAAGGAGATGGAAGGTGTGTGTGTGTGTGTGTGTGTGTGTGTGTGTGTGTGTGTGTGTGTGTGCGTGCATGCGTGTGTGTGTGTGCATGTGTGTGTGAAAGAAGAGGAGGCGAGGAGACAGGCGTGCAGGAAAGGAGGCTGATTGCCTGACTGATTTCATGAGTCACTTCTCTGCAGGCGAGAGGCTGGAGAGACAGGTGGCTGTGCGAGTGTGTCGCCCCGGCTCACTGTGATGTGTGAGTAATTTTATTAGGTGTGTGTGTGTGTGTGTGTGTGTGTGTGTGTGTGTGTGTGTGTGCAGCCCGACATGCTGGCCAAATGTGATCTTTGATGTACACTAGTGCCAGCCCGAGAAGGAAAATACTCAGGAGAGTATAAAGGTCAACAAACACACACATAAACACACACACACACACATAAACACACACACACACACACACACACACACAAACACACACATAAACACACACACACACACACACACGAATGTCAGCCTGTTGCCGATTTAGTTGCTGCCAGATTTTTTGAAAGGAACAAAATATTGAAGCTTCTTTGTGTCGTGTTTGCTGTGAGATCAGTGCAGAAAAACAGACATTTAAAGAGACGGCGCGTTATTACTCGCTGTAAACAAGAGCGAGGGCGGCTGAGGCCACGCCGCAGCGTAAACAATCCATAAGTGATCAATTTCAAAAGCTCCGAGAGAGACTCCAGGACAAAACACAGGAGAGACGCCCTGAGGGTGATAAGACAGAGGGAGGGGATAAGAGGGCGCAGGTCAGGACAAATATGTCGCGCTTTAACGTTGTACGCTACGGGCCAGATTTACTGACGTGCGACACCAGCGCAAAGTGTAAGAGGCGGGAGCTCAGTTGTACGCCAACTGTAGTTAACGTTTTGACTGGTGTGTCATTAGCTCATGTAGCTGTGATTTACAGTGTGAGCACAGCTATCAGAGCAGCATGTGTCTGTGGCTGCACCAGGATTTAAACCTTCAAAATAAAACAGGAAGTGGGAAACTGAAAGGATAACAGGAAGGTCCAGAGAGAAGTCACACGACCCAGGAGAAATCTGAGTCAGCGATGGAGCAGATGAAAGACTGACACAAAGACCAGCGTCTGCCAGTGGAAGCTCTCCTCTCAGTGCTGATGTGCAGCGACAGCCTCTGATGTTGTTCTCTGTGTGAAGATCCTCCGACATGCTCGAAGAAGTCTGAACACGAGTCGTGACAGATGCTGCTGCGTCTGCATCAGTGCATCACACTCTGCTCCACAACGACACTCAGATCTTTAACACTTCCCTCCCTGAGCACGCCGGGTGTGTTGATGTGAGAGCTGCAGGCTTCTGCAGGATACCACACGCACACACACACACACATGCACACACACACACACACACACATGCATGCAGGAAGGGCCACCGTGCAATCAATGAGGCTACATCAGGGAATCGATGTCAGGCCCTCGTAATCTCCGGCGTGCTTCGACAGGCTCTTTGTGCGTCTGTGTGTTTTTAAAAACGATCACAGCTCAGATGTGTTGATGCTGACGGTGCAGGCGAAGCACGTTTGGACGCAGTTAGTTCTTCTGATTACAGGAAGTCCTCCAGCGCCAATATTAAGATGTAAATATTCAATAGAAATGAACTTTTAGTTATGCAGTGAATATAAACAAAGGTTAAAATCAGTTTTTAATTCTTCACATTCAAAGTTTCGTTTGTGGTTTTCAGTTTTTGGGCCCAGATGTTGTTTTGTAGTCTGAGCTCAGGCGTCTGACTTCCTGTTCATACACAGCCGCTCACCAACGGACCTCCAGTAAATTTCATATTCAGGAAAGATTTTGTTCTGTGCAGCACAAACAAACATAAAAATCATCGAAGGTGTTTCATATTTTGTCAGTTTTTCAGTTACAGTCTTATTGTCTCATAAATACATTTCAGAGAAAAGAAAAAACATTTAAAAACACTCAAAGAAGCAAAAGTGTGATATTTATTTCTATACGGTTCATTTACTCACACATATATTTGTCCTATGATCCTCATCTGCTTATTTTTCTGCACAGCCAGTCGGCCGATCTCAGCATTAAACTCGCACAAAGTGAAGACATTTGTAAACATTTAATTTTTCTTTTGTGTTTTTGCTGTTAAGAAGCAGAAAAATCAATATTTGATGTTATTGATCCACGAGTTTCCTGGGATGTGGAATTAATCCCGGTGAAATAAAGACCTGTTTATATTATTGACAGACTTCCTCATCATTTTCATGTCGAGGTGATTAAACACAATAAGGGGCGGGGCTACATTAGCGTTACAGCTCTCTGATGTCCACAGAGACTCTGATTGGTTTCAGTGGACTGAAGAGGAGGATGCTGAGCGTGTCGGACGGGAACGCTTCAGCTTCAGATGGGAAGGCCGGATGGAGCAAACGCGTCTCTGTGCAGGAAGAGGCCGCGCACCGGGAACTTTCCACCACCTGCAGAATTCATCAAATTACGATGAAAATCAGGAACAACTAAAGTTTCCAATAAAATATTGACTGTCTCAGGCTCAGGCTGTTTAACAGACTCAAGGAGCCTAAACTGAAGCTAATTTATTTTAAATCTGTGAGAAATAATAAATTTGTTGTTGTTGACGTGCCTGTTAGCACCCGACCCACCCACCTCTGCATCAGTACAGTTTGTGTAGATGGGACAGTTTTATTCTTTCCTTTAAAACAATGAAGTGAACAAACCCATCAAGAGTCCGTCTCAGATCGTTCTGGTAGCAGCTCCGTTTGTGGTTGTTAGGAAAAATACTTTAATGTACGTTGCATATTCATATCCAGCGTATAGGTTCTTATTGTAGAGATTGGTTGCAGGGCGGCACAGTGGCGTGGTGGCTGGCACAGTCTACCAATCCACCAGCTGACACGATCGTTAGGATAACCCGAGACTCTGAATCAGCCTCAGGGTCTCCGAGCAAGGAGGGCGGAAAGATTGGACCCAACCCAGCAATCACACTGCTGATGACGAGCCTGGCAACAGTACGCAGGAAAAACTCTTTTAACAGGAAGAACTGAACCAGGCTCAGGGAGGGGCGGGGCCATCTGAGGGAAAGAGAGGAGAGCGAGCTCAGAGCTGTGATCCCTCAGACAGCGTCCACGTTCATGTTGATCGTCTTATTTGATAGTTAAAAATGATCAGAGAGCATTTAAACCACAGGAACAAGAACCAGAGTCCTTAACACGCTCACAGGGTTCTTATTGTGCTTTTATCAGCTGTCCTGATGCACGTGTGTGTGTGTGTGTGTGTGTGTGTGTGTGTGTGTGTGTGTCTGTGTGTTTCATGCACAAATATTCTGTTTGTTTAGTGTTTAATTGTCTTTTGTGCCTGAGCCACTTTATAAAACCAACACTGCTGTAATGATAAGCCTCTCCTCCTCTGTGCCAGCCTGTGTGTGTGTGTGTGTGTGTGTGTGTGTGTGTGTGTGTGTGTGTGTGTGTGTGTGTGTATTAATGAGCCCCTTGTTAAACTTTAATGTCTCTGTTCCACTGTTGTCAGGGAGATTTACCACTGAGCCCTCTGGGAAATGTCTGCCCCACTGCTCCCAGCCTGATGGCAAACACACATTCCCACTCACAAACACAAACACACACACACACACACACACACAGAGTCAGGCGTGCATGCACATCAGTTTGCACATGTGCATGAATGAATGCATACATTTGTGCTGCAGTGTATTGTATTGTGTCTGAGCTTCAGCACTGAGTGAGCTGAGTGTGTCCGTGTGTGATTCTGCTGTGCTTCCCACTCGGTTTACCGCCTCAGCAGATGAAACACCCCATCGCCTCCCCGTCACCTCCTCATCGCCTCCCCGTCACCTCCTCATCGCCTCCCCGTCACCTCCTCATCGCCTCCCCGTCACCTCCCCATTGCCTCCCCGTCCCTGCGCCCGAACCATCCGCAGACCGAGCCCACGTTTGGATGTGAGACCGGCTCTCCTGCATTCGTGTGAGGTCACAGGTTAATTTGAAAAAACTGGAGCACACCGTGAAGTCAGCTTGTCTTTGTCCTGAGTTACAGGTGCCCAGTGGGCGTGGTCAGAAGCACCTGGGCACAGCGGCCCCCCACTCTATCTGCTTCCTGTGGTAGAAAGGAAGTGCATCTCTGCACATTGCCCGGCCCCACGTCATCACTCACACACACGCTGACACGACTGACTGACACATCCTGTGTGTGAAAAAGAATAAAAACACTGAGTGAGGAGCACAGCGCTCCACAGAGCAGCACTCAGGAATATTCATGATTGTTTTATAGCAGAGACAGCTGAGGAAACCAGATACAGGGAGAGACAACAAAGATGATCAGAGGGAGGAAGTCGAACTCAGTCAGACAGACCACAGCTGTCCAGGTAAAACAGGACGAAGGACCCCAGCCGAGAGGACAGACGGCAAACAGGAAGCTGGATGCTGCAAACACACAAACACAGAAACACTAAAGACTTCATTTAAAACAAATGTATGTCGCTGTCACTGTGGTGCTTTTTGGAGGTTGTGATTTTCTTTGTAGTTCTTCCTGTTAGTTAGCATTAGCTATTCTTTGCTCTGATTGTATGTTTAGTTATATTTGTTTCCGTGTTGTCTCAGCTCGCCGTCTCCCCGTCATGTTCATCCACGTACGCCCATCGTGTCTCCTTCCCTCTTCCCTTGTCCCCTGTGTTGTATCCTCCCTTTCTCTCTCATGCTTCCTCCCTCCTTCTGTCTTTCGTACCAAGCTTGTGTGTCCCGGTTTATATCTCTCCGTGTTTCCTGTTTTATTTTGAAAATCTTGTGTTTTCATGTTCGGTGTGTTTAGTTTTGCTTCCCCTGTGGTGTTCATTTGTGTCAGCTGTGTTTCCACTTGTCACGTTTCCTGGTTTCATCTCATGTTTTCAAGTTTCGTTTTTTTCCAGGCTCACGCTCACGTTCACGTTTTTTCATGTCTAACTTTAGCTTCACCAGTTTAGGTCATAGTTTAGTTTTCACCATTGTTTCTCCTCCCTACATTTTTCTGACAGCCATGATAAAGGATCGCTTTTTGTTAAACTTCAGTTTGGGTCCACGAACACAGCGGCCGTCCCAGCCGTAACATGAAGTGATTAAACAGCAGCAAGAGAGCATCAGAGCTCGGCGTGCACGTTTCAGACAGCAGGTTGATATGTTTGAAATGTAAAGATATGATTAGGATATGAAGGTTTATGTGGCTGATTGTCTTTATTGGGGCGTCTGGAGACACCCCTGTGGATCGTGGGCGGGGCTTATCTGGTATAATTAGCAGTCAGAGAGCCCTTTGGTTTGCTGTGCTTCACAGCTGCCATGTAAGCTGGCGAGCTGAAGCTTCGATAAATAAAAATATGAACTCGATTTGCTCGTCTCTGCCTGCGTGAGTCTTGCTGCTCGAGGTCATTCCTTACATACACGTTCAGTATGAGACGGAGAAAGACAGGATATGTGACATAACGAGCTCCACAAAGCCTCGTTTTATCTCAGATACATATCCAGATGTGCGTGTCAGTATGAATTGAAGAAATCAAACACCAGCAAATCAGAGTTGTGGGCGGCTGCAGAGAGACTCACATTTACATTAAAGCAGTGACTGTTAGCACTGAATCAGCTTCACGGGGACAAATGAAGACGAGCGAGGACGGCAGAGCTGTGTTTACACGTCGCAGTGAAAATACTGTCACCTCATAACGACTGCTGAACGCAGAGCACGAGGAGGTCGGGCTGTTTGAAATGCAAATGTAGCGCGATGGGAGCCGGCTGACGAACGGAGCTCTGATTAGAGAACGCTCAACGCTCCAACCTTTTTATTTCCTGGTTTCAGCGCCGTCTAATAGAAGCTGCCTCCTCTGATTTCCTTTATGTCACCGTGCAACACACAGAAACACAAACAATCAAACAGGGAAACTGAAATCCAAGCAGACACACGGGAAACTGTACATTCAGCACAATCCCACTGCTTCCCCTCAGAGTTCAGTGCGTGCCAGCGGCATGAATAATGCACGTTAATGTTGTGCACCTCGCTCTTCAATGAATAATGAACATATATCCATTTCTCCTCCCTCTTTCTTTCCATCTTACTGTCGGTCCATTTCTCAGAGATGCCAGCTGGAGAGATGAGCTGTCTGAGGATGAAGGAATGAGAAGGAAGGAAGACGAAAAGGAGAGGAACCTCAGCCAGAGGAGACGAGAAGGAGAGAGGAGGATGTTGGGAGTTTTGTGAAAGAGGACGGGCGAAGAAAAGGTTCAGTTTGTTTACTTTCAAGTGGAAAAGTCCAAGAAAAGACAGACAGACTGTCAGTGACAGAAGCTGAGTGAGTGAAGGAGGAAACATCTGGATGGTCTCCAGTGTTGCGGCCTTCAAAGATGGCCTCCAACTTCAATGACATCGTCAAGCAGGGCTACGTACGCATGCGCAGCCGCAAGCTGGGGGTGAGTGGGCGTTTCAGATTTAAACATGATCTTTAGAGGGCCGGGCCCGTGAAACTGTCAGTGTAAAGATGTTTAACTGCACATGTAATCCCTGAGCTGTCCCAATGTAGGAAAAAGACGTGAAATTTCAGCAGCACGGCTCAGTTTTTCTACGTGATAAAGAAATGAAAGAAACCTGTCAGCAGAAAACTACAGAAAAAGTTCTGTTGGCTCATTTTCCCTGAAAAATGTCCAAAGTAATCATTGCTGTGTTTTCTTATCTGTATTTTATAAGATAATTACATGGGTGTAGTATGAACAGCGATGGGGTGGAGGTCTATAAACCTATAAAGACATATAAAACCAAAAATAGTGCTTTGATGTGGACACGATGGATGTGGCTGTGAAACTGACACATGCTGATAAACACCTGTTTTCTCACTTCCTGTTTGTGGAGAAGTGAAGGGATTTTGTTTTTGATGCTCACAGCTGTGAAAAACCAAATGGTCCCAAAAGAAGCTGCAGACAGCAGCAGAAGCAGAGTCCCGTCACACAGGAGTCGTTTTTGGATTTACGCTGATGTCTTAATGATGTCAGGCCACTTATGAACCTCAGCGGCCTGGTGTGAGCAGGCCTGCCGGGCTCAGCCGGAGCTTACCGGCCGTAGATGAAGTTGTGCATGGGTGTAAATACAGACCTTGCCTGAGGCTGTCGCGCTGCACTGACCATCACCTTGAATATTACTGTCCTGGAAAAGCAGCTCAGTCCAGCCTCGCTTTGTGAGTGCGTCTCCTCACAGCCGCGGGATCCAGTTTCTCGTCTCCACGTCAGCTGCACGGCGAATGCTAATTTGAGTGAGTTGCATTCAGACGGCGTAGGCGCCACAGTTCAACTGTGCACGACTTATATTATGGAACGAACGCAAATCAATTAAAGTCAGGTTCTGTTCCCCGGCTCGCTTCAAATAATGGTCGCGCTGCTATCGCCGCTCCCAGAGCTGAGTGAACAGCTCTGGGAGGGGACGCAGGAAATTCCCACTCCTGTGTGAACTCTGATATTACCCGAATAAAGTTTCACGTCCTTAAGTTTTAGCTCAGGTAATGGATTGCATATAAAGAAAAATGTGGCCTGTGGGAAATAATGCTGTTGAGTTTTATTGCCTGACCTACACCGACCGCTCTGTTTGTTCCAGAGTTTTTCTAAAGCCTTGCTCATAAATGTGAGACACAGACAGGAACTGTGGGTGGTTTCTGCTCCTGCTGGCTTGTTCAAACTTTTTCAGTGCACAGAACAAACGCTGGGAAAGGATCACTTTGTTTCTAGGTCCGATTGAATATCAGAAAACCAGCAGCACTGCTGGACGTCATCTTAAAATATATTCAAAGTCAACTTTAGCACTCCCAGCATTTTATCCCGGTCTGGAATATCCAGCAACGACTGACTGGAACAACAAGTTTGGAAGATGTTTGGATTGGTTGATTTGATGCGTGGAAGCGAGAGTCTTTATTTTTCTGGATCCCTGATTTCACACGATGATGTCAGAGGTTTGTGTGGTGGTGGAGTGCGGATCTGAACACAGGGAGGCACAACGTGAACACAAAATGTACTTTGAATGAGTGAGTGGAGACAGTCCCAGGAAAACAAAGCCCAAACGGTAAAACACGAAAGCAGAAAAACAAACTAACGAGAAGCATCACAGTATTTTATATCGAACGCACCAACAAAGAAGATGAGAAACTGAAGACACAGAGATACACAAGGAACAGCACAGGTGGAGACAGCTGGAGAAACTAAACTGAAAGGGTTAACAAAATAAAACAGGAAGTGATATAACATACATAAATTCCCTAGGGATTAATAAAGTATTCTGATTCTGATATATCAGGTACACCTAACAGGGAGACAAGACTATGACTAAAAACCCTAAAGACTAAACTGAGTATAATCAAGGTCAGAACTCCAAACAAAGGAGAGGGGAACTCAGCTAAGGATTGTCCTGCTGGAGGTTTTTTGCTGTTAAAAGGGAGTTTTTCCTTCCTGCTGTGGCCAGGTTCTTCCTACTCTGATTGTTGGGGTTTACCTGTATTACTGTACGGTCTCTTTCTACTGTTAGTCGCTGTTAGTCGCTGTTAGCCAATGTTAGCCACTGTTAGCTGCTGTTAGCTGCTGTTAGCCAGTGTTAGCCACTGTTAGTCACTGTTAGCCACAGTTACCCAGTGTTAGTCACTGTTAGCCAGTGTTAGCCAGTGTTAGCCACTGTTAGCCACAGTTAGCCACTGTTAGTCACTCTTAGCCACTCTTAGCCACTGTTAGCCACTCTTAGCCAGTGTTAGCCACTGTTAGTCACTCTTAGCCAGTGTTAGTCACTGTTAGTCACTGTTAGCCACTGTTAGTCACTGTTAGCCACTGTTAGTCACTCTTAGCCACTTTTAGCCATTGTTAGCCACTATTAGCCACTGTTAGCCACTGTTAGTCACTGTTAGCCAATGTTAGTCACTCTTAGCCATTGTTAGTCACTCTTAGCCATTGTTAGCCACTATTAGCCACAGTTAGCCACAGTTAGTCACTGTTAGCCACTGTTAGCCACAGTTAGCCACTGTTAGTCACTGTTAGCCACTCTTAGCCACTCTTAGCCACTGTTAGTCAGAGTCTTGAAATAAGGTCAGTAATGGTCTTGTTTCACGTGTGAGGCTGGGCTGAAAAATCTCACACAGCTAAAACTTGCTGCAGCAGATTCAAACCCTCCACACCGAGAGCCAAATGTGATTGAAAATAAAAGCTGAGAAACATTTTATATGTTATTATTTATGTTATGTATGACATATTTGAGTTATTTTTATTTGTTAAATACTACAGTAACTGTTTTACTGCAAAAACCCTGTATATTTTAATGATACCTAGCTTATTTAATCCACTTTAAAAGCTCTACATTTTGAACAAATGGGAATCTGTAGTTTTGAGGATGCGGCGAATTCCCATCACTTAAACATAGAAACAAAAAACAAAAACCTAAGGCACTTTCCCAAATTCAGCAACAGTTCTACTCGTTGCCAGCTGCTCCACGCTTTCTCCCCGTGCGCCTGGATCGTTCCTGCTTTCAGCACCACAGGACTCGGCGAGCGACAGCTGTCTCCTCACCTGTTCCTCTCCTCCTCTTCATCAGGTCGCCTCATCACAAACTCATCATCATATCCTGTGCTATGATTTACTTTTGTTTGTGTTTGACGAGGTTTGAGCGCTCGCCACACGTGTCACAAACCTGCTGCTGACACAGCTCCAAACACGACTCTGCTTACGATGATCAACAGAGTGAGCGAGCACGCACGAGCCTTGATGCATTGATACAGACGTATTTCACAGGTGGAAGAAGAAGTAGTTCCTACTAATCCTTTAGACAGTCCCAATAAAATAGTTCCACTCTGTTCCTGTTAAATTTAACCCAGATGACTAAAACCAATATTTCCGTATCAATCCGCACACCACTGAAGTTCAGACTGTGGAGTAAACTCAGCATGCACAGACACATTTTACCTGGAGATGTATGTGAACACCTGTGTGTGTGTGTGTGTGTGTGTGTGTGTGTGTGTGTGTTTGTGTTTGCTATGATTTCAAACATCTGTAATCAGAAACATGAACTCAAGCCTGAAATTACATAAAATCCAAAAGTTTCGTGAACGTTTTATTGTGATTCTGTTTGACGCGCTGGTTTTGTTGCTAATCTGAACCTAGCTACAGCATTTACCTGTCCATCCACCGATGTCCTCGTGCTGACTCTGCCTAGTTTGCTGTTGGATCTGCAGCTGCAGAACCCGTGAAGCTCTGCAAGGTTCGTTTCTGCTGTTTACTTTCAGCTTTGTGAACGAAACTCAGCCACAAATGGCGCACAGCAGGAATGAACGGGCATCAGTTATGCTAATGAGCAAACGTGACAAACATGCAGCTGCTCGTTAACGAACCTGTTTGTCTGGATGAAACAAGCCTTTACAACAAGTTTAATAAAGTAATAACAGGTCATAAAACCCAGATCCTGATTTTATAGCCTCTAACGTTCAGCGGTAGCGAGGGAGCGATCTGATTGTGCGCTGGATTCAAATTGCTTTTGGGTGCACGAGGGATTTACAGGAAATGAGGCGCGCATGTAATCCAGCATCGTTTTATCTCGCCACTCTGAGTCCCAGTGACGGGAGAGGGATCACCAACAACCCTGTAGCCACGCCCTCTTTACGAACCGTGTGACTCGCAGTTTCTGTGACCTTCTGACTTTTTCTGTAGCGCCATCATCTGGTCATATTTAGTCTTTAACTGAAAACCAATCAGAGCACAGCTGCAACCCTTCCCAGTGAAAACAGGCCTTTCCTGTGACGCTGTTTAAAAGCAGGAAGATGAATGTTCTCGGATTTTCTGACTCTAACTGAAACAGAAGCAGCGCTCTGGTATCAAAAAGACAGTCGGTGCAGATTATTTCCCTGCTGAGGTCTGTGTGTCGTCTCCCACTTTGCTTCAGCTGCTCAGACTCTGACTGCTTTCTGTCCTTCATCATGAAGATGAGGGATGGAGCTCTAATCGTCGTGGGCTTTTGTTCTTTTCCCCTCTTTTATAAATGCGGTTAATCACTTGGAGGAGTTCTGGGACTTCTGAAATCTGAAAAAGAAATGATTGGTCCATGAAGCGAGTGATGAATTGAGGGATCTAAAGTGGTTTTGATTGGCCCGGTCGTTTTATCTAGAAATAATTCATGTAATGGTTCCAGCTGGAAGGCAGACCTACTTATCCACAGCAGAATTCCTTCTCCGTTTCGCTCTCTTTGGGAATCTTTCTGTGTTTGCTTTGAACACTATCTCATGTCGTATTTTTGCCCGGTCGTCTCTGACTGCCCTGCCGTTTAATTGCTCTCCGTCTTCGCCTTCTCCCTGTGCGGCGTTCTGCCCTCAGTGCTGATTCTGCACAGCTCTTCCTTTTCTGTCTCGTTATCTGCATCCTTCCTCGGCGTTCCCGTGCACCATCCACCCCTCTCCCTCTGTGTTTTTGCCCTTTTAAATTTGCTTCCTTATTCCAGCTCAGTTTTGCTGGCGGCCTTGCCCTTCGTCGTCCTGTGCAGCGCTCTGGCAGATATGAAGAGGCTTTGCAGCAGCAGAGGGATCAGAGATGATGTTAAGGCCGCATTTCTTTGTGGATTTGTGGGTTGTTATTGAACATGAACACCGAGGAGTTCCCAAACCAGCTGACTAGATTCGGTGCGCTTTGTGTCCAATTTTCTCCTCCTGGATAAATCGGATTTGTGACTTTGATTGATTGGTAATTTATTTCAAACATGTAAACAATATACAGGAACATTTAGAAAAGAAAATAAGACTATACAAAAAAATCAATACATTTCAATATAGTTCTGATTCATTTACATGTTGAAAGGGAAGAAGTAAACACTTATTGATCCCACCCCTTTGCCATATATTATCAGTTAATATTTAGTCGCTTCCTTACTGATATCATTTGTAATAAAAATAGTGAACAGATTTCTGATATCCTATAATATCACATCATGATTTTTTTTTTAAATAGAGACATTCACTTAATTTCAATATTTTCGATATTTTAGTTCGAGAAGATCATATTTTTATTACTCTTTTTGAACAGTTTTATGTTTGGTCGTTGCTTTAACTCCATATTCAGGCTGTTCCACAGTTTCACTCCATGAGCAGAAACACAAAAGCTTTTTCTTGTCGTACGAACCTTCATTGTTTTGAAGTTACAAAAACCCTTAAATTATAACTTCCTTCTTTCAAAACTCTGAATATTTCCTGGCAGTTCTTTATTTTTTGCTTTGAATAGAATTTGTGCTGTTTGGAATTTCACTCGATCGTCAATTTTCAATATTTCCGACAGCAAAAATAGTGAGTTTGTATGTTCCCTAGAGAATATGAAGGGATGTTTGTCTAATACCTGCTTTGCCTTGTTTAGTGTTGCAATCCTTCGTGATACGTTGGCATGAATATATCTTACGTGAGCTCTCAGTTAAGTTTTTCATCTGTTATTACCTCCAGAAATGTATTTTCACTGACTCTTTCAATATCAACACCATTTATTTGAATCTCAGCATTTGTATTTAAACTATTTCCAAATAACATAAGTTTAGATTTATTCAAATTTAATGATAATGTGTTTTTAACAAGCCAGAACTTCACTTTACGTATTTCATATCCTCCAATAAATTCTGCAGATCATCACCAGAGCAGAAGATGTTTGTATCGTCAGCAAAGAGAAACATTTTTAATACTTTGGACACTTTACAGATGTCGTTAATGTTGAAGAATTTTGGACCCAAAACTGACCCCTGGGGTACACCACAAGCAATGTGCATACATACATGTCCATACATAAGGAGTGACCACCATTTAATTTCACAAACTGCTTCCTGTCACCTAAATAACTCCGGATCTAAAGCGACCCCTCTGACACCATAACGTTCCAGTTTTCTTATTAATATATCAGGATCTATAGAGTCAAATGTCTTTGTCAAGTCTCTGAATAACCAGACACATGTTGCTTTTTGTCTGTGGTATTTGTGATGTAATCTATTGAATCTAATAGATGATGTTGATCTGCTTGATCTGAACCCGTACTGACTATCAGTGAGTCGTTTATGTTTATCTGTAAATTCCAGTCGGTTTTTAAACAGTTTTTCAAGAATTTTTGAGAAGTGAGGCAGTAAAGAGACCGGCCTGTAGTTTGTGAAATGGTGTTTGTTTCCAGATTTGTATAGAGGTATAACTTTGCTATTTTCATTCTGTCTGCAAATCGACCAGTTTGAAATGATAAATCACAGATGTGTGTAAACGGTTTTATAATATTAGTCCTTTATTTATCCAGGTAAAAGATCTCATTGAGATTAAAATCTCATTTCCAAGAGAGACCTGGCGTCATAGCCTCAATGACTCTTTTAACCACCATCATATCAATATCATTACAATCCAAACATTTCTGATTTTTACATTTTTGACAGTTTCAAAAACGTCATTTTCATCAGCGGCTGTGAGAAACATAGAATATGGATTTCTGTCTATCAGTGTATCCGGTTTGTCCTGTGCTCTCCCAGGATCAGTGACTGTTTTTGCTAAATTAGGTCCAGCAAAAGAATTCATTGAGACTATTTGCCACAGCATCCATATTCTTCACGGTCATTACAAATGAAATACTTGTAGTTCTTTTGTCCAGCCCCACGTATAACACTGTTCAGGATTTCCCATAATCTTTTATTATTATTTATATTTATATCTAATTGCTTCATATAGTTTTCCTTTTTACTAAATCTAAGTATATTAGTTAACCTATTTTTATATCTTTTGTATCTGATTTCAGCATCTTCAGTTCTCGTTCTTAAGAACTCTCTGTAGAGCATTTTTCATTATACATGCATTTTGCAGACCTTTTGTTATCCATGGACAGTCCATATATTTATGTTTCCTACTATACTGCTTTATTGGACAGTTGGTATTGTACAGTAATGTAAATATTCTAAGGAATTCATCATACGCACTATTAACGTCCTGCTGATACACTTCACCTCAGTTCTCTTTCCTTATGTTGAGCTGCTTAAAGAGAAGCTCGGCCACCTCGTTTCAGCACCGCCGTCTTCTCGTACCCGAAACCTGCACGCTCACGCAACAGCAACGTGTCAATCACACTGTAGCCACGCCCCAAACTCCTCCCCCTCTCCCGTGTCCTTTCTGATTAAACGGGCCATGATGTGTTTTATTCAATAAGACTTGAAACCTGCAGCTGAGATGAAAACCTCCGAGCTCAGGTGAGCAGGACGTTTCTATCCAATCAGACGTCATTTTAAAATAATGTCGCCAGTCTCTGGTTCATGTGTCATCACCACATGAGACTGACTGGAGGTGATTCAGCTCAGTGTAGACACTGAAGGCCAGCATGGAGAAACCCCGAGTTTCCCCCTGTTAGCACGTCAGCAGCCTCACAGTTGAAGCTTTTGGCGAGCGAGCGTCTCTGCGAGCTTCCTCAGAGTTGCAGAGAGACGAATAGGAACGGAGGTGAACGGCGGTTTGTCTGAGTCTCTGCGTCTTCGGGGCACAGAGGAATGGCACAGCTGAGGTCCTCCTCGAGGCCGGATAGATGGACTGCCAAAGTCACGCTTCATTTATCTCAAGAGGAACAACAAAGCCAGAAGGAAAAGGGCCGCCACGCAGCGCCGCCACGCTGACCTCAGCTGTGTGTGAGTCTCCTCTGCCTTAGCATTCCCACCGCCCTCACTGGATAATGAACTACAGTATTGATGAGATTGGTATTGATCAGCCTCCAGGCATAGAGCATCCCACACACGCCCCTGTCAAACCGCCTCCCGCTGATTAATCATGACGTCGATGCGTTCAGATTGCTAATGAGCTCCACGTCTCCAAACACATGTGAGATGTTCCCCATCTGTCTGCGTGCTTAGTTCTGCCTTTTGGGTGCAGCGAAACAAATGCTCGTCTCGTTTTTTTCCACTTCCTCTGAGCTGTAAAATACATTTCCCATCCTTCAGCTGCGTCCTGGCGCCTTGGATGCTTTCCAAACGTTGAGATTGGAAGGCCGAGCGCGCCTCAGAGGAGACGAGTGTGTGTTTGACTCCTGCACAGGTTCATGTGTGCAGATGCTGCGCTGCAGCCAGCGAGCACAAAGTTACCAACACATCTGTCCAACAGCGACGGTCCAGACCGAACGACCCCGTGTGGTTCTGAGACGCAGCGTTTGAGGATGTGGGGAGTAACGGAATACATGTACCGCCGTTACGTATTTAAAATACAAAATATGAGTAACTGTATTCCGTTACAGTTACCGTTTAAAAAGGTGGTATTTAGAATACAGTTACTTTGTTGAAATAAATGGATTACACGGCGGTACTTCCCTGTTTCATATTGTGGCGGTCAGGACTGTTTGGGTTTTGTTTGACAGCTACGTTCTGTTGTTCCAGGCAGCGTTACGGTTGCCATGGTTACAGGGTGACTCTCTCTCTCTGCGTGTTTCCTGGGTGAGAGAGCGCCTGTTGTTGTTGTTGTGCTAAGCTAACAGGCAGAATGCTACCGGTATAGCTCTAAAGAATGTAGCATCATGGGCAGTGTAGTCCGTGCTGCAGGGAGAATGGACTGCCATACCCGTTATGTGTCTGTGAGCGAGGGAGGGAGAAAAAGGAAAAGTACGAGCTGTCATCGAGCAGAAACGGGAGCTGGAAGCATGTAAATATAATAATAACCACTGCAGCCAAGAAGAGAGCCTGACGAGCCCAGCTGTAAGTAAGCTATTAAGACTCGACTGTACACCGTGTTCGTCTTTTCCTCTGAAACAATAAGTTCTGTTGGAGCAGCCTTTCAACGCCTCTCTCTGTCTCTGCTAGCAAAGTTGACCCAGACAACAAAGTAAAGCTAGTTTTCAGCTACGAGCCGACACAGAACCCACCGTATTAGCCAGAGGTCCCTTTACTACGGTTCGGAGCCGCGGACCTTCAGTAACAGTAATAAATCACAGCAATAGTACATTCATGTAGTTGTAAACAGCATGATAATATATTAAGTAATCCAAAGTATTCAGAATACGTTACTCTCATTGAGTAACGTAACGGAATACGTTACAGAATACATTTTGGGGCATGTAATCTGTAATCTGTAATGGAATACATTTTAAAAGTAACCTTCCCAACACTGCTCCCTGTGCCTCCTGTCTGCGTGGACACAGGACCGCTTCAGAGCCTCAGTTTCAATAAATACGTCATCACAAACTAAATTATGCCAGAACTGGTGAGAGAAAAACCTTTTTTATTAAATGTATTAAATTATTCAATATTATTTGATAGAAAAAGCAACTTAATTAAGTTTCCTGAAATAATAAATCATGTTAATATTCTTTATGTTAATAAAAGGAAGTTCTAGAGGGAACGTTTTACTCCGGTACTTTATTCCTGGAGTCTCCGGGGATGAGATGAAGGTGAAGCGTCGTAGTTAATGAGGCCGATGGAGCACAAACTGGTTTGTTGAGGCTGTGTGTTCAGCTCAGGAACAAAGAGCTCACGTTTGGATCGAGCAGGAGAAAAAAAGATGTTGGGCGCTCATCACCAGATTAAAAAAACAAACTGAATTATTCATGTGGGTTTATTGAAGGAGAGGGATGGATATGAACGCCCTGAAGGCCCTCAGACTCTCCCACAGATGGAATTAAATGTGAGGTTGCCCGAGGCCAGATTAAACTTATAGACACGACACATGAGAAGGTGATAGGTGAGCTCATTTGCAGGATATATATCCCCTCAGACGCCGGCTGTGATCTCTGCTTATCCAGCACGCAGCACTCAGACGCATTTAAGACCAAAGACGAGTTTCATCTCTGCGCCAAGACGGAGATGCAGCAGAATCACTTCAGCTGTCTGCACATGCTCAGAACGGACGGTTTCCTCGTCCTGCACATCGGCTGAAACTATGTCAGCAAACCAGGCCCAGCCCCACATGCTATCACACAGCTACAACACTATTCAATTCAACTTTATTTACACAGCGCCAAATCACAACAACAGTCGCCTCAAGGTGCTTTATACTGTAAGCTAGACTCTACAATAATACAACAGAGAAACCCAACAATCATATGACCCCCTGTGAGCAGCACTTTGGCGACAGTGGGAAGGAAAAACTCCCTTTTAACAGGAAGAACCAGGCTCAGGGAGGGGCGGGGCCACCAGAGAAGGAAGACAGGATAAAAGACTATGATGCTTTTATTTAAACAGCTTCCTGCAGACACCTGCTCAGCATCAGTCCAGTGTTCAGTTCTGGTCTCAGGCTGATGAGGAGGAGGGGTTTCCATAGGTCTGACTTCTGCTGACCAATCATGTTTGAGCAGGTTGCAGGTAAACGGTCCACCTGGCTGTTTGCCTAAATTCTGTCTGAGTGACTCATTGTGATGCAGCTAGCCTGGAGGTTTGAGGGCCGTTCCTCTCAGAGGCTGAAGCTGCACTCATGCTAACACGCTGCTGTCTGCAGAGAAGGATTAATGAAATTCAGCCAACACAGAGATGCATCTGCATGCAGTCCTCCGACAGGCTAACAGCTCGCCACCTGTGCTTTCGCGCTGCATGCAGGTCGAATGCTGATCAGCTGAAAGTTTAAAGAGAAGAAGGGAACAGCAGAGTTCAAGCAGAAGATCAAGAAAGGCAGAAATAAAACGTGGAGCTCAGCTTCAGCTCACACGTGTGTCTGAGAAAAGCAGATAGTATCATGAGTCTCTTGCTGCTGTCTGAGAATCTGGAGTTTGATTTACCTTGAAGGCATCGTTACATCAGCAGCCGCTGAGATTAATGAGCTATCGTGACGTGGCACCACCTCTCCTCCCGCTCTGCCCCGGCTGACCTCTGACCTCCACCCACGTATCCTCCCGCTGAGCTGCTTTCCTTTAATTTTAGAGGCGATGTCGGCATTCCCGAGAGGTCACTTTAATCCAGTCACGGTGTTTTCACTCCTGCCGTGTTTCACCCGTTAAATCAAACTCTGCTCCTTGAATTTCCACCAAACCGACCTCGCCACGAGCCTGTGGGGGCGGTGGTCTCAGCCCAGGTCTGTTGGTGGTGTGACTGTAATCTGACCTCAGTCCGACGTAACTGCCAGGTTTACTCTGTAAATTTAAGCTGAAAACCTTCCCGAAGCCTCATGCATGTCATGCATGCTTCATGTTCTGGGATCCAGCCGTGATTTAGCCTGAATCCTCCGTGTTCTCCAGTAGCCCTCAGCAGCTTCTTCCTGTATTTACTTTTGTTGCTCCGCCCCAGACTCACCTGGCCAATGAGCTGACAGAACATTCTCACCTGGTTTGTAGCGACACATTTTGGTTCATTTGGGTTTTTCTCTGTGTGAAACAAACCAAGCTCACATGAGCAGAGACCTCAGCGTGATACAGACAGGGGGGAGCATGCACACTACACGCCTCAGGGGGAGGGACCACGAGGCAGGACGAGGACATAAAACCAGAGAAAACAACTTCTGTGAAGCAGAGCTTCGTGTTATCCAGGTGACCGCAGGGTGTGAACCTCTGGCTTTGCTGCACTTCGGGGCTTTCTCAGCTTATGCTGCAAACCCAGCCACAGCAGGTTGGAGATCAACAGCTATGAAATCACTGCCTGCTGACCAATCAGTGTCCTGGAAGATCCGTTTTTTCTCCAGTGAGATTAGCAGCTGATCCTAGGACAGAGCAGCTGTTCCACATCCAGCGTTTCAGGCTCCAGCTCACAGAATCTAAACTAAAAACGTCTTTTTAAGATGAATTTGGTCGAATAATCAATTAATTGTAATTAGCTGTCAGTACAATAATCAGTGAGGTTGGCCAACGCCCCCTTTCATGAGACGCTCACAGCTACAGGTGGGAAACCTGGCGTTAGCTTAGTGAGGGGATAGCCAGCTTCATGTGACAGATCCACAGAGATCCCCCGGTATGATGAGGAGGAAACCCCGACCCGCCTCTCGTTGCCTCGCTCAGAGAGGAGGATTAGCTTTCCCACCTACATTTAGCGTCCGTGTTGTGACTGGTGTGAGGTGCTTTAAATGATTTCCCTCAGTGGTCATCGTGTCTTATTTGGGGATTACAGTCCTGCCTCAACACGCTAAACTCAGGACTGACATCAGCAGCAATTAGCACGCCGTCGCTGTCATTGTTAATCCTGCCTGAGGTGCAGAGTTAATCTCCAAAAGAAGAAAGCTGAGAAGCTGAGGATTCATCGCAAGATCCTGGCAGGAATTAAAGCAGTCGGAGCGGGATGTGAAGCTGCTGGTGGATCAGGAGAGAGGCCAGGTAAAAAGTTAAGATCAGAGACTTCATCTGTACACACGAGGTCATAACAGGAGCAGGCAGCAAAGACGAGGAGCAGGCGGCAAAGACGAGGAGCAGGCGGGAAACCAGGCAAAAATACCAAAATACAGATGAAGCCGACGCCTCCTGACAGGAAACAGGAAACAGGTGAAAGGTCAAACATGAGGAAAACTCCTGAACAGGAAGAGCCAGAGGCTGCACGGAGAATCGGCACAAAGCATCCCGACAGCCCGATCTGGGCTCTCACGTATGCGTCGCGTACGGCGCCGGCTCGTTTGATGTGGACATGAGTTACAGCAGGTGTTGTTTGACACAGACGTGCACGACTGTCACGACACTCCTGACGCATCCACACGTGGCTGAGCTCAGGCAGATTCACCCTGAGCCGACACCGTCAGGCGGGTGAAGCAGCAGCAAAATCCTGTTTTTAATGATCAGAGACAGAAGAAGCTCTGGTTAAAGAAGTAGAACTTAGTAAAGTACAACTTTATTTGCTTTTTTTTATCAGGTTTAAGTGAAGCGATCTTTGAAATTAAAGTTAATCAAGACAATGCTTCAAAATAAGTGCCTGAGAGGGCCGCTGAGTGTGAGCGGGGATTTATTGAATCAGCAGATCATTGCGGTGGTTTTAGTGTTCACTGCGAGTCGAAGTGAAACAGATTCTGATGATAGACGCGAGTGGAGGCGCGGCCTGCTGCGTCTGCTGCCGTCGTTACGGTGACGGATTGCACAGATGTAGTTACTCGCTGTTCACGGCTCCGTCTGCAGAAGAGAAAATGTTTGTAAAAGTTTTATGAATCAGCCGGGACCTTTCATCAGGCCTGAAGGCAGCGCCGAGGTTACTCGTCACGTTGACGTGTACGCATCATAGAACGCCATAAACTCCACAAATGAGCGTCTGCGCACAGATGAACGGACACACACGCACACACATGCACACACACACGCACACACATATCGAGCAACACTGAGGTTTTATCGACGTCCTGACTGACAAACCGCCGCCTCTGCCGCCCCGTCAGCCTTCTCACGTTGCAGGTGGTATCAAAGATGGCCGTCGCTCTCAGGTGATTTAAACCTGCATCAGAGTCAGAGAGGACGATTATCATCTTCTCTGGTTCTACATTAACGACTCGTCAGGCTCGAGTCGTCGCTGTCTCCGGGTTCACAGTCAGACCGACACTTTGTTTGCCACGCCCACTTTCAAAACACGCAGATGACGTGACAGGACGTCAGTAACGACGCCATCCTGCAAGATGTTCTTCAGCCAGAAAGTTTCACTGTGAGGAGACTGCTGTTGTGATATAAATAAGTTGAATTGAACGTTTCCTGGTTCCTCTGGGAGTTGGAGGCTCAGTACACGCATCTTCTCGCTGTTGGAGATTTCTAGACGAGTCTGTCCTCTGAGAACGCTCTAATCTTCTCCGTGACGCGCAGCACGTTTTCCAACCACCAGGACACCAAACAGTAACCGACTAAATGTGTTTTCAGTCGCTGCGCCGGTCGATGCTCGCGCTGACCTTATTTTCTATCAGACCAAAGTCATCACCAGAAATAGCTCGTGGTCCATCACAGAACCAGTGCAGCTGTTAGCGTGGAGGTGTTGGGACGCAGCAGCTTAACGAAGCAGGTGTGCTGAGATCTGATCAAACTGTAACGGTGCCTGTGGGGACGCCGGTTAGAGATGCAGGCGTTTCCTGAGACACATCGATCCTCTGTGTGTCCTGCTGCAGCTGAAAGGTTGCTCTTGTTTGTGCCACCTTTAAACGCAGGGACAAAATGTCATTGGTTCGTATTGATTTCTAGAATGTCTGAGTTTGTTTTTAAAGCCTTTACCTCCAAGTCCCTCTGTCACAGGTAACATCAGAAGAAGGAAGAGCTCAGGGCTTCCTCTCAGTTGTGTCCATTAAATTGAGGCAGGTTTCCTTCATCGAGGGATTGATTTACAGAGTGTGTAACGAAACCTGAAGCGAGCGTCTGGTCTGCCTGAGAAACCGAGGGACGCCTGAAACATCATCCATTTGTGATCCTGTTAGTGGCATAATTTCCAAAATAGACGTTATCATGTTTGACTTCTAGAAGAAGAGTCGCCCCCTGGTGGACACGAGAAGGTTCCTGCATGTCTGAGGCACACTGGACATGCTGTGATCTGAAGTTTCCATCCACTCATCGTGGGCATGAATTTCAGGCTCATTTGGGGCTTTTAATGATTTCCTTAAACTCTTCTGTTTCCAGGGTGGAAGGACTGTTCAGCATGGGGTTGAAATCATTTTGGATTTTCTCTAATCCACCTGCAGTGTTTATACACCTGCACTCATATGTCCCTTAAATGTCTGTCAGCACCTCAGTCGGACACTTTTAGAAGCCATCAAAGTGTTTGGCATAATTCTGGATATTTGAGCTTCTTGGCACAACTGGTCGACTTTAAATTAGTTGGTTTTCTGGCATAGAAACCGTCCACGAAGTTTCAGTGTAGGCTTGATGTCGGGGCTTTGGGGTCATTGTCCTGTGGAAGCGCCCGCCTGTGTCTGTGTTTCAAACATCGAACTATTGATTTGATATGAAGCAGTCCTCCCTCTTTATTATTCTAACCAGAGCCCCACACCATCACGCTGCCACCACCATGCGTGACGCAGTGTTCATAGTTTCAAACAGCTCGCCTTCTTTGCAGACAATAATTCATCTTTCACTTTATTTGTTTTTGTCTTAAATTCTTGCTGTTACTCAGCAGCTGTCGCCTCTCCAGACCAACTAAATCCATCCAGAACCAGTCCAGCTGATTGCTTTCACACCATCTTTGTAGTTTTCACAAAGCCGGCAGCATCGAGCTGATTCAGGTTGCACACGGACGTCCACGTCCTCCTTAAACGCCGCGATCCCAGGGAAACGCCGCGCCCGGTGTGTCTCTGCGTGAAAGATGGTGTTTCATCATTGTTCATGCAGAGATTTGTCATGACTGAAACCTGCATCTGAAACTGTTTTTCCATGACGTTACTGACTTTGTTGTGCTCACGCTGGATTGCACAGCTCAGCACTCACAGCTCTTTATGCAAACTGCAGACCAACCTGGGGTTAGTGTCTTACCCAAGGGTAGCTGACACGCAGACAGGAGCAGCCAGGAATCGAACCACTGACTCAGTAGATGACCGGCTCCTGAGCTGCAGCCACCACAAACCTTCATCTGAGCTTCTGAATGCTGATGTTACTCGTGCACAGTCGCGCTGCACTGAGGTTTGCTCTGTGAACACAGCCAAACGTGCTCTGCAGTGTTCGAGCGTCTAACGTTTAATAATGTTCTTATTTTTGCTCCTGATTCCTCTGCTCTATGTTTCATTTATGAGGCTTTAATAACTGGAAGTCACCACAGTGAAGTTATTACTGTGTGTGTGTCAAACAGCTGCAGTCCTGACGCTTCATCATAAAATGAACTTGAGATGCTTACAGTAGAAACGTGCACCTCATGTAACGCACACTACAGCCCTCTGTGTGTCTGTGCAGTCTGTGATAACCACCAAAAACCCTGCAGTGGCTTAAACGCGTTTGTGGGTCACGTGACTCTGACTTGTGAGTCCGTCACAGGATCCGGTTCGGTCACTTTGCTCCTAGGAAGCGACTTCACAAACTATCTTGAGCGGATACGATCATTTCACCTCTGATCTGCTGCTAAAGCAGCCGGCTGTCGTGCAGCACACACATTTCCTGGCAGAGCTGTGTAAACCGGCCTCTGCATCGTGTGGTTTCGTCTGCAGCCGCTGCAGCTCAAGCGAAGGACAAACGTGTGATTTGAGAGAAAAACAGAGCAGCCGTGGATCCATTCAAAGTGTGCCAACGCAGCATTTCAAGGTTACGCTAACACCTCGGCTGCATAACATCATCATCTCCTCGCGCTTTCATCTGAGCGAGCCCCTCTGAGAATTACAGCAACTCCCAACAGCTCCGCACTCGTTTCATCTTTGAGGCTACAAGAAGGAAGCAATTAGCTCTCCTATCTTCCCCTTCCTCCCATCTCCCTCCTCCGTCTCCTCTCTTTAGCTTCACTTAGCACTCCTCACAGCTCCGTCTGCTGAGACCTGATTACTTCAGAGGACGGTGAAGGGAGATATGAAGAGGAGGCGGCTAGTGAATGATGGGGAGGGAGGATCTGTACAGATGGTGGCCATGAAAGCGCTGCAGATGTTCACTGAGTAAAAACAGAAACTAAAGTGGAGAAATGTTGAAAACTTTTCAAAAACTACACGTTTAGTAGTTCAGCAGGTTTTCTGTTCGTTTGATTCGTCCAGTTCTTATTTTGTTGACAGTTTCAAAGCATTTAAATGATATAAGCTGACTTAATCCACACGATATTTCTCCTTGTTTGTCTCATCGGGTCTCCAAGGATCTGTTTGGGCTGTAATTATTATCATCATTATTAGTTTTAGTTATTATTTTTAACCTGTCTGGCATACCCACGGTGAGAGAAGAACCACCAGTAACACTGTAAAATCTCCCAGTTTCTGTGCTGAGAAACAGCCCAGCCGACCCTGAAGTTTTCACTGGAACAACATGAGCTTAACCGTCCTCCTCTGAGGCAAGAGCCGCTCCGATCAGCCTATCGTGTCTGGTTTCTTCAGGCATCAGAAAACGTCTCCTCGCTGTGAAAGTGTCGCCACAGTCAAACACTAAAGGCCAGCGTGTACTCGGGGTCAAAGTCGAGCTTAATGCTCTCAACGCAGCTGGAGGTTAACCCTCTAAAGCCTGAACCTTGAAACTGGAGAGTTTATTGAAGCATCTGACAAATTTGTTTGAAAAACTAATTACATTTTAATGCCTTTTAATTTGTATCAGTTTGTTACATCTGGCTTTAAGAAACCATCCACCTGTCAGTCAAAGAGGCCACGCCCCTAATAAAAAATCCTGATATACTCACAAAACGCAACATATCAAAATAGTGACATACAACTTAATGCTCTTCATATTCACTGATTTTAGCCTTGATGCCCTAAATCCTGACTTTGCCTATTTTAATTACATGTAATTTTGTAAAATATGAATTTTTAATGGATCTGATCAAATGAAGTTTACTTGATTTTCATACATTCGGTTTACAGCCTCCCTGAAGATTAAACATTACAGTAAATAATCCTTTGATCATAATCGTTGCCTCGTGTTTATTCAGGGTGAAAAATTATTTTTCGAGTGTGGCCACGTACCATTTAGATCTGTAATCAACAGTAAAATGCTACGAAAACATGAATTTGAGGCTGAAATGAGAACTTTACGGCTTTTATATCTTTGTTTAAACTGTTAGTCTGTTAGGTTATCAAAGCAAAATACCCCAAAATCTCAATACTGACCAATGCATAGAGAAATATTTCTGTCTGCAGGACTCAGTCTCAAGCTAAAATAGGATTTTTCTAGAAATTTAAATTAATATTATTCTGAAATACTGTTTAAGGAAGGACAAACAGGCAAAGACTTCACAAAGCTAGAAACAGCCGTGATTGGTTGGCCATAACTGGAGGAAGGACTGTTAAGCTATCAGCTAATGCTAGTCAGACTGATTACCAGTCTGCCTCCAAAGACTGAACATGAGCATCACTCAGGCACAGGTGGATGCTAATTGTAGCTCAATAACATTCAATTAAAATCATTAAAGTTCACTGTGCACCAAACCTGGAGCTCCGCCTTCTTGGACGGTCTGTTAGTACAGTAACAGGTCCAGTTCAGGTGAAGCTAGCAGCTACAGCCACCTGTGTCACCATCCGCCTGTCAGTCACAGAGGCCACGCCCCTAATAATGCAAACTTTAATCCTTAATACAATTTAAACAGGTGAGATTTAGAAACATCCTCTCTATGCAGGTGTTATGGAAGAGAAATGATCCACAGATAGCAAACCGTTTGTGTATCAGGCTGCAAACATGGGAGTCTATGGGGACTGACTCACTGCTGCCTCTGCTGGACGTTAGATGAACTGCAGCTCATCTTCATTCTTTCCCTGGATGTTGCTGCTTGGGTTGAAGTTCAGTCCATCAGCAATCATCTCTCCTCAGAACAGAATGAACTACCTGCTTTGGAAAACAGCATCTGCTGAACTTGATTACACAAAATGACCAAATCATTGTTATGGATCCACGTCTGGGTGATGCTGAGAGTTTATATCAGAGCTAATCTCACTTTAGAGGTCACATATGTGAGGAGCTCCACACTTGTTCATTAAGGATCAGCTCCTGGCTTTAGCCCAAATAATTACAGTTACATTAAAACATGTGAATTTTGATTTTATGTATTGTGGAGCCTGTAAAATAAATAAGTGTGTAGCCCAAGTGTAAAAGCTACACAACATGAGGTGGATCAGTTAGTTAGACTTGTTACTGTTACTGTAGTTCCTGCACAGATTTGTAACAACCAACCAGCTGTGTTGAACATGGTGTCTTGAACAGTTGCTACTGACAACAAGAACTAAAGCTGTTTCAACACAATGAGCTGAACCATTTTTAATGCGGGGGGGGGGGGGGGGGGGGTAGGTAGGTAATGCACTGTGTTGAGTTTTAGAATTTAATTATTTTAATTAACTTCAATGGTAATTATAACTAGGCTCAAAGTGCTAATACTTATATGCATATTGTCATATGCAAAACGAGGGTGGCAAGAGAACAAGCCACCCCATGCCACCACAGTAGATCCGCCCCTGAGCACAGGGATCTGCAGAGAGAACACAAGACGAAGCTTCGCTCTGTATCCACGTCCTGCACTGACTTTATGCTCCACCAGGGGGAAAATGTACATTATGTTGATATGAGGTTATGATGATATAAAATTATGTCATTGTGTGTGTGTGTGTGTGTGTGTGTGCTTCAGATCTATCGGCGTTGTTGGCTGGTGTTCAAGAAATCTTCCAGCAAAGGACCTCGTCGTCTGGAGAAATACCCTGACGAGAAGGCTGCTTACATCAGAGCATGTCCTAAAGTAAGTGTGTGTGTGTGTGTGTGTGTGTGTGTGTGTGTGTGTGGCTCAGGTGTGCTCTTTAGAGCTGACACACTCACTGACAGAGATGAAAGCCTGTACAGAGCTCAGCTTGAGGCGGCCGTTTCTTCTTCTTCTCTTTAAAACTCAGCAAGCTTTCGTTCTTCATCATGATCAGCAGCTTCTCCTTCAGATGACCGTCCTGGCTGCCTTCACACTCCTTCACTGAGCATCCTTCAGCTTGTGAACTTGCGGTTGCTCTTTGTTCTTTCTCACAAAGCTCTACAGAATCGACTGTAATCCAATCACAGCTGAGATGTTAAGGTGGGCGGGTCGACTCCAGCTGTAAACAATCAGACACTTTGAGGAGTATTTGTCTCAGCTTTGATGCACACCACCACTCTAAGGTTAAACCATCTCGTTTAATGTTTTTCTTTATTTTCATGACTGTTTACATTGTAGATTCTGACACTATGAATGAACACACGTGGAATCATGTAGTGAACAAAACAGTGAAATAAAACATGTTTTATATTTTAGACTCTTTCAAACAGCCCTCCTCTGCTTTGATTCCTGCTTCGCTCACTCTTGGCCTTCTCTCCATGAGCTTCATGAGGTCGTCTCCTGAAATGGTTTCCAACAGTCTTGAAGGAGTTCAGAGATGCTGAGCACTTGTTGGTCCTTTGCCTTCACTCTGCGCTCCATCTCATCCCAAACCATCTCCACTGGGTTCAAGTCAGGTGACTGTGGAGGCCTCCATCGCTCTCCTTCTTGGTCAAACAGCTCTCACACAGGCTGGAGGTGTTTGGGGTCATTGTGCTGTCCTGGCGTGTCGCTGCAGGATGCTGTGGTAGCCTTCAGTTTTGAATAAATCCCCAACAGTGTCACCAGCAAAGCCCCCCACACCATCACACCTCCTCCTCCATGCTTCACAGTGGGAACCATGCATGTAGAGACCACCGTTCACCTTTTCTGCATCATACAAAGACACGGCAGGAGACTCTGGCTCTTCCTGTCCTGGAGCGTCCGTGTGAGACAGTTTCATCGTAGCACTCGATGGTTTTTGTGCACTTGGGGACACATTCAAAGTTTTAGCAGTTTCCCGGATTGACTGACATATAAACACGAAGCAGAAAACCTGACCTGGATTAAATTAGACTGATCACCTAATTAGCCGGTGATATGTAACCTGACAGGCCCTGCCAGCAGGTGGCGCCTCGGCTCCCCGGTCGACGTTAGAGGTCACAGCGTCTCTGCGTTTAATCAGCCCTGTTTTCCTCTTTATCTCCAACTTGCTGTTTAGGTGACAGAGATCAGCAATGTGAAGAACATCACACGACTGCCACGTGACACCAAGCGACAGGCGGTGGCCATCGTGTTCACAGACGACACCTCACGCACCTTCACCTGTGAATCAGGTAACATGTCTGCCTCGACCTGTTTGGGGGGGATAGAGAAGGAGTGGAAGAGTTAATGGTGATGTATAATGTATGAACATATGAGGAAGAGCAGTGCCCAATGCATCATGGGAATCCTCGGCAACCTACATCTATTGCAGCATAACTAAGGGAGGATTCAGGGTCACCTGGTCCAGCCCTAACTATATGCTTTAGCAAAAAGGAAAGTTTGAAGCCTAATCTTAAAAGTAGAGATAGTGTCTGTCTCCTGAATCCAAACTGGAAGCTGGTTCCACAGAAGAGGGGCCTGAAAACTGAAGGCTCTGCCTCCCATTCTACTTTTAAATACTCTAGGAACAACAAGTAGGCCTGCAGAGCGAGAGCGAAGTGCTCTAATAGGGTGATATGGTACTACAAGGTCATTAAGAGTTCCCAAAAATGTTCAGACTTGATGCGTAAACATTTAAAATCTGTGTTCTACTGTGGATAAAATAAATAAACATAGATTTATGTGATTTTCAAAGTTCCAACTTTTTGAGTTGAGTTTGTTTGTGAGGACGGGGAGTGGGTGAGGTGAAGCCAGCACGTGTTTGTAGTCCCCGACAGCTCTCTCTCTCTCTCAGAGCTGGAGGCTGAGGATTGGTTCAAGACGCTGTCGATCGAGTGTTTGGGGATGCGACTTAATGACATCAGCATGGGCGAGCCAGACCTGCTGGCTGCTGGAGTGCAGTGTGAACACACAGGTACACACACACACACACACACACACACACACACTGTAACTATGACCATTTTATCAGTCCGAGCTGAAGATGTGCAGATGTTCATGGCAGTGAACAGCCGTCCCTTTGACGAGTCCGTCAAAGGGACGGCTCAGAGTCAGAGGCTGAGAGGGTCTGAGCGTGTGCAGAGGGGGGAGGGTGGAGGATAAAGATGGAGCTGCCAGGCAGGAGAAGAAGAGCTCAGAGGAGGTTCGTGGATGTAGTGAAGGAGGACATGCAGAGGGTTGGTGTGACAGGAGGATGCTGGGACAGGAGCAGGTGGGGGCGTGTTGATGTGTTTTTGAACGTGTGATATTTTTACCCGTGATGTTTCTTTTTGGTTCTTTTCCTTTGATCGAGGCTGCTGATGTAAATCTGCTCTTAATGACTCGTTAAATCACGGCTGACTCGCTGCGCCACCGTGTGGCACAACGTGGTATTACAGGAAAGTCCAGCACAAAGATGTTTTCAGTTCAAACTAACAACAGGAAGTGACACTGAAAGCTCCTTCAACTGTGAACATATTATTGTTTATTGTTGTTTGTTTGTCAGATTTCATAAAGCTTGTAGTGCTCTTTGCACACAAAAGGCTGCGTCTGTTATGAAAGAATGATTAACTTTAACTTTATTCATCCTCTTAATCGGTGTTTACTGCGAGGACCTGAGCATGAAAACAGATTTTACTCAACATTTGGGGGCGGAGTCTGACCGTCCTCTGTCTCCTCAGAGCGCTTCAACGTCTTCCTCCTCCCCTGCCCCAACCTGGACATCTACGGCGAGTGCATGATGCAGATCACCCACGAGAACATCTACCTGTGGGATATCCACAACCCTCGCACCAAGCTGGTCACCTGGCCGCTCTGCTCGCTGCGGCGCTACGGACGCGACGCCACCCGCTTCACCTTCGAGGCTGGACGGTGAGACTTCGTGGTGGTCGGGGAGGGGGGGGGTGGTCTGTCCTCAGATAAACACGGGTGACATCACAGGTTAGAGAGCGCCATCCTTTGTTAGCAAGGTGACTTTGAGATGAAGTGCTTATCTGAACTCACATACCGTCAGTCCAAGGATACCACACACACACACACACACACACACACACACTCACACACACACACACACACACACACACACACACACACACACACACACACACACACACACACTCACACACACACACACACACACACACACTCACACACACGCACACACACGCAGGGCGCTGCTGCCTCGTGAGGAGATTGATTGAATAGATTAGTCGATGAATCGATGCTGGGTCAGACCTCCTTATCTGCTCTTCTTTGATAAAACCTGACCAGCTATGATTGGGTCAGCATGCAGATAATGCTGTGTGTGTGTGTGTGTGTGTGTGTGTGTGTGTGTGTGTGTGTGTGTGTGTGTGAGCCCTCTGGTGGATGCAGAGGGCTCTGCTGCAGACGCAGCAAAGCGCTTAAACTCAAATCTGATTGGAAGATGCACGTCGATCGATTATCAGAAAAGCGCCATCAGCAGTGAGTGGTCGAGTATAAAGGGGCTGACTGAGCCTGCAGTGGACGTTGGAGGAGCTGCTCAGGATGCTGCTTTGCCTCACATTTTTCTAATTTGACCAAATGTGATCACAGGCTGAACAACAAGTGCGTCCGGCTGCTCCTCCAGCAGCAAAAAATAACTTTAGCTACACAAAGACGGCAGGAAGAACCAGGCCAGAGACGAAACTGCAGATCACTTTCACATTTGTCGTCTTGTTAACAACAAAACGGGTAAATCCCTAATGTGGTGACGTAGTTCTGGAGGATGAGCAGTGCTTTACTTTATCTTCTCTGGAGTGAGCAGTAGGTAGGATTCAGACGACTGCGAGATAACACCGCCGTTTTCACGCTGAGCTGCTGTCATGTGCAGGATGTGCGACAGCGGCGAGGGACTCTACACCTTCCAGACCAGAGAGGGGGAGCAGATCTACCAGAGGGTCCACTCGTCCACGCTAGCCATCGCTGAGCAGCACAAGAAGGTCCTGCTGGAGATGGAGAAGAACAGCAGGGTGAGGCGTGACCTTTGAACTCGGGTTCAAATTCAACCTTTATTCAAACCCTGTGCGATTACAGCAGCGCACAGCCACAGACTGTATATAAATGATGGAAGTAGCAGGTCAGAAAACATCCAGAAGGGGGCGACGTCCCTGTTTCAAAGAGCATCTTAATTTAAAAATATCACCATTAAGTTTTAATAAAAGCATAAAAAATGTGTTCGTCTCAACAAAGTTTTGAAATAAAATTTTCAAAATAAACTTCCTGTAACGCTGTAATAATAAATCAAGGCTATAAAGTCCTGTGAAATCTCACATTTGTGCTTCATAGTCACATTTTATTCAGTTTATTTTGTAAACAAACAGAGAAAAGCAGTAAATAATAATAATAATTTCACAATAAAATGAACTTCTTTGATTGCGTGTGAGCCGTGCTACTTCCTGCTTATTGTCTCGATTCCTGATGTTGTGTTTTTTATCCCAGCTGCTGTCGAAGGGCTCAGAGTCTGGCTCGTACCCCTGCACCCCCACCGCCATCCTGCCCCGGTCCGCCTACTGGCACCACATCACTGGAAACCAGACCGGCATGGATCCCGGCAGCGGTACGCCGCACGCCAACCCTTACATAACATTTACACGAGATTTATACAAGCTCCTCCCATAAACTCCAGAACCAAACCTGATGTTTGTCTTCACGGTCGTCTCCTTAAAGCTCGGCACTCGTAGGAAGTCCCGCTCTGATGACCTCCATGCTCCATGTTACGGACATACTTTTTTCATTCTCTTCACCTCCTTTCTCGCCTCCTTTCTCACCTCCTTTGTCCTTCACCCCTGCTGGAGTGAAGGACAAAGGAGGCAGAGGGTCGTTCAGTACAGATGGACTCAGTGAACTCACCTTTTTAAAAACTGCTTTTGGTTCATTTTTGCTTGTTTTATATCGTCTGTTTTACCTTTTTATGACTTTTTGTCTTATGTGCAGCACTTCGTGACTCTGTCTAGAAAGGTGCTGTTTAAATAAAATTGTATTTATTTATTTTATTTATTTATTAACCTTTATTTAACCAGGAAGATCCCATTGAGATTAAAAACCTATTTTTCAAGGGAGACCTGGCCAAGATAGGCAGCAGCAGGTGTCTCACAGTTACAGAAATCACTCAAACACAGGCAGCAACAATAAGTGAAAGAATACAAATAAAATAAAATAAAATTCAAATAAAAATAAATAAATAAATAAAAAATCAGTTAAAATGACAATCAATCTAATTGAAACCGTTGCATTTTATTGACAGATCGTCAAAAAAGACAAAGACAGAAACACATCAGTGACGAGTCGTGTCCAAATACAGAGACGTTGCCAGTTTATGCTTCATAAGAACGTCTTTAGAGTCACACATGCATCAACATGAAGTATCCAGGCTGATATTTCTCTTTGCAACTTCAAATAAACATAATTCATGAACTCTTAATATATTCAAACATCATGTTTTGGTGAAGCTCTTCCTCACCTGCTGCTTTTCTCTACGTTTCATTCGTCGCTCCACAATGTCCCAAAACAAGAGAAACTCCTGAGTAATCAAGTATTTGCTTCTCGGTGCGCTGTGACCTGGAAACATTGTTTGGAGAGTAAACATCAGAAACGTGCAGATATAAAGAGTCAGATGTTGGAGGAGCTGCAGAGACCCGACAGACAAATTCAGCTTTGGTTTCAGAGTTTGTGGTGTTTTTGATCGTGTCGTGACGCCGACGCTTTACACAGACGTGTTGAGGAGGTCGATGATCGGTTTATAGCATAAACGTATTCGCTGGAACGTTAAGGACGATTTGCTACACAGCAAAAAGCAAAACACAAGTCACCAAAGTTCTTCGTGTAACTCATGCATGAGGGAGGAGCCAAGTGTCGTTCCACCCACTTGACCTCCGTCAGACTCTCAGCCAGGTTCCCCATAGCACTCCTTTTATTGAATATGAGTCAAGTAGCATTAAGGCTCCGCCTACCTCAGGTAACAGGTGTGTTTCTGCTCCGTCTGTAGGTGACGCCGCGGAAGACGAGCTGCTGTCCACCCGCCTGCCTCCCGACCGCCACGCGACGCTGCCCCTGGCAAACACACACACGCAGTCTCAGCCACACATACACACACACTCCCCGACACACTACCCCACCTTCCCCGGACAGTGACACACACACTCACACAGGTGTGTGCGGACTTTGAAGACACACACAGGACCCACATGCATGCAGACACACCGGACACTCCCTCCTTATACCTGACAGCCCAACATCACACCTCACAGGATGGAGGGACGCTAACAGCACGCCGTCCTGAGAGCGCGCTTCCTGCGGCTGCACGTGTGTGGCGTGAGGACTGAAAGCTCTCAGCTTCAAACCAGAGACAGAGTGAAGATTGTACAGACGTTTTTATACTGAATTTCTACTGCAGCTTCCTTTTGAAATCACAACAATAAAGAGGAGATGAGCGGCAGCCTGACACGCGTCACAAACACGCCACACGCACACGTGGACCCACGCAGGCCTGTTAGCGTCCTGCTGCTCGCTCAGCTGCTTCCTCCTCCTCACACCAAACATCAGTCTGCCGTCACGTGTGTGAAGTTTTGATCTTGATTTGACCCCGCCCACAGTCACAGCCAGCGTGGCTGCTCGAATAAATGACAGAATTTATTTACCTCAGAAAATTAATTTGTAATTGTTGGATTTGCTTGTTAGGTCTGACGCCTTTAACCGTTTCCAGGTCCGAATCCTCCTTCAGTCCTGAAATCAGGAAAACTGAGGAACAGCTGAGGCTGGAAACAGTCCAATAAAACATCTGTGCAGCTGTTTGCTCAGCTGTGACAATAAAGTTTAATCAAAAGGAGGAAGAAAGCTCGCTGTCTGGCTGAAGGATTAAAAAAGACTACAGAAGCACAGTTCATGTCATAGACTGTATATAAAGGATGGATGTAGCTGCCCAGATGTGACCCTGATGGGATATGATGTCACTGGTCACCATCGTGCAGTGAAACGTGGACCAGCCGCTGAGAGCTAAACGTCAGCACTGATGCCACTTTTTAGCTCTGTCCATCTTTCTTTACAGTCTGCACACCGAGCGTCGGGCTCTCGGCAGCGCCGGCCGAGCGTCGGGCTCTTGGCAGCGCCGGCCGAGCTCGGTGACTCAGATGTCTCGGTTCGGATCTCTCGATGATCCCGAGCTCGCTCTGAAGTCAGACTTTTTAAACGCTGTGCGTAAACAGAGCTGATAAAAAGCTGCACAGGACCTGGAAGAAGTTCTCTGAGGTCGTCTCTTAACAAGCAGATCATCTTTAGGCTTAAAGTAAAAGCAGTCAACACCATGAGTGTCATCATAGAGAAACCTTAGGCTGCTTGAAAGCATATTCAGGCCCACGTGTTGCATTACTGTGGCTCCCTGCACAGCTTAGCTTGTTTTTTATAGCGACAAAACGATGAAACGCCAACATTTGGTCAAATTTCCAGTTTTTATGGATGTAGGAGGATTGAAGCGATGTATGATCCTGCTGCACGGTGCCTTAACAGCACCACGAGGACTGTGAAGACACGTGTGAAGACACGTGTCACATGTGGATGAATGCCTTTGATTTCACTGGGAGACGTGACTCTGCAGCCCTGGCTGCGGCATTTCTTATCGAGTGATTCCTGAGCTCTCCGGGATGTGTCTTATTGCACCTTCGTCTTTTTACACACCCCTGTTCTCATCATCCACGGGTTTAGGGACATTTGTCAGTAACTGATGTTCACTGTCCTCACATTTCATTGTTCACTTCTCACGTTTCCCTCTGACAGATGGGAAACTCTCTGCCTCTCTGCACAGGTAGAGTTCGTCAGTTTGAGCCTCACATTCGTGCAGCGTTTCTTCTGGTCTGAGGCCATGTGTGAAGAACTGCTACCTTCAAATCTGAGCAGGAAACAGGTGGAGTCCCTCCGTACGGGTCAGGGAGGTGCAGCTCCACCCAGTTCTTTAAGAGCTCTTGTTGTTCACAGCAGATCACAATACGGATCTGAAGTGATGTGGATGCCGTCGGTCTTATCCTCACCTTTGACCCTGAGCTGTGTTGTAGATGCTGTGAGGCTCTTCTGAAGGAGGAGCTCAGTCTTTCAGGAGGAGGTCAGAGTGTAGAGTCCTTCACACTGGAAGGAGGCAGTGTGAGGTGTTTGGGAGGAGACCCGAGGCCAGCTCAGGACACAGTTTGTGTCTCTGGCCTCGGTGCTTCCCCAGTTGCACCAGTTTCAGCCTGATGCTGCCTCCAGATAAGCTGCAGAAAATGGATTTGTGGGTGTAAAATAGAAAATGTGTTCAAACACTGACACGAGTAGAAGTGGAAATAACACAGGTTAGGTTTCACTTCTGCCCTGAGGTCACACCAGAGGCTTCACTGGCTCCCTGAGGTCGTCTGCGATGTGACAATAGAGAAACCTGCAGCAGTGCTGGCATCAGCAGCACAGTTAATCACACATTTTTCTGCTTCCATTGAGTCCGGATAGTCCAGGTGGTCAGGACGTGATCTTGGATGGCACAGCCATAGTTTCTGTCAGTAATATGAGGAACGACCAGCACGGCTCAGACGGACCGCAGAGCGCTCGGTTTGGAAACTAAAGTTCTTCAAACTTATACGGAGGAGTTCAGAGCGACCATGCCTGAACGGGTCGAGTTCTGGATTGGTTATTGATCGTTATCGATGGCGTCAGAGGAGAATGGCAGGTGCTGCCTTTGCCTTCTCTCACACTGAGCTGTACAGGTGAGGTGGAGGTGGGGAAATCCCAGGACAGCAGATGCACGTCGTGGTTTTTCCACCGTGGGCTCCGATCAGCTTTCAGCCGCTGCCTTTTGACTCCGCCCTCGTCTTTTTCCAGACTGTGACGAAGCTGGACTCCTCCTCTGTCACCATCATCAGCTGTGTTTCCATCACTGAAACATGACAGGGCTACGAATCTCATCTGTCCTCCACATGATGGAGGCTGTGTACATATCTGCTATTTATTTCATGTGTGTGTGTGTGTGTGTGTGTGTGCGTGCGTGTGTGTGATTACTGCAACATGTGTTCATATAAAACACACACACCCTCTTTTGGACCTTGTGATGAACCAGAAGAAAGCGTTTTTGGTCCATCCCATCCCCTCACGCCGCGTCCATCCGTCCGTTCGCTCATACATGTTCACGCCTGTGCCGCGCTGCAGCTCATCTTTGTAGCAGGAGGAATCGTGCAGAGGGGTGTTTCATAAAGAAGGAGCAGGACAGACTCAAAGCTTCATGTTTGTCGAACCACGTCTCACGGTAGCACAGGAATGTCGTGTCACGTCATCGGGCTGATTCCAGCCTGCTTGTTCGGGTTTCCTGCTGAGACTCGAGTCTTCATGAAACCCCCTCTGGCCTCACACACCTAAGTGCTCGGTGGAAGCGCTGAGCGACGGACGAGGCCGGGAAGCGAGACGGGAAGCGACGGCTTCCCCGCAGCAGTCGTAGTGTGTCTGTGGTTGTAGTGTCATCTCTCACCGCCGGCCGTGACCTCCCCTCAGCTTTGTAACCGATGACAATAAATGCCGTTTCCACCCGCTCACACTGTCCACACATGTGCATGTTTTAGAGAAAATAAAGTTCATTATTACTGAAGGATGCGGCTCCCTGTGATGTCAGTCCTTAAACTCTTATTTTATTATTTTATAACATTTTGAAGCTGCTTGTAAAATATTCAATATTAAGTTTTTTGTGTATCAAATGATTTAACGATGAAAGATCTGATAGTTGTAGGTAGAAACCCAGTGATGAATGACAGGTTTAGCTCACAGCGCAGAGGATCCTCCCAGATATCTGTGGGTTTGGATTTTTGCATATTTGTCACATTTATGTGTTTCAGGTCATCAAACAAATTAGACAAAATGATGCCAGCGATGACGAGATGCAGCTCTTCACGATGATTTCTTTTATTAAAAGAAAGAAAGCTTTCCAAACCTGCAGTGTATGAAAAAGTAAAGCTAACTAACCCCAAACCCTAACAACCCTCCAGCCTCGGCAGCCTTCAGTGAGTCTTTCACGTGGATGGAGGAATTTCACTCGGACACTTGTGACACGTTCAGACTGGACCTGCTGGTGTGTTTGGGATCATCCTGCTTAAGCAGAGTGCTTCCTCGTGGCTCCATCAGCTACACCAAGTCTATAAAGCTCAAACTAAGAAATCAGCAAATGCTTTGTCACAGGTTCAGCTGCAGCTGATTTCTGCTGCTGATCCAGGAGCTCACATATGTGCATGTTTATCCTTTAAAAATGAAGCGTCGCGGGACAAATGGTATAAATGTGTCTTTGTTTTTGGATCATTTTGTGAATTCAGAGGCTTTTTCCTCGCCTGCACCCTCTGCTCGGTGTGAGTCTGTGAGGATCCAGCAGGGGGCAGCAGCGCTCACGGGCTCAGTGAAGGCAGCGGGGGAAGAAGAGGCGGCCGGAAGCGCTCACACAGCCGCTGACCCGCAGCTCCGCTCTCACCTGAACTTTTCTGTCCTCGATCACCTGCGCCGTGTGACCACGTGACCCGCCGACATGGGCCGGAAGGTGACCGTGGCAACCTGCTGTCTGAACCAGTGGGCTCTGGACTTCGAAGGCAACTGTGAGAGGATCCTGAGGAGTGAGTGAGACCGCAGCGGCTTCTGTTTGATGTGTGAAAGCAGCGCGAGCTCAGGCTGTGGCGCAGCCAATCACGGCCAAGAACAAGTCTGCTTTTCATAAAACGTATGACGCGTTATCCCCGTGCGCTGTCACAGGGTGCGTGGGTCTGCTGCCACTCGGTAATAATAAAATGTTCAGCTCGCTTTATTTCGATTCAGTCTGTGGGAGGCGAGTCACCCACGCGAGTCACCCACGCTCACTGCACATTTCAGCAAACACGCATCAGCAACATGAATAACAAAGAATCCACGCGGCATCATAGCAAAACTACGAGGTGTGTGTGTCTGTGTGTGTGTCCAAACCAGGACACTGATGAAAAATCAAACCATGTAGTTTTGTCAGAAACGGTTCCAAGATCTTTAAAGGATTCGACTCGACCTCTGACCTGAAACCACGTCACCTCCAAAGCAAAGGTCATGTCTTTTACAGTGGACCCTCCACTGTACGAGTTGGTGGAAAAACAGGAAAACACAGCTAAAAGTTCCAAATCTATACCCTAGAGGTGGGAATCACCATACATCCCACGATACGATATTATTGCAATTTTTTAAAATATTTTGCGATATTCAGATTCTGTACATAAAGGTAAACTTGATCAATATTCATTTTCTCTAATATCAAAGTCTCACACTCAGTCTTTCTCTCATTTCAGTTTGATTGTTGACAAACTGAACGGTTTGTATTACAGTCTAGTCCAACTTAACTGAATCAACCATCTGGTACAATTATAGCTATTCTGAACTATGCAGTTTATGAAAACTATGCAGCCCCTTCAGCAACTGAAGAATTTGAAAGTAAATTAAAACAAAATATAATTTTACATTAAATAAAAAAGTTTTAAACTTAATTCAAATAAAACATGTCTTAAATTAAAATAAGTAAACTGTCATGTTTATTAAACACATTTGGACAGTGAAGGAATGTCAGGATTCTTGCTCAGAAAAAGGATCAACATGCTCTGAAGTCAGAGCACAAAAACCTTTTTGTAACAAAATATCGATTTCTGCTGTTTCTGTATCCATACATTATTAGCAAACAAAATACCACCATGCTACACAGTATCCATTTTTCCCCCACCCCTACTATACCCTAGTTTCTAAAACTGTTTATTGGGCCAGATTTGAGTTTGAGCCAGGCCGATCCCGGCCCCTGGGCCTTATGTTTGACACCTCTCTCCTAGCTGTGTGGAGGATTTGACCCTGTGAAGGTTGTCGGAGTGTCCTGGGTGTGTGTGGACACAGGCACACACAGACCAGCCGTGGCTGCTCTGACTAACAGTGACGTCGTCTGCAGACTGAGTGGGTTACTGGAGGTGGACGAGTCACATGACACGAGATCGCGATAAGAAAATAAATAAAACTCATGTTAAATGATTAGTTGTGTCACAGGCTGATTATCAGAGTCTGTGATATCAGCAGGTGTGTGTGATCCTGCCGTTCTCCGTCTGCCTGCAGGTATCGAGGAAGCCAAAGCTCACGGAGCCAAATACAGGCTGGGTCCAGAGCTGGAGATCTGGTACGAGTCTTTTACGTCCTTATTAACCTCATGAGTCATCTGTTGCTCCAACTCTTCTTCTCTGCTTTGTTTCAGCGGCTACGGCTGCGCAGACCACTTCTATGAGTCGGACACGCTGCTGCACAGCTTCCAGGTCCTCAGGAACCTTCTGGAGTCTCCCGTCACTCAGGACATCATCTGTGACGTGGGGATGTGAGTGTGCAGAGTGCGGCGCGAGGCTTTGGCTCCACCTGCTGGCGTGCACCTGTAACGTCTCCTCTCCTGCAGCTCTGACTGTTTCTTGTCCTTTCAGGCCCATCATGCATCACAACGTGCGCTACAACTGCCGCGTCCTGTTTCTCAACAGGTACGTCAGCAAGGTCACACCTCCTCCTCCTTCCTCTTCTCTGCACAGGTCGTAGTCTTCCTCTTCCTCTTCCTCCACATGGAGCTAAACAAACACTTTGCTTCTTCCTCATAGAAAAATCCTGCTGATCAGGCCCAAGATGCTGATGGCCAACCACGGGAACTACAGAGAGGTGCGCTGGTTCTCCCCCTGGAACAAGTTACGGTCGGTCACTCTGGAGCTTTAATCTGTCACGTGTCTGCAGGTGACCACGTGTCCCTAAACGTGGGTGTGATTGGTTGTTTCAGGCAGGTGGAGGAGTATTTCCTGCCCCGAATGATCCAGGAGGTGACAGGCCAGGTAACCTCTGCCGTCACAGGTACGAGCTCGTGTCAGGTGAGAGCTTCTCTTCTGAATTCTGTCGCCTCGTTTCTGTTTGCAGGACACCGTCCCCTTCGGTGACTGCGTGCTCTCCACGAAGGACACCTGCATCGGCACGGAGATCTGCGCCGAGCTCTGGAACCCCGACAGGTGCGGAGAGGCCGCCGGCATCGTGCAGGTGCGATGGCGCTCGCTCGCTCTCCTGCTAACGTCCGTTCTCTCCTCAGCCCTCACATTCAGATGGGTCGGGACGGCGTTGAAATCTTCACCAACTCGTCCGCGAGCCACCACGAGCTCCGCAAAGCCGACCAGAGGGTCAACCTGATCAAGTCGGCCACCACCAAGGTACGCACTCGAACACGAGGCCGAGCGCTGAGCGCGACGGTGCTGTACGTGACGCCGTCTGCTGGTGACGTTGCAGAGCGGAGGAATCTACCTGTACGCCAACCAGAGGGGCTGTGACGGAGACCGCGTATTCTACGATGGCTGCGCCATGGTGGCCATTAACGGTGACGTCGTGGCGCAGGGAGCGCAGTTCTCCCTCGATGACGTGGTACGTGAAGGTTTCCTGTCGTGTATGTCCTGCTGGAGGTTAAACATGACGATGAGCTCGGTCAGATCAGCAGGAGCTGCTCGTTTCAGACACAGGAGCACCTGACAGGCCGAGGACTCGATGATGGGGGATTATTCTGAATTTTGATTCATGCAAAGCTCCTCTGTGTGTGTGTGGTAGGAGGTGATTGCGGCTACTCTGGATCTGGAGGACGTTCGCAGCTACAGAGGAGAGCTGTGTCAGCCTCAGCTGGTGAGAGAGCGCCCCCTGCTGTCCAACCTGTGAACAGCACGAAGCTGCGTTTGTGTTTTTCTCTAAAATGTTATCAGCTCAGTTTCTGTAATAACCTGTGACCAGCTTGACCTCCACATCATCACAGCTCCTCCCGCAGCTGCTTTGACCTTTGACCCATCCTCAGTGAGCGCTGCAGAGCTCTGAGGACGGGAAGCAATAAGATTTGCTTGATTTAAAAATGTAAAACCTTGATAGTGTTCGAGTCCCTGCAGGTGTTTCAGAGCCACGAACGCTCTCGTGGTCAACCTTCAATCCAAACCAATCAGCGTATTAACCTGCAGCAGAGCTCGTGTTAAAGGTCATGCAGAGGTCACCTGCGAGTGGCGGTGCTGGATGAATGTCAGGTGCTGACGGTGTTCTTCTCTCGTGTTTCTCCTGTGGAAGGATTGTGAGTTCAAACCCTGTCACAGGGTCAAAGTGGACTTTTCTTTGTCCGGCTGTGACGACGTCTACCTGCCCACCCACCAGCCAATAGAATGGCGCTTTCACACACCAGAGGAAGAGATCAGGTACGTTTAAATGAAGCTTTTGTCAAGCTCCCAAAGAGCCTCTCTTACTCTGTTTGCTGCGGCGTGCTTCAGTTTAGGGCCGGCGTGCTGGCTGTGGGACTACCTGAGGAGGAGCGGCCAGGTGAGGACAGGTGTGAGGTCGTCTTTGGCTACGTTAAGAGGTGTGAGGTTAAGCTGAGCTGTCTGCTCTTTGTGTTCAGGCTGGTTTCCTGCTGCCTCTGAGCGGCGGCGTCGACAGCTCCTCCACCGCCTGCATCGTCCACTGCATGTGCGTGCTGCTGTGCCGCGCCGTCGAGGGCGGCAGTGAGTACCCTCCTCTTCATCATGATGATGCTGATTATGTTCTGTTATTGGTGAATATTAACTGTGCAGATCTTCAGTCGGAGCATTTTGAGCTGAGCGTTCAGAGTAAAACGAATCTGAGGGTTTGCTGCTTTCAGGAGATAAACAGGAAGCAGGAGTGATGTAACTTCCTGCCTGCTGCTCTGTCTTCCTCACAGACAGTCGGGTGCTGGAAGACGTCCGCAGGGTGGTCGGCGACGAGTCGTATCATCCGCAGGACCCGAAGGAGCTGTGCGCTCGCGTCTTCACCACCTGCTACATGGCGAGCGAAAACTCGTCCGAGGACACGCGCAGCAGGGCCAGAGACCTCGCCAATCAGATCGGCAGGTAGGAAGCGGGTAGATCCGTGGTTAAGACCACGACCCTGAAACAGCTCTGACTCGTTGTGTCTCCTGCAGCACGCACATGAACATCAACATCGACGTGGCGGTGAAAGGCATTCTGGGTATCTTCTCGGCGGTTACCGGACGGTGGCCTCAGTTTCGTGCGAGCGGGGGAAGTGCGAGAGAAAACCTGGCTCTGCAGAACGTGCAGGTCAGAAGCTGCAGATGTTTGTGGCGTGCAGCGCCTCTGACGGTTTAACCGCGGCGTTCACGTAACGCCATCGCGACCCGGCTGAACTTCAGTGTGCACTTCCTGTGTGTCCCCAGGCTCGGGTCAGGATGGTCCTGGCTTACCTGTTTGCCCAGCTCAGCCTGTGGGCTCGGGGCAGACCCGGGGGCTTGCTGGTGCTCGGCTCTGCTAACGTGGATGAGAGGTACCTGCCGCCGCGCTCGCCGTTTTCACTGTTAGTGCGGCTCACGCGGCGTATAGAATAACAGGGCGTCTGTGCTCAGCCTCACAGGTTACTTCACCAAATACGACTGCTCGAGCGCCGACATCAACCCGATCGGAGGCATCAGTAAGACGGACCTGAAGCGCTTCCTGCTGCACTGCGCCGAGCAGCTGCAGCTCACTGCTCTGAGAAGGTAAGGCCACGGGGGTCTGCGCCGCTGCGACCCCCCCCTGGCTGCAGCTGCGGTTTCACACTGGAGTCTCAGAGACGCATCTCGTGTGGTTTTTCAGTTTGTCAGTGGTTTTGTTTCCTCTGCAGCATCCTGGCAGCTCCGCCCACCGCCGAGCTCGAGCCGCTGACAGACGGGCGAGTTTCTCAGACCGATGAGGTGAGACGGGCCTTCATCGCTCTGACACTTAAGAATGAAACGAGTTTGTATGACAGACATGATTGTTGTCGCGATGCTGCACACAAAGCGCTGTGTGTGCTCCCCCTGCAGGCCGACATGGGGATGACCTACTCTGAGCTGTCTGTGATCGGACGACTGAGGAAGATCTCCAAGTGCGGCCCCTTCAGCATGTTCTGTAAACTCATTCACACGTGGAAGGACGCCCTCTCGCCCTCAGAGGTCAGTCTGAGTGGCCACAGGTATGAAGGTCGTGTCCTCAGCAGCCTAACCTGAAGCAAGCTCGTGGTTTTCCTTCAGGTGGCCCAGAAGGTCAAGCGCTTCTTCAGGATGTACTCGGCGAACCGCCACAAGATGACCACGGTCACGCCGTCCTACCACGCCGAGAGCTACAGTCCTGACGACAACCGCTTCGACCTCAGGCCTTTCCTCTACAACGCGAGCTGGAGCTGGCAGTTCAGGTGCATCGACGACCAGGTGAGCATCATCGCGTTTCTCTCCCGGCGCGTCGATGAAGACGAGCTGTGAGCAGGTGTTTCTGTTCTTCCAGGTGACCCAGATGGCTGCAAACACGGCGAAGCGCTAAGAAGCAGAGGTCATCGGCCCCTCGTGACTCCAATGACCACGAAGACGTCCTGCTCGATCAAAGCCGAGGACGACGGACGATGTTTTTGTGCTTTTCTGACCTCAGTGACATTAACAACTGTGGTCCTTCAAACAATCATTTAAACAGACAGCAGGGGGCGCTTCCTCTTTAATGGTCTCAGGTGTGATTGAATCAAACATTCTGGAGACGATGGTCCCCTCAGAGTCAGAACGGAGTGGGGGGGCATCCTGTGTCCATCGTTTATTTACAGTCTATGATCCAGACATGTTTTTCTCTCTCTCTATTTTATTGTGCAGCTTTCGATCGCCCCTGATTGTTTCTGATTCCTTCGTCTGCTTTGTTTTGATCTTGTTCTGTGTAACATTTAAAGCTACAGGATCATTTCAAGTGTCCACGTGTGAAATAAAAGATCTCTCGATTGTGTTTTTTTGTCCTGTTTGTGCTGCAGTCAGAACACTGCGTACAGGTTAGGGTTAGAGCTGTCGCTCAAAGAGGCCACGCCCCTATTCATGTAAACTTTAAGCCTTAATACAATTTAAAGAGGTGAGTTATAGAAACATCCTCCTGCTCTGCAGTTGTTATGAAGGAGGAAATGATCTCTGCAGACCGAAGCAGCAGCCGTCGTGCCAGCAGGTTGCTGAAGAAGCGCACAAACCACGGCGAGCTTCTCGTCTCAGCCTGGAGGCGTTCTTCAACATAGCTATGTTCGTATCTGTGGCGTGGATCAGATACAGGTGGTTGTGGGACATCAGAGTAATCTGGTTTATTTTGGGATTTAAAGCTACACAATATTAGTCATTTCAAAATTACACTCACTAAAAACTGAAAGTTGTTCCTTTAACTGGAATCAGTCTTTCACCGTTTAAGTCACGTGACAATAAGGTTAAAGTGTTCATGAAGAGGTCAGGTGGGGACGGTCCCGTGTTAATCCTCACGTGTGTGAGAAATATCTGGCTGCCATGTTTGTTCTGTCTAAACTGAGCGTAGCCATGGCGATCCAGGGTTTACGTCGGGGCGTTCAACACCACCAACAGTAAGGTGGAGATCCCAGGAACTCTCTGGGTGATCAAGCGTGCATGAAGGCTTCACGTGGAGAGCAGCTCAGACTCGCTTCCATTTGCTCTCACAGGTTTGTCTGCATGCAGAGAGCTTCTTTACTGACATGAATGTTTCACAGCCGTTAACATGGTTTTAACGAAGGCGACATCATCAGCACTGCAGGTTCCTCGTTTCACCCTGATGGAGTAAATCCCAATAACTGCTTCAAACACACGATGCTGCTCATTTCTACATGCACTGATGACGTCTCTGCTGATGCTTCCTGCTCGCTGATGCTTGGACTGCAGAGGCGGCTCGCGTCCCCACGGCTCAGAGCTCGAGCTTACATGATGTTTATCACCCATCATAAACTCAGGTGTTGTCAGGTGCACGTCCTGTTCTGAGCTCTGCTTTACAAAAACATGAAGCATTTAAAAATTAAAGCTCGTGGAGAAACTAAACAAAGCTCTGCGTTCGGTTTCTGAGGTGGAACCTGACATCCGGAGGTCGTTTCATCTTGACCTTTGACCTTTCTGTTGTGGTGCTCTCACGCTCATTAGCCTGTGGCGCTTTCATGACAGGCTGTTAATCTGTTAATCTGTCTTTTGAGCTCAGCAAAGACGTCTCCATCATGGACTGTACATAAAAGATGGAAGCAAGGCAAAGTCCTGTTTTAAAGTCTTAAAATGGGCGTGGCTGAACTGAATGACCACAGATCAGAGACACAACGTGGCCGCGTCCTAAAAATGTGTCTCAATGTGTCCATAATTTACTAAATGAATGTCACGCTGTGTTAAAGAAGCCTTGAAACGACTGAGGGGGGGGGGGGGGGGGGGGGGGGGGGGGGTGCTGCTGAACACAGCCAGGCTTCCTCGGTCTGCAGCTCAAGAAGTTATCAACTTCCTGTTAAATCTGTTCTTGGCTTCTTTGTGTGGGTCATGTGACTCTTCTACCATCAGAGACGTTATCTGATGATGATGTTGATTAAAAATCTCTAAAACATATAAAAATCTGTGCGTAAACTCTGCACGGAGATTAAATCTAAAGATTTCTTCCCAGAGCGGTGAAAGAGAGCCGAGGCTACAAGCAGCCGATGATAGAATCAGTTAATCACCTTTGGGGGAAAATAAATAATGTGACAGGTTTCTTTCATTCAGGTTATCTAAAAATAATCTTGTTTTTCATCTCAGGAGGGCAAAAGAAATACGATGAATACAAAGTGAAGATTACTGTTATCAGGATTCTGTGTTAGCCGCAGGCCAAAGATGTAAACTGATGTTACAGGTTGGGCCACATACAGCACACTCTGGTACCAACGTTTAATCCCTGAGATGTGCGAACACGTCTCAGATACACGATGAAGAATCTGACAGCCCGACTCTTTGGGATGAAATAAGAAATGAAACAAACGTGTGGTCAGAGCTGCGATAGTAGAAAACGTCTGTTTGTGTGGAATTAACTGTTTATGTATTACTTCATTAGTAATGGTCATAGTGAGTCTTTGGCAGCAAGAAAAGCTTAATAACCTTTTAAAATACATTTAAAGGTCCAAACTTTTCCTGAAGCTGTCCGGTGGGCCGGGCTGGACGAGCTGATTTTGGGCCCTGAGCCTTATTTTTGACCCCCTGTGTGGGCTGATGTAGCTGGATCAGATCAATAATCTCAGAGGTGCAGACTCCAGCGACTTCATCCATGTGATTTGACCCAAATTTAACAGAAACGCCAGTTTCCCCTGTTGTCCATCACTATTTACAGTGTTTTCGTGTCTCCGTGTGACGTAACTGTGACGCTCGCGCTCCAGGTGAGTTTATCTGTGTGGATTAATGAACTTTACGCGGAGAACCGGACTTTCGTTGCTGGCTTCCTGCTCCGGCAGCTCTGAGCACGTGACTGTGCTGTGGGTGGAGCTTGACGGGCGCAGCAGGAGGAGGAGGAGGACTTCCTCCCGTCGCTGCTTTCTGTTTGAGCGCCTTCTTGTTGTTGTTCTGAAGTTTGGACGGACTCGACACTCTGACCTGAGCCGTCATGGAGACGGACAGCCTGCTGTCCGGCAGCCTGGACGGAGCCTCCGGGGATTATGGCTCCAGGACCGGCTCGGAGCGCGGAGGGGCCCCGGGCAGCAGGAGGATGTCGTACTCGGCGTGCGGGGACTCGAGCAGCGTGGACAGGGAGCCAGGTGAGCGGCTTTAAGTTTGCAGGTGTGGCAGTGAGCTGGGAAAAGTTGTCATGTTGTGAGTACCGGGAGTCACCGGATCAGCTGATTTACTCAGGTGAGCGCAGGCAGGTAGTTTTAGGCTCAGGTTAAACACGCCCACAGCTGCAGAGTCACACACAGCAGTTTACAGCAGGGCTGTGAAACATGAGGCTCGGGGGCCAGAGCTGGTCCACTAGATGTCTCTGAAAGTGCGCTGCTGATGACTTTTCTTTATTATTTTAGTCCAATCTTATTCGTTTGGATTCGCAGCGTTACTGATGAGAAAGGAAAGCTCAAAGATTGAAATGCTGTCGTTCCAGACGATGAACAACTGAAACTTTTTAAAGTACACCGCTGTGCAAAAGTCCTGAGCCACTGCTCTTCTTAAAATTGATTGAATTTATTGAAACATGTGCAGACAAACATATAAGACAGAAACAGAGTTTTTCTAAAAAGGCATATTTGGTGAGAGCAGCTTCCTCCTTCAGCTCTCGGCCGTCTCTGTGAGGACGTCCAGGCTGAAGGACGCTCACAGCTCTCCTTTGGATGTTTCCAACACGAGTCAGTAATGCTGAGGTCTGAATGTGGATCAGACCTGATCCTGTGAGCTTCCTCCGGTCCTCGTGTCATTTTCATTCCTCAGCCTTTCCTCCCGTTTCCCTTCATTAAGAACGTTTCCTGATAGCTGCCGTCCACCGAGACGTCCTGGCGAGGCTCCAGTGAGCAGCAGATAGACTTTATTAGGCCCACACTTCACAGTTCTCCACGGTGCAGTTTTCTTAAAGTTTTCAGTGTTTAGTGACTTAACAAGTGAATAAAAACAGTACAAGGACTGAGGATGAGGATGAGGATGAGTGAAGAAGCAGCCCGTGTCCAAAGAAAGACTTTCAGAAATCTGCAGAGCTGTTGCTTACAGGATCGTCCGGCTGCTTATAAGGAAGAAGGGAGAGGTGGCTCAAGACTTTTGCACAGTACTGCAGGGTTTTATTGGTTCAGATTGTGCTGTATGAGTCGGGCACGCCTGGTTGAAAGGCTTAAAGTCTGTCCTGTGTTCCCGTCTGTGGTTATTCCCTATGAGTGGAGACTGCTGATGGTGTCTGAACGAGCAGCCTGTGTCTGAGGCTCACGTGTTATTAGAGCTACCATAGAAACTAATGATGTATTTACACAGATCTTTAGTTATTGTAATAATTAGGCAGCACAAGTTTTCACCAGTTATTAACTACTTCTCTGGCTTGCTGGTTAGTCGGTGTTTGGTGACTGTGCGTGCTGGAGGGAAACAGGTCGTCAGTGAGTGACTCTGAACTGTGACGTGTTTGAGGAAAACTCAGAAACACCAAAGAAGAAGAAGCTAAATGACTCAGTGGACTCACTGATGGAGGAAGCATCAGATTTTACATTTAAACTCAGACTTGACAGCAAAGCAGTCAGAGGGTGGAGTTCTCCGTCAGTGTGACGTGGAGGACGTTTCCTAGGAAACACGCCTGACTCAGTCTCAGCCTCGTTAAACTCAATAAAATCAGGAGGGTTTTTCTGAACCAAACCTGCAGACACTTCCTGTTTTTATTTTTATTTCACTACAAATGTTCAAAATATTCTTTTTTTTTCTTTTTTCTAGATTCAAATTTATATTTTCAAATTACTTCAAATCAAAAACTAAATTTCACAGAAACTGAAATGACTTCAGTGGAGTTTTTTTTTTTTTTTTTTTTTTTACACCTTGCTGCTGCTGCAGTGTGTGTGTGTGTGTGTGTGTGTGTGTGTGTGTGATTACTGGAACATGTGTTCATATGAAACACACACACAGGGTGTGTGTGAGAGAGAGAGCAACCGTTTAAAGTGTTGTCCTGTCAGTGACACCCACCACAACCACCCCAGTGACACATTCTGCTGTGATGCATCGATCAGCAGCACTCGGTGTGTGTGTGTGTCTGTGTGTGTGTGTGAGTCATCATGTCTCTGGATGGAAAGGTCAGAGTGGTTAAACTTGATCACCTGACAGCTGCTAAACCGTCGACTCTCTGCGTCTCCACATTGTTTCTGAGCTTCTGTCCAAACCTGCAGGTTCAGCACGTGAGTGAAACGTGTCGCAGGTTTGAGTCCAGAAGCTCCACACAAACCTGAACCACGTCTGACTGAGGCTCTCACGGGGCCGGACACTTTGTTTCTGTTGATTTTTGTCCACAGGAAGTAAAAGTTTCTCTGTGTTGTATTACACATAGACTGTATATAAAAGAAGGACACAGGGCCTTACTGACACCTGTTGGTTTGCGTTGGCACCATGTTTGTTGGTTAAAGGTGCACGTTTTCACTCTGGTATTAAATACGAAGCTCCTGTGCTTTCTGTTGTGGTCCAGCTGCCCTCCCCTCCCCTCCCCCGGCCCAAACGTTTCCTTCCTACTCTTCAGGTCGTTGTATTTCACTCTTTTCTCACCATCCACAGGTGACGAGGAACTCTACATCCAGCAGGCTGTTGTGTTCATCGAGGACGCCATAAAGGTGAGAGAACAGATCAAATCCTCCACTCTCATCCTGCACTGTGAGAGCTTCTGCAGAGCCTGCAGAGCATTGTCCCGACACTTCTAGACAGAATAAAACAGATTATTATTGTACTGAAGTATCTTCCTGGTTACAGTACCGCTCCATCAACCACCGAGTGGATGCAGGCTCCCTCCGCCTGTATCGATGGTACTACTCTGGGATAATCCAGTGGTGAGTAACTCAAACTCTGCTGGAGTTCAGAGCTCGGCAACATATTTACATATGAAAATTCTGACCTTTCACCTCTGACCTCTGTCCCTGCTGCATGCAGTCGTGGAGCTCCAGACATTTACCATTTCAGTTATTTCCACACAGTAAATGCAAACTGTACCTTTCTGATTCAGGTCAGCTGAGACACTCACTGGAAACACCTGCTCAACTGCTCGTTAACAGTGATCTAATCAGCCAATCACGTCGCACCAACTCAGTGCGTTTAGGCGTGTTCGACACGGTGAAGACGACCTGCTGAAGTTCAAACTGAGCATCACAATGATGCAGAGATTAAAGGTCCAGTTTAATGTCAGATAATATTTTCACGGCCTTTAAGATGTGGCGGATAAATACAACAAAATAAACGACCGAGACATAAATATATAATAATAAATATGAATTCACTGTAATTGTGTAACTTTATCAGCAGCGTCCTCCTGAAACGCACCAACAACATTGAGAGTAACATCCTCCTCTCTGCCCCTTAATGCTCTCTGGTCACTATGGTAACACATAAATATTTCTTTCAAAATAAGACACAACTACAAAGATCCCAGGAAACCGAGGTAACGATAAAAACCTCAACTCTCGCGGCCCGGTACCGATCAGAGGCCCGGGGGTTGGGGACCGCTGGTTTAAGGCACTTTGAGACGGTGCAGAGTTCACCGAACACACGAGTCCTGCTTCTGCTGCATCGCTGTGACTGCACGAAACTGAACATGTGCACGTGATCTTACGTGTTGGCTACAAGAAGCCCAAATTAAGAGAAGTAAGGAGAACGGTCGTAGTGCTCAATTATCCTCTGATATCTGTTTATATAGATGATGTTTCACAGCAGGTTCACCAGGCCTGGGTCGCTCATTCAAAAACAAGAATGTGGCCTCCGCTCGACCCCTGCAGGCGTGCTGTGGTATCTGCAGCAGGTCCTGTCAGTCCTGTAAGCTGTGAGGGGGCTCGGTGGATCGGACTGTGTGTCCAGCACATCCCGTTCCTTCCCTGGATCACTCTGACAGATCCCGCCCCCCGCAGGCCGGGAACACAGAGCTGCAGGTTTGCAGATGCTCTGACCCAAACTGTCAAAGCGTAACAATCGCACGTTTGTCTTCCTCTAACATCAACTTTGAGGACAAGCTGTTCACCTGCTGCCTGATAGATCCCGCCCACCAACAGGTGGGAGGTTGACTCTCTTCACCTGTCAGTGCTCAGAATGTGTGATCAGTGTGTTTTTGAACAAAGTCTCTACATGTGTGAAAACTAAAATATCACTGACACGAAACAGTCGACTTAGATGCTGCATCAGCTTCTCTTCACTTCCTGTTTTTCTGCACTCAGTAACTTTGGCGCTGAGACAAAACAAAGAGGCTGAAAAAACATGTTCCGCTCTGTCGGCATTAAAATGACTTAACAATTATTAACAGAAATAACAGAGTTCATTGTGGTGCCTTATAACCAGCTGCAGTTCTGCCCACAGTAAAACCTGCTCCTTATTTACAGTGTCACAGACATGTCCCACGGTGTCCCACGGTGTCACAGACATGTCCCACGGTGTCACAGACATGTGTCACAGTGTCACAGACATGTCCCATAGTGTCCCACGGTGTCACAGACATGTCCCACGGTGTCACAGACATGTCGCACAGTGTCCCACGGTGTCACAGACATGTCCCATAGTGTCCCACGGTGTCACAGACATGTCCCACGGTGTCACAGACATGTCGCACAGTGTCCCACGGTGTCCCACGGTGTCACAGACATGTCCCACGGTGTCACAGACATGTCCCATAGTGTCCCACAGACATGTCCCATAGTGTCACAGACATGTCCCATAGTGTTCCACGGTGTCACAGACATGTCCCACAGTGTCACAGACATGTCCCATAGTGTTCCACGGTGTCACAGAAATGTCCCACAGTGTCACAGACATGTCCCACCATATCACAGACATGTCCCACGGTGTCCCATGGTGTCACAGACATGTCCCACGGTGTCCCATGCTGTCAGAGACATGTCCCACGGTGTCCCACAGTGTCCCACCGTGTCACAGACATGTCCTACAGTGTCCCACAGTGTCACAGACATGTCCCACAGTGTTCCACGGTGTCCCATGGTGTCACAGACATGTCCCACAGTGTCCCACTGTGTCACAGACATGTCCCACGGTGTCCCACAGTGTCACAGACATGTCCCACAGTGTTCCACGGTGTCCCATGGTGTCACAGACATGTCCCACAGTGTCCCACTGTGTCACAGACATGTCCCACGGTGTCCCACAGTGTCACAGACATGTCCCACAGTGTCCCACGGTGTCCCACGGTGTCACAGACATGTCCCACAGTGTCCCACGGTGTCACAGACATGTCCCACGGTGTCACAGACATGTCCCACGGTGTCACAGACATGTCCCAGACATGTCCCACAGTGTCCCAGACATGTCCCACAGTGTCACAGACATGTCCCACAGTGTCACAGACATGTGTCACAGACATGTCCCAGACATGTCCCAGACATGTCCCACAGTGTCACAGACATGTGTCACAGACATGTGTCACAGTGTCACAGACATGTCCCACAGTGTCCCACGGTGTCACAGACATGTCCCACGGTGTCACAGACATGTGTCACAGACATGTGTCACAGTGTCACAGACATGTCCCATAGTGTCCCACGGTGTCACAGACATGTCCCACGGTGTCACAGACATGTCCCATGGTGTCACAGACATGTCCCGTTGGCTCTGAGTGTCCTGGCTCTTTCCGTGGACGCTGCTTTAAAAATAGCTGGTCCTATTCTGAGCTGTGAGCGAGAGCGTCGAGACCTCAGATCAGTTTTCTGTGAGACGCTTTAAAGAGTCACAGTGACCCCAGCGGGGGGAGGGGGGGGTTCATGTTTACAGGCGAAGCTGAAACAACAGAAGTGTTCACATGTGGTCTCCTTACCAAATGTTAAAATAGAAAGTTAATCCAAAAAAGGGAAAAAAGAGTAAATCTCCCAGTGAATGAGGCCGTGTGGGAACCTGAGAACAGCTGCTGATTGGTTAGCAGCCAACAAGCTTTTTATTAAAAGTCATGTTTCTGCTTCTCTCAGCCACAAATGAAGAACTTGTTGCCTGTAGTGCGACAGGCTGATTGTAAAGCATGCTGATCACGTATGACCTGCAGCCCTGCCTGATGGTGCAGGAGGAGCTGAGGATCCGTGTTTGTGCTCTAAAGCTACACTGATGATGGTTAAAGGTCGCCCTGAGAGCGCTCGCGGTGTTTCTGTGAGTTTAAAGAGCCCTCCTTTCTCGCCTTCAGGGGTTTGGGTCTGACCATAGCGGCGGTGCTGCTGCTGGCCTTCATGGAGCGCCCGTCCTCCTTCTCCATCTCCTCGGACCCCCGGCATCGCTCTCCAGCCTGGCAGCCTCCCTGCGGCCTCACCGAGAGCATCGAGATGATCTGCCTCATCATCCTCTCTGTAGACGTCGCTGTTAAGGTGAGCGGGGAAAACCCGGGAGAACCCGTTTAATCAGAGTGAACTTTCCCATCGATCCGGTTCTGGATGTGTGTTTTTTTCCCACAGAGCTATTTGATTGGCTGGGAGGAGTTCAGGAAGAGCAAGTGGCTGATTGGCTACACGGTGGTCATTTTGATCTCTGTCATGGACTGGGTGCTGTCCGTCAGCATGGTGTGTGACGAGGTGAGGATCAGTCCAGGTTTGATGTTTCTGCTATACAGAAAATACACAAAGGTCAAAGGTCAGGGGACATAAACCAGTCAAAATAAAGTCCCGGGTTGATGTTCCTTCCTTCTTCAGAAACTGAGGGTGCGGCGGCTCCTGCGGCCGTTCTTCCTCCTGCAGAACTCCTCGCTCATGAAGAAGACGCTGAAGTGCATCAAGAGGACGCTGCCGGAGATCGCCAGGTATCCCAAACATGTCAGCCTGTTTTACGTGCTCTGCTGTTCAGGAAGCACAGCTCACACATCCTTTGTGTCGCCGCGTTAAATCCAAACGCCAGCGGTGAGATGGAGAGAGCGTGAGCAGATCTCAGAGTCTGACCATCGCAGAACAAATGAAAGATTCAAAGAGGGTTTGTTGCTGGGTGTCAGCTGACTGTCAGGAATGAACCTCGCCTGCTTCACCTGCGAGCTCTCAGACCGCCACAGCTGTGTGGTGAGGTCAGCCAGCACAGAGCGGCACGCTGGTCGGTATTTTCTGTGATCTGTGCTGAAACTAGAACGAAACTCTCACTCGGTTTGTTATTTCTAATTTCACTTCTGACTCGTTGAATAAAAACGCCGCCGCAGACATCAGCGCACTCTCACTTCTGTCGCTGCTTCCTCAGCCTGTGGCCGCGGGCTGCTCATTGAGCGAAGCAGCGACTCTACAACTAATAAATGATTGCTCACCTTTTGCTTTCTAAACTGTTACAGCTTCATTCTTAAAAACCATAAAACTGCTTCAGGATTTTTGCCTCCGTCTTCCTCCTTTGAACATTTGGTGCCGTGTGATTGGCCCACACAGCTGATGATGCTGCTCAGTGGGCACGCAGGGAATCCTCAGTCTCAGACTACGTCTGTTATCATCCTGAAAACAGGATGAACGTGATTAATACTCAGTTTATGATGAGGAAATATTTAAAAGGACGACACTGTGACCACAGGTCAGTGAACGAGACGGCGTTTGAATCGAGGCTGATTCAGTCTACGAGTCAGAGCGTCTCCCAGTATGAGTGTCAGCTGGATGATGATGATGATGATGAGCTTTAATCAGAGTTTAGGAGCAGCTGTGGGTCAAAGGTTAAACATCGTGTGTGTGATGTCTCTGCAGTGTCATCCTGCTGCTGGCTCTCCACCTCTGCCTCTTCACTATGATCGGCATGCTGCTGTTTGCTAAGAATGAGGTGAGTTCAGGTGTTCATGAACACGCTTTGTACAGGTGTGTGTGTGTGTGTGTGTGTGTGTGTGTGTGTGTGTGTGTGTGTGTGTGTGTGTGTGTGTGTGTGTGTGTGTGTGTGTGTGTGTGTGGACACACAAAGTAGTTTAAATGAAACATGACACTAACCTCGCAGCAGCCATAATGCTAACCACATGTGCTCAGGGTTTCTGAAATCATATCCCAAAACTGGAGCTCCGCCTTCTTTAATGGTCTGTTAGTGCAGTGACCTCACAGCAGCCATGTTATTGGTCACATGATGTCATTAAAATGCTCCAAAAGGCTCCAACAGCACAAACACGACGCAGAGGTCCAGCTCAGGTGAAGCTAGCAGCTTCAGCCGCCTGTGTCACCGTCCACCTGCCAGTCAGAGAGGCCACGCCCCTAATAATGCAAAATCAGTTTAAAGAGTTGAGTTACAGAAACGTCCTCCCCCCGTGCAGACGTGATCCACAGACACCAAACAGTTTGTTTCAGGCTGTAAACGTGTTTATTTCTGCTGTGAAGTTTTAACATGGGAGTCTGTGGGGACTGACACTGCTGCCCCTGCTGGACGTCAGAGGAACTGCAGGTTTGGTGTCGGCTCATCGCTCCATGTCTGTTTGTGCTCAGGACCCGAAGAAGAACGGCGAGTGGGAGTTACACTTCAGAAACCTGCCGAGCTCCCTGACGTCTCTGCTGGTGCTGCTCACCACAGCCAACAACCCTGATGGTACACGATCGGTCACGCCATGATCACGCCACGGTCACGCCACGGTCACGCCACGGTCACAGACAGTTTAATGCTAATGCCATCATCTTTTTCTGCCACAGTGATGATCCCCGCCTACTCCCTAAACAGATGCTACGCCATCTTCTTCGTGGCGTTCAGCGTCATCGGTAAGCAGCCGTTAGTTACGACCAGCATTGACGTGTTCGACAGTCAGGCTCAATGTTTGTCGTCCCGCAGGAACCTACTGTCTGATGAACCTGCTGACCGCCATCATCTACAACCAGTTCAGGGGATATTTGCTGGTGAGTCACACATGACTGAGCTCTTCCACTCTTTGCTTCAGGGATTTATTCTGACTCAAGACGCGGCGGCGGCTGCGCCCAGCTGGAAAAGTGGGCGTGTCCATGAGCTGTGATGTAGGTTTTGTGTTGGAAACGGGGAAAAACAAGCCCGGAGTGTGGGAAGTAGTCACGAGGAATGGGCTGAGGCTTCATCCTGTGAGGTAATGCTCTCGTTACGAGAGGCGGCTCGCGACCTCAGGCTGCCGACGCCTACATTTCCCACAATGCACAGCACAGTCTCACTGTGGATTGTCAAGCACTTTTTAATCTGCTGATTCATGCTCTTGGATTTTGCTTTTGATTCACAGAAAGGTCTCGTTTGTACTTTTCACACTTCACTCGTGTTTTCTTCCACTGCTTCCTTTCGTGTTTACTCATTTGTGCAGCAAACGGGACTCTGTAGGTTTGGGTCGGTGGTTCAAACTCAGTTTCAGTGACGACCACACAGGAAGCGAGAATCAAGGGCTGCGCAGATCCATCGTTTATTCATTTGTCACGTCGAGTGTGGCTTTAACGGCCTTCACAGGTCTGCATGTGGACCGCTGCACGCCCACAACCACGTCAGCTCGGTAGCTGCAGGACGTTTGATCTAAACTGTGAAACTTCCTCCAACACCTGGAGATTTGATTTCCTCCTCAGCCTGACAGGTTTGCAGTTCTGTTGTCACCTCATCGGGCAGCTGGTGGGCAGACGTCTCCTATGATTTTCAAACTGCGTCTCCTAAAAACTCTCGGACCAGTTTAGTAATTCTGTGTTGTAGAACTTGTTCTTCTGGATTTGTCCCAGCTGAAGGTTCTGCTGCAGCGGCAGCGCTGAGCCACATCACACGGACTAAACTCCAAAAGCAGGATTTGTTTTATTGTGAATACGCGGCTCTGTCTTTACAGGTGCTGCAGGTGCGCCTGTGCAGACCAAAGCTCAAAGCTTGATCAGCAAGCCAGACTCAAAAACTCCAAAACTGTCCTCCTGCTGAATCACATGCATGTCAGCAGCTGACTCTAATGCAGAACAATGCATTGTAACCAGCAGGCCCTGCTGCACGCTGCAGAGCGCCATTCCCCACATCTGTAAGGTGACCTTACAGATGTTTGCAGTTTACATCCTGCAGAATCACGTGTTTACTCATCAGTTTGTAAAGTAATCCTGACTCGCTCGCTGTGAGTCACACGTCTGACTCCAGCGTCACACAGAAACAGCAGGAGGATGATCGCCCTCACAGCCCCACACGAGGCTCTTGAAACACTGCTTTTTACAGGTGAGTCAGTGCTGCCACCTGCTGGAGGATCAGAGGCGTCTCAGTGGACTTTAAAGCTGCAGCGTTCAGGCCGTTAAGTCGCCTCATTGCAGAAACAAAGAGTGGCAGAAAAACCCCACAGACGACCTCAGACATCCAGGGAAGTCTGCACGTTTGCGTTTTGATAGCGAGCGTCCACGTTTGTCTAACGCGCTCTGAGCTTTGTGCCGTTAAGCTGCAGCAGAGTCGCCGTCAGAGAGCTTCACAAAATCTTTCCGCTGCTGCTTTTGTCCAGATGTCGGTCCAGACCTCATTCCTCAGGAGGCGACTCGGGATCCGGGCAGCTTTCCAGGTCCTCACCTGCCGGGGACGGGCTGCTGGGTAAGACTCGCACAAGCCGGCGCAGTTTTGTCATCGATTCAGAGGAAACGCTTCAATACGAGGAGTCATCTCACACACACACACACACCTGTCTCTGTTGTAGGGAGCGCGCTCGCGTTGACGCCGTGCTGGAGGTGATGTCCAGGGTCAAGATGAAGAGATACTACAGAGCAGCCATCACTACGGTCAGAGCACACTCATACACACAGGCAAACACACACACACACAGGCAGACACACACACACACTCACATACGTCTCCTTCACTACATCCATGAACCTCCTCTGAGGTCTTCCTCTCCTCCTCCTGCCTGCCAGCTCCATCTTCATCTTCCTTTGTCCGATACCTCCATCCTCCCCCCTCTGCACACGTGCAGACCCTCTCAGCCTGTCTCCAGTCGGACCTCCTGAAAGCCTTCAACATGTCTCCATGTCTTCTTCCTCCTCAGGTGGCGCAGCAGTACGAAGACGTCGGCTTCATGGATCGAGAACAGTTCACCAAGATTTTTGATGAACTTGATAAAGACTGCATCAAGGAGGTAGAAGCAGGGCCAGACGTGTTCAGCATTACATCTCAGAGACTGTGTCTGACTGTGTGTGTGTGTGTGTGTGTGTGTGTGTGTGTGTGTATGTGTGTGTGTGTGTGTGTTTCAGCACCCTCCTCTGCCTCAGTACAGCTCTCCCACCCTGCAGAAGCTCCAGCTGATCTTCAGTCACTACTATCTCATTTTGTTTGGAAACGCTGTGGCTCTGGCCAACGTAGTGTGTATATGTGTAAGTAACACACACACACACTCACTGAGCGGGTCGGCCTGTTGTAACATCAACTGTGTGTGTGTTTGTGTCTGTGTGTGTGTGTGTGTTTGTGTGTGTGTGTGTGTGTTTGTGTGTGTGTGTGTGTGTGTTTCAGACGGTCCTGGTGTTGAACTCTGAGAAGTCCACAGCAGAGAGAGACAACTTCATCTTGGAGGTGAAAACAGTCGCACTCACTGTGTAAATGACTCAATGTAAGCGTTGTTAATGGTTGTTAAGCCTTATTAAGGCTTAAAGTTTGCATTATTAGGGGCGTGGCCTCTTTGTGGTCTCTGCTAGCTGTCTGTTAGCTTCACCTGAGCTGGACCTCTGCACCCTGTTTGTGCTGTTGGAGCATTTTAATGACATCATGTGACCAATAATATGGCAGCTGTGAGGTCACTGCACTAACAGACCGCCCGTGAAGGCGGAGCTCCAGTTTGGTGAAATTCTAGGCTTTTATTTTGAAGGTTAATGATTAGCATTAGCAAGTATCTGCTGAGCTGCTCCTGAGGTCCGACTGTCACAAGGAGGTGTGGTTAGGTCTCACTGCAGACTGTTTTGGATGCGTGGCTGCAGTAAACTCACTGACAGACATTTGCTGCCATCGCTTAATAATAATAATAATAATAATAATACATTTTATTTAAAAATAGCGCCTTTCAAAGCACCCAAGGACACTGTACAACAGATAAAAACACAAACTGAAAATATACACAATAATAAAAATAACAGATAACAGATAGCTTAAGTCGACATGTTATCAGCATTAATCTAAATCTGCATTTTTAAGAGACGCTAAGTTAGTAAAGTCACACTGCAGGACTTTGATCACAGCGTCAGAGTTTGGACTTCCTCTGAATGACTTATTCAAACTTGAGCATCAGCAGTGACGTGACTCTCCCTGATCTCCCCTCAGATCATCAACCTGTGCTTCATCCTCTACTACCTGTTTGAAATGTGTGTGAAGATCTTTGCGTTCGGCTGGCGGGGCTACCTGTCCTACAGGAACAACATCTTCGACGGCTTCCTCACCGTCCTGTTGTTGGTAACGTTCAGCATCAAAGCTCAAGTTTTGGCAGTTTGCCGTCTATTCTCCAAATCTATGACATCGCAGTCAGTGATTGGTCACTTTCATTAGTAAGGACGCTGTAGGAGCCACACTGGGAGGGTAATTTGTGTCCCCTGCTTCCTTTCAGGTCCTGCAGATCACCATTTTTATCACCTACAGGCTTCCGTACTCTCAGTGGTGAGTTCATGTCTGTTTCATTTTGTGCCTTCTGTGTTTCTGTGGGAGGAGTCCCAGCGGCGCTCTTCATGTGTGACTTCACACCTGGAGCTTCAGAGACACTCTGATCAAACATACAAAGACGCGTGTTTTAGAATCGCTGACCTCTGACCGCAGGGAACCCTCCGCTCACGGCGTGCTGTCGCTGTGGGAGATGATCCGTCTGGTCAACCTGCTGATTGTTTTCCGCTTCCTGCGCATCATCCCGGACATCAAGGTACGATCCCCGATTCAAACACGGCGTCTGTCTTTGACGAATCACAAACACTGTTTTCAGTTTCACGTGGAAGGTCAGAGAGAAAGATATAAATGCTTTATGTGACAGTCGGGTCAGCAGGTGTCTCGCTGCTTCTCACATCCTTACATCAATGTTTCACCATCGAGCTTCATCGGCTGTTCAAAAAGTGAGAACAATCCAATCATGGGCGCTCGCATAAACTCAGGTTTTATTAACAGCAACACAGAAAACAGAGAAACTAAGAAAACGTCTGTCTGTGCAGCTCCTCAGTCCTCCAGCTCATCGAAGTCCAACGAGCTCGGAAACAAACGCGTCCGGACGTCTTTAACTTTCTTAAATACGTTTCTTCAGCTCAAAGAGCAGCGATTGGTGGAGAGTCCCAGATTTAAGCCCTGTGGGCGTGGCCAAGAAGGCCGTGGACCCCCTGTGGATCCTCCACCTGATCACACGAGCCAAGGTGTGAAAACGGGTGCAGGTCACAATCAGCCAGGGACTGTATCCCTGCAGGGTCTGCAGCCTTAAAGGCCGCATTTTAAGGCCGATTACGTCACAGCGACGCGACGAAGGCTGTCCCAATTCGAAGGCTGCTCGAAATGCGGCCCTCAAACGCGTCCTTCATTTCCCTGAATTTTAAGGACGTGGCGGTGTAGACTTCGTGGCCCAACATATCCCAGAATGCATAGCGCGGCGGTGGGTGTGGATAATATTGCAGAAAAAACGGTGGATGAGGGGCGGCCGAAGAGTAAACTTTAAGTAAGTACTGAATATTATGTCACTTATTTATGTGCAAATGTTTAATAATGAAGAACATTAAAACATTCCTGTTGGCCACATGTCGGCAAAGTCATGTGACATTAGTGACGTTTGTACTAACTTGGTTTTAAAGCCTTTACTTTAAAATATACGCCGTTCAATAGCTGAGCTTAATCAGAGAATGATCAAAGCTCATGTAGAAACAAACAAACAAATGAACAAAAGATTTTCTCCTTCATTTCTGTCAAACAAAGCTGTATGAAACGTGTCCAGCTGTTAGTATCATGGTTGCTAGGCAACCTGGGCAGGCGACGGAGGCTAGACCGTCCCGTTTCACAAGCCTCGCACTTCCGGCCTTAGTGGTCTTTGAGTACCCTTGAGGATCGTTGAGGCTGCGTACTTGAAGGCTGCAGACCCTGAATTGGGACACAGCCAGGGTTTCAGGTGAAACCTAACCACACCCTATCATGTGACTTAGTGAGGTCACACGGCCCAGGATGCGAGTGGGCGTTGCCACATCTGGGAAGGATCTCAGACTAGTTTCAGATGGCACACACGTGTGAAGAAACACCAACATATCACTGCCGTGTTTGCTTCCCTTCATCGGCTTCCAGCACGTTTAGAATTAAATTCAAAATCTTTGCCTTATAAAGGTCACCGGACTATTCGTCTGACCTGTTGCAGCTGTAGACGCCCTCCAGAGCCCCTCGATCAAGCGATCAGCTGCTCCTCACATGAGTCTCGGCTGGTTCATAGAGGAGCTGTGATCTACCTCTCCACGTTAGAAAGACCCGACTGTCACTCTTTTTAAATCACATCTTAAAACATATTTTTTACTCTGACTTTCGAAACTGTGAGAGTTAAAACTTCTTTTATCCTAATTTTCTTTTAATTTTCTTACCTGTTGTTGTTGTTAATGTCGTTGTTTAACTGTGACTCTGTGCAGGTCTTTGGTCAGCTGCCTTGTTATTAAACGTGCTTTAGAAATAAATGAAAGCATCTGTCGTCTCTGTCCAACATGTGGACATCGGTGTGAGGACGCCACATGTTGGACAGAGAGGACAGATCACCGTGTGCGCTGTGAACGACAGCAGAGAATCAACAACAGTTTTTATTGATTTCAAATAATCGTTCTGCACGCGGCAGCTTTAAAACATGAACTTCCTGCACAGAGGAAACAGCAAACGCAGTGACTCCTCCCACTCAGTCTGCACGTTGCTCTGTCCTGCAGCTCATGGCGCTGGTTGCCAGCACGCTGTTGGACCTGGTGAAGAACCTGCGAGCGTTCGCGGGCATCCTGGTGGTGAGTGATGTCAGCGCGGGCGGGTCAGCTGATGTGCTGTGACTCTAAAAGCTGCTGACGTGCTGTTTGCGTGCAGGTGGTGTACTACGTGTTCGCCGTGTTTGGGATCTGGCTCTTCGAGGGCGCCATTAAACCTCCTGAGTCGAGGTAAGAAGTCTTGTCGTGAGCTCTGAGCTGAGACGTAAACTCGGACGTGTCGATGAATAAATCCTAATGTTCAGTTTCCTGTCGTTCTGCGTCAGCGTGCTGACCAACGCCTCCATGGAGAACATCACCTCCAACTTCAGCGTGGCGTGCGGCACCTACGAGCAGCTCGAGTATTGGCCCAACAACTTCGACGACTTTGGCGTGAGTCACACCTGGATGATGTTTTCTTTCAGTGCGCCGCCTCACGGCTCCGTTAGAGGCTCGGGGTTAAAATGTGCTGAAGCGTCTGTCCTTCCTCTCGCAGGCTGCCGTCATCTTACTCTACGACGTCATGATCGTCAACAACTGGCAGGCCTTCATCGACGCCTACAGCAGATACACCACAGAGTAAGAAACATCAGCCCAGCGGCGTAATGATGGTTACCAGGGTGATGATGATGATGATGATGATGATTTGTTTCCCAGGTGGTCCAAGATCTACTTCGTGTGTTGGTGGCTCATCTCGTCGGTCATGTGGGTCAACTTGTTCGTGGCGCTCATCTTAGAGGTGAGAGACTCGCTCGATGCAGGCGAGTGCAGACAGACGGACGCCGCCTGAAGCAGGTGTCGGATAAGAAGGTCGGCAGGAAGTGAGAGAGCGCCGTTTGTTTGAAACGAGCTTCTCTTCCTGGTGACGATCAGACCGGCCACGTGTCCCGCTGGGATCTGCACACGCCGCTCGTAAACGTTTGTTCGCGGTTTTCCAGTTTTTTGCTTCGAGGCTCTGACGTTTGTCTTTCTGTCCTCTCAGAACTTCATCTACAAGTGGGACCGCAGTCACAGCTGCTCTGTGGTGGATGTGGAGAGGATCAGATATGAAACCTCGGTTCAGCTCATATTCAGGTGGGAATTTATTATTCGTTGAATTTCAGTGCTTGACAAACCCGAGTCGGCGCTCACTGCCCGCCGTGGGTCCCGTGTCTCTGCAGGGAGCAGATCCAGGAGCCCACAGAGGAGGAGCTGGTGTGCCAGCTGCACCAGCATCCACACTTACAGCTGCAGTGGTGACGGCGGCGCCCTGCGAGGCTCTGCCGCCAGTTCGTTTTTAACTTCCTGTAAAATATTAAATGCAAAACGTCCGCTGAGTCAGCGGGAATCCCACTCTGAGTATTTCCAAGTCAAAGCAGCGACGTCCCGTCCTGAGGAACACCTGCGCTCATTTAAACTGAGATCACAAAAAGCTGCGGCTCGCGTTTAAAAAGTGTGAGCAGCTGCAGCTTTTAATTGGCCGACCGGAGCGCCGCTGAGCAGAGCTGGAAGCACAGACCCAACCGCAGCGCGAGTCCGTCAGATTTGCATGCAGACAAACGGCCAATCAAATCCAAGAACACCGATTCATCAAACCGGCGCTGTAGCCTCCAGGAGACGCCCGTCTCCTTCACTGCAGTCGTGTTACGCAGCGCACACATTCACCGCCAGGTTTACTTCAGACTTTAGTGTGAAATCCTCGCAGAGGCGCTCAGGTCAGAGGTCAGAGGTCACTTTAGCGAAACACAAAGGTTTCAAAACTGCACGTTTGCTCTGCAGCGCTGTTCATTCATGGAGTTCAGGGCGGAGCCAGAGGCTGACACCTTTCACGTGTTTGATGATGACATCACAGGTCACTGCAGGGTCACAAACGCACGTCTTTCTACTCTTTCTGAGCCAAACATCAGACGGAGACGTGTCTCCATCGCTGCGAGACGCCGAGCAGATGGTGACGACTTCTGGGCTGATCTGTGCTGTGAGTCCAGCTGTGGAGATGACAGGAAGCCGTGTCCCCACGCGTGGACAGAGACATCAGCGCTCGGGTTTTTGTGAAGGTCCAAGTGTCTCAGATCTGTTCTAAGAAAGAAGGGAGACGTCTGGATGCACAGCAGCTACGGAGCACCTTTATTTAATCTGCACAGAGACACGAGCTGTAGGGCCCGGCTCGTCCCACAGCTCCGTGTTTCCTGACTGTCTTAGCGACGCGTGTGTCGTCCGTGGACACTCGCAGCCTGAGCTGCTGAAGCTTTCCTCACTTCCTGCTCTGACCTCGTCATGAGCAGCGACAAACACATCAGAGGAAAATGTTCCAGATCGAGACGTTTAACGTAGAAGCGCTGCCGTGTGCACAGGAAGGACATCGCTGATGTTTCTGATGCCCGAGCTGCAGCTGCAGCGTCGTTCTTTAGAGGTTTCCGCTTGGTTCGACTCATCGGTGCCACGTTTGTGGGGTTTCCCCTCATGTGAAGGACAAATTGTCCAGAAACCAGGAAACACCTGAAAGCAGTGACCTGTCTGAGACCAGATCTGATCTCTGAGCGTTGCAGAGGTTTCCCTGAAACCTGACGTCAGACAAACACACGGCCGAGCCATGATTTCTGCTGCATGTGGCGTTCAGGGCGTGCTGAGGCTTTAGACGAGCGTGTTCTGAGAGTTTAGTGGTGCAGAGCTGCTACCTCTGAGGGTAAAAAGGGAAAAACTCACTTTTTGTACGAATGTCCCAGAAACAGATTTGAAATAAATATTTTTCTGAAACTCAAAGACGTCTCGTGTTTCACTCCATCAGCTCGCTGTAGTGTGCAGCTCAATGTTTTTATGTATCTCATGACCTTATTCAGTAATAACAATTATTATTGTGATGATCTAATGATCCTGTAAAATGCTCTGTGTCTTTTCTGCATCAGTATAGTCAGCATCTACCTGCAGCTTCCCCAACTCTGTGTTTCTGTAAACGTCCCTCCACCCTCGCTGTGAGCTCCACCCTCTCTGTGAGCTCCACCTGCTCTCACAGAGCTGCATGTAGTAAAATGGGACAAAGAGCCTCTGCTGCTCAGTTCTGTTGTTATTAAATCTGTTTAATGTTTGCACATGAACAACGAGGGCTCCAGTCCGCACAGAGACTGAAGGACAAATGTGTGGAAACGATCCGGCCTCAGGTCTCACAGCAGGAGGCAAACCAGAAGAGTCCCTCAGACGGGGGTTTGTAAAAAAGAAGGACCCACGGGGGGGTACGCAGGCAGCACAGCGCTCGCTTTGAGCTGCTGTGGATGAAACTGTCTGCAAACACTTTTCTAACACAAAGGGAAACTTCATACTGCAGTGTGACTGCAATAAAGTCTGCTGCTCTCCCTGAAGCTCTCAAACATCTGCACCAAACTCAGCAGCTGCTCCACGAAGATCTGCTGCAGGTTCCTGTGGAAGTGTCACAGCAAAGCTCAAGACCGTCACAGCACGGAGCGAGAAGGACGAACGGAGCTTTAACAAACAGGAATAAGAAACAGGAAAAGCCGATGCAGAGGTAAACCGGAGACTGTGACGTCATATGTTCACAATAACGAGCGAGATGATAAAAAACAGGAAATATTTAAGTTTAATAGACAAAATAAATAAAACTGCGATAACCGGAAAAAATGTCCGAGAACTTTTACTGTTGAGCAGCAGGGGGCGCTGTGCGCGCGCCAGCGGCCGCTTCATCCTCTAAATACGTGACGAAGAAGAGCGACGCGGAAGTGAGCCGGGCAGTGCTGAAAACACGCGTGTCGGAGTTTCTTCGTGGATCCTCAGAGGAGATCGGCTCAGGTCTGCGACCATGGAGGGTGAGTGAGCTGCGCGCGTGAGCACACACCTGGACACGCACTCGGTGGGAGGAGGGGCTCTGCTCCGGTCCGAGCTTCGTTTCTGTCCGGTCGGCTGCGTCTCCGGGGGGGGAGGGGGCGCGTTATCGATTATTAATGTGACGTCATCACTTTTGAGTAGCACGTGGAGACCTAAACAACGTGTTTACATCACCATTTCCTCCTTAATGCAGCTGACCACAGAAGCCCCGCCCCCATTTACGTGATCAAAACTTGTTTTTCTCTAATGAAGCTAAAACCGCTCCAGCTGTGACCAGCGGAGGAGGTGGAGGTCAGGAGGCTCTCCACCTGTGTGTGGAGCGGTGTCATCCATCATCCACTCGTCAGCCTCCAGCTGTGACAGGTGTGATTACGTCACAGGCTAAACTTAGACTAAACCTGTTTTAAGTAACTGCAGGGAAGGTAATCAGAGAACAGGTGAGCTCCACCTGAACGTCTCCACCTGTGGATTCATTCAGGTCAAAGGTCACCTTTCCAAACCGAGAAGACAATAAAAATAAAACCCCACGGCACCGTGAGAAAGTGGGCGGGTTCGATGCTCGCGCAGCGCCGAGTTACCTGATTCATGAAGGAATCGAAGGTTCTGCCAAACTGACAGAGAAGCTGCATCTTTTTATTTTAGTCAAACGTTTTTATATGTGTCCCCCCTTTGGACGTGTGCCCCCCACCCTTGAGGCGTGTCCTCTGTCGTTCCCGCCCCTCTGTGTGCTTCAGCGCCTCAGTGACCGTGTCTGTGTCCTCTCCACAGAAGGTCTGGTTCGAGCCCCGATTCCTCGTGAGCTGGTGGACGTTCTTGGTGTTGAGGTAAGCGACGCTTTGCGCTGTCTGAAGAAAGCGAGGAGGTTTTGTAGCTCCGCCCTCAGGGTTTAATGGGACAGCCAGTAACGTCCTTTAGATAAAAGTCAGCAAACAAACTGTCGTTCATGTTCTGTGCTGAGCGATGATGTCACTCGTGCTCTGCCAAACACGCTGTCGTGACTCTTTAATAATCACCTGACGTCCCTTCTTCAAACATCTTTGTCAGCCTCAGAGCAGATTCAAAGCGAAGGCGTTCACCGAGGCGTTCCTGAAGAACAGCCTCCAGCAGCCCAGACGCCACGACCTGCAGAACATGCTGCGCCACAAAGCCGTGATCCTCGGCTACAGCCGGCCCAAGAAGGAGCGGAGGAAGAGCGCCAAGGCCCGAGGGCTGAACGCACGGCAGAAGAGGGAGCTGAAGGTCTTCCAGGTCAAGCCTGAACACCAGAGGTTGGTGAGAAACCCTCCACCTGCTCCTCCACCTGCTCCTCCACCTGCTCCTCCACCTGCATCACTGTCTTTGTCCTCCTCACTGCAGATACGAGCTTTTCCTTCCTCTGCATGAACTCTGGAGACGCTACATCATCGACCTGTGCGGGGGATTGAAGCCGACGAGGTAAATCGGCGTCCTCGACAGCTGTTTGTCCAGATGTTTGTCCAGATGTTTGTCCAGATGTTTGTCCTGCTCTCGCTGAGTCCTCATCCTGATGTTTTCACAGCAATCCACAGGTCGTGCAGCAGAAGCTCCTGAAGGCGGATTTCCACGGAGCCATCCTCACAGGTACTCTTCTTCTTCTTCTTCTTTCATTTGTAGCAGAAACTCAGGAATGTAAAAGGTCAGTGTTCCAGGCGTCCTGTGCCATTCCCAGTCATCGATTTGGTCTGAAATGAAGTTTGTGGTTAAGACGACTTTTGGCCTCGTTCACGTCAGTAAGTCTGCTCCTCTGCAAGCGCCACGAGTCCCAGAGGTGCTGACTGAGCCTCGAGAGGACGTAAGAGTGCTGCCCTCCTCTGAAAGTGCTCTTTAACTCACTGCTTTCCTGAGGACACGAGTCTTCTCAGATGTTCATCTGCATCTCAGTTTTATTCTTTTATTAGGAAATAACCGCGTGAACAGCTGCGAGCACGCTGCGAGCACGCTGCGAGCACGCTGCGAGCACGCTGTGGTACCTGAAGCTCCTGGTTTCCTTCTTTACTCTCCAAACAGGCCGAGTCAGTTTAGATGTTTAGCATGAAAACATCTGGAAGTTTAAATTGATATAATATTTACTGCAGCAGCATGTTTGAACTGTTTGAGCTGCTTGCTGCAAGCCTCTTTGCAGCCCCCCCCTCCTGGTTTTCCTGCTGCTGCAGAGACTGAAGCCTACTGACGCTCGTGCAACATGACCGTCTGTTCTTGTCCCGCTGCAGTGGTGCGGTCCAAGTGTCCGTCGTATGTGGGGACGTCTGGGATTCTGCTGCAAGAGTTCAAACACGTCTTCAAGATCATCAGCAGAGACGACAAACTGAAAGGTGAGGAGTGTGTGAGTCTGTCCGTGTGTTGGTTTGTGTGGATGTGGCGGGCTGACTGTTACAGATGAATACGATGGTGTAATTGTTTGAATGTGGTCTGGAAGAGGATGTGTTACGGCTGAAGACAGGAAGTGAAGGTGCGTGTGCAGCAGTGAATCTGCTTCATCAGATTGAAACGTGGTTTCCTGCTTCGGCCCCTCAGTGATCCCAAAGAGGAACAGCGTGTTTGCGGTGGAGATCAACGGCTTCGTCTCGCACATCTACGGCAGCAAGTTCGAGTATCGAGCCAGCGAACGCGCCGCCAAGAAGTTCAAAGTGAAAGGAACCATCGACCTGTGAGAGCTTACAGCTGCTGCCCCCACAGGCCGTCGCAGGAACTGCAGCCGGCGACAGCCGGAGTAAATGCGCTCGCCTCGGCTCTGCTCCAGCTTCACAGAGCTCGAGGAAAAACTGAGGTTTGGACTGAGGTGTCGTACACAAAGCTGCAGGTGTGCAGTCAGAGAGACGCCCCCCCCCCCCCATCTGCTGTTACATGAACTGTTATGTAAACCCTGCAGCTGGTTTGGCGTCACCATACCTGAGCAGTTGTTCACAGACGCTCCCGCCTGTGCAGAGCGCCGGGGTTAAAGAAATGGAACGCTTCCTGTAAACTGATCCCGGCGTTCCTGCTGCGAGCTGCTCGTCACATCTGAGTTTATGTTTCTGTAACGTTGAGACAAAGTTTTCTTTTTCATTTAAACAGAATAAAATCATCTGCCTGTTATTGGTGTCGACCCTCATTAACCTCGCCAGCTGTTGTCCTGTGGACGCACAGCTGCACACGTCAGTGTCTGCTCTGCTGCTTTCACCAGGGAGGAGATCCCGTGTGGTCGTGGGAAAGATTGGAAGCATTTTGTGTCTGATGTCGTGACGGCTGCACCGGTAACTCGCAGGAAAACCTGCTCGACAGCATTCAGGACAGTTTTTATTCAGCCGTCTGTTTTTCTGTGAACCTGTGGAAAAGTTCATGAGGGGACGTGGACTGACATGATCATTGTTCCTAAAAACCACGGGCTGGATTCTCTCTTAACCTCCTAGGACCTGGCGTCCACGTATGTGCACATCACATTTTGGGTTGTGACTAAAATACAAAATGTTGCTGCTGTTCTATCAAAATTTGAAACAAATGTCCTCTCATGTGGATCTCATTTTTCTCAGAAACAAAAGTCAGGTTAAAAACAAAAAAATGAGGTAATTGTTTGAGACTTGATGAAAGTAAAAACAGCACAAATAGCAAAGAGAAATTAAAAATGCATTCAATGAAAGAGTTCAGGTCTTAGGAGGTTAAAGGATAAAGTTAGGAGGATTTCAAGATGGCGCTGGAGTGACGGCAGCCTTTCCAAGTAGCTCTGCAACACCGAACTTGTTTCTTAACTTTTAACTGTTTTAGACTAGTCTTTCAAACTTTTTTTTACCTTCCTTTAGTCACCTTACTTTCTACCTCTTAGAGATACTATGGATAACACACTTTTTAAAACTGGAACCAGCTCCCTCATCTACTCAAGAGCGGAGCTGCTGGCACTTAACACAAAGGCACTTTATCCATATTTTATATTCTGTATTTATATATGTGTGTATATATGGTGTATTTATGCTTATATCCTTACTCTCATTCCCCTTAATGTATCTGTAACATGCAACTTCTTTCGGTGCTATGCTACTGGAAACTGAATTTCCTGGAGGAACCCACCCGAGGGATTAATAAAGTTTCATCTAATCTAAAGGTGCAGAAAGTTTCCTTCTGCTCGCTGCAGCCAATGATCGTCCCGATGTCGGAGCTGAGCAGGAGTGGAGCTGTTCAAGTTTTCAGGGATTAAATGAATGTAAACATCTGGAATCATCATTTGAAGATTCTGTTTTTAACAGCTGGTGTCTGATTCTTACATCTTCCTTTATAGAGTTAATTTGTTTATTTATAAGGAACCCCATTAGCTTCCACAACAGTGGGTGCTCGTCTTCCTGGGGCCCAAACCATCGAATACCACCAAATAAAATGTTACACAATGAGTTGGATGCAAAATGTCCACATAATTTGGCTGTTACATCCACAATAAGGTTTTACAATTCTGAAAATGTAAACATGTAAATATTAAAAGTTATAAAAAAAACAAAACACTCAAACAAGTGACATCACCCTCTTACAATTTTTACAAATAAATTAAAAACTGCTTAAATTGGCTTTTAGGTGATTTTTAAAATTATGAATAGAAGCCGATTCTCTGATTGCATAAGGCAACTTATCCCACTGATGCTCTAAATATAACAGTTTTTCAAAAAGTTACTTTTAACTCGAGGAGTTACTAAATTGTGGTTAGTTGAGAATCGTGTAGCCTGATTTTATATTTCATCTGGATGCTGCAACTGAGCATAAAGAAGTGTGGTGTGTTTACCAGTGTTGCTTTCTTTAAAAATACAAGTAAGCCATAGTATAATTTAGCTTGTACAGAAAGCCAAGAAAGCTTATCAGAGTACATCAGGTGACGTCTCTGGCAGACGTCTGTACTCGGGTCCTGATCCTAAAATCTCAGCTGAGTGTGACACAAAGACGACAGGCAGGATTTTCACGTTTGTGTCAGGCGTCTGAGGGAAAACGACTAAATCGAGATGCTTTTAAAACATAAAGGCTGAATAATCCAAACAACGTTAGTGGCTCTGTGTTTAGGTCGACTGACCCCTCACCTCCAACCAATCACAGCAGATGGCCCCGCCCCTCCCTGAGCCTGGTTCTGCTGGAGGTTTCTTCCTGTTAAAAGGGAGTTTTTCCTTCCCACTGTCGCCAGGTGCTTGCTGATAGGGAGTCAACAATCATATGACCCCCTATCAGCTAAATGTGAAGCGTGTACATGACAAAAGTTTGAAGACGCTGAAAGATGTTTGAAGGTATAAAAAGAACTTTGATGTTTGTGACTGAAGCGTTTGGCCGTCACGCGTCCTCGCCGCCTTTCAGAGCTGCTCGTGCACGTTTGTGAGCTGCAGCCGTCTCTGCACAGTCAGGCTCGTTTCACTCAGCTCAGATTACTGACCCAGGTCAACACAGTCCAGACCTTCAGGTTTGTGGCACGTCTGTCCTGTTTACAGTAAAATACATTTAAAGTGTTTCTCGCTGGGAGTGACTTTCATTTGAACCCTTGAGCCACAGAACGACTTAGTAAGAAAGCGTGATTATAGACACACATGAGATGAGATTCCACTTCTCTTTAAACACCATCACGTCAGGTTTGAATGACTCAGCTGTTGTGTCACTGATGTGGTGTTTGTGTTGTTGAGCGTCGCTCAGCCGAGTCGATGTCATCAGGAACCTGTTATGTTTCTTTCTGCAAGGACGAGTTAGACATAATTTAATATTGCTCAACAGAAACAAAAGTTTCTTTCACTCTTTGTTGTTGTTCTGTGATATAAATAAAGACAAAACTTTATCACAGCCATCACCTTTAAAAAATGCAAATACCTCCGACTCCTAATAAAAATAATAAAAAAAATAAATAAGATGAATCCACGAAATATTTTAAATGTGTTATATATAAAACTGCACTAGTTCATAAACGTAATATTACAAATTGAACATCCACACACTGGTGATGGCAGCTACATTGTAGCCACAGCCACCCTGGGGCGCACTGACAGAGGCGAGGCTGCCGGACACTGGCGCCACCGGGCCCTCTGACCACCACCAGGTGAAGTGTCTTGCCCAAGGACACAACGACCGAGACTGTCCGAGCCGGGGCTCGAACCGGCGACCTTCCGATTACAAGACGAACTCCCAACTCTTGAGCCACGATCGCCTCTACTGTTATGTTTAGCCGGCTAATCATCAGCTGTCACGTCTAATCTGATCAACTAGTTGTGGCACTATTGGGAATAAATGAGCATGTCTATGATCATATATGGAGAGAATGCCAAGAGTGTGCAAAGCAAAGGGCAGCTATTCTTAAGAACTCTGAGATGTAAAACATGATATTTCACAGGTTTTTGTTTCATTTTATGAACATGAAGAAAAACCCTTGAATGATACGGCGAGTTCAAACCTGGTAGTTTACATAAAACTCATTATTTATTTTTAATGAATTAACTCTAAATTTATGAGTTTGCATCCACTTTGTGAAAGATGTGATTAAACACTACTTGATGTATATCTTTTAATATTAATATGTGTCCCTGAGCGTTTGATCACTTGCAGAGTTGACATTTTTAAATACTACTAATATTTTGTCCGCCTACAGTTTCTTTCCTTTAAGTCGTGCTGTGACGTCGTGCTCGTGCTTCTGCAGACGCTCACTTTGGGGAAAGGATGGAGTCCCCTCATAGAGCTGCAGGGTGCTCTATCACTGACTCCCAGAGAACACGATAACATGCACACGAGGTTCACATGGGCTGGCGTCCTGTGAACTGTAGGTGCAGCTGTTAGAGATGTAAGAGTCTTCAGTCGACGATTTGTTTAACGCACACAGGTCGGCCTCAGCGCACCACGATGCTTTGTGCTTTTGCTTTACGCTCAGTGTTTCATGGATCCTAAAACACACTGCACAGCTTTCCTGTTCTTAGACACCAAAACACAAACTGAGACTTTATTCACCACAAAAGTTGAGAAACTCCTGCGTTAAAGCAGCCGAAACTGGAAAGAAGCCAAGTGACAAAATAAAAGAAGAGCTTCATGAAGTGTGACAGAAAACAAAGCAGGACATGACTCAGCTTCAGATAAACAGCATGAAATAAAAAATAAGTGGAGAATGAGTGAAGGAGGCCTGCAGAGTCGCACACTGTGCAGCTGCAGCTTCTCTGCTCATCTGCTCCTGATGCTGTTGAGACGATGCTGACAAATACTAAAGATTATTAATTATCTCAAATCTCAGGGAAGCAGGAAGATTAAAGGTGGTGTTTTTTAGCTTCTTCGTCTTCTTCAGGCTGCCAAAAATGAAGGCGTCTCTGGAAGTTTGGGAAGGTTTGCCGCTGCTGGCACAGAGTGTTTTGCTCTAACCGTAACTCTGCTGACCTGCATTCGTCTCGCATGCTGGAAGGAAGAATAATTAAATAGATGAAAAGATAAACAGTGAAGGGGATGATTGACAGCATTTCACCGACGCTCGACCGGTCTGACGGCAACCTGCTGCTGTGCGAGGTGGGCGTGCCCGTCAGCTCACTGGATTTATAGCTTTTAGTGGCAGCAGGCCAGCTACAGGTGGGAAAATACCAAATGTGATGCATGAATGTAAAACTATCCAGTTGTTAAGTGATTACGTGATGAATCCTACTAAAGTAGCTGCGTTTAATATGGCTTTTGTGTTGTTAACATGTTTAATGTTTTGTATTTTCTTCTATTTAATCTCAAAAAGCTCCTAAAACAGTCAGTGATCACTGTTGACCTCCCTCGGCTTTTATTACCGCTAATCATTTATTTAAGCTCAGTTTTTAAAACCTTAGGATGTAACTACAGCCCAGCCCATGCAGCAGTATATGAATGACTAACCTCGTATTGTGGATGGATTATCTCAGTTGTTCTTCTGGCTGAAGTTTGGTCCTTTTACAGCATCCTGCCATGCGATTACATTTGTTCCTGACCACCGAGAACACTCACGTTAACTTTTATCGAGTGGAAAAAAAGTTAGCTTGTTTATATTATGCTAACATAGCTGTGTAGCTAGCGGTCACGTAGCACAACATTATATACCAGCTAGCCAAACTTCAGTAACCCTACAAACGTCACTGCTGTTTAGTTTTCTGTCTTCATTTATGTTGGAAGTGATAACAGAGCTGTACGTTTGAATTTGTTTCCAAAACCCCGCAGTCAGGACATGCTATATTGTATTTAGCTAGAAGCTAGCGAGCTAACTTCCTGCTAACTTCTAACTCCGTTAAATGTCATAAATTCAGTTTTCATGGATGCCTGGATGTTAAACTCAGTTGTTACACCTGGTAGAGCAGAACGCTGATCATTTTATTAAAGATGAAAGACTTTAGACAGTTTTTAACTCTCAGTAATGCCATAGTGATCGTTTGATACAAGGGCGTAGATTTGGTTTTGGCATTGGTGGGGACGGATGATTCAACCACCGAACCAGCGTTGCCAACTCCTCAGTAAGGAAAATCGCTATTGGCTGTCCTAAAAGTCGCTAGAAGTCGCTAAATGACGTCATCACCTAATTTGCATAATTGGTCATGCTAATGTAATTGTAACCTATGCTGCTGGAGAGAGAAATAACATCGTGGACGAGACATAAAGTGAGTAAAAAACGTCCTAAATGCATTTAGAGTTTATTTAGAACTACAAATTAAATTTCTTTTAGCAATTATTGTTTTTTTAATGTCACAATTCCAACCCTGCTCCTTTACCCGGGCTTGGACCGGCAAAAGTGACCCGAAATAGGCACTCTGGTGGAGTTACTGTGTGTGTGTGTGTTTATAAATAGTTTTAAACCTTGTGATCCACAAAACAGCATAAGAGTAAAAGAGTAAAAGAAGAACTGACTGCGTTACAGCACCCGCTGCTTGTTGAGAGTAAAAGCGATATGCGCTTTCACGTCTTTTTTTAGCGACGTTTTTTTTCTAAAAAAAGTCGCTAGGGGGTCTGAAAACTCGCTAAATATAGCGACAAAGTCGCTAAGTTGGCAACACTGGTCACACTCACTTCTTGTTTTTCTCCAAATTCAAGTGAAGCTCCGCCCCCTTTGCTTCTTACACAAGTCTTGTTGTGGAAAGCCCCGTGATGTCACCAGAGCGTTCAAAAGCAGCCTCTGGGATCCTGACCTTATCAGAAACACGAGAAGCCCTTCGAGCTCACACCTACAGAGGCGTGGAGCTGCCGGCACGAACGCTCCGACTGCTGGATTTAACGGCCACTGCTGACATGGATCAACTGTCTGATCAGGAGAACTGGGACCGGGTCCAGGCTGTGGCCACCTCCTTCGGGCCAGCGGGGAAGTTCTTGGTTCAGTCAGGTCGGGTTCTGGTCGGAGAGGGCAAGCTGGTAAAGCAGAGCCGCAAAAAGCGGCAGGCCAAAGCCTTCTTCCTCTTCAACGACGTGCTGGTGTACGGCAGCATCGTCCTGAACGGCCGCTGGCACAAAAAGCTCAAGGTCATCCCTCTAGGTGAGCGACGATCCTCCTCTGCACATCGCTGATGCAGCTGTGTGAAAAGCAGACGGCGTGGCGGGCAGAGACAGGTAGATGCTGCAGGTGGAGCAGGAGGTGCTGCACCGCCTGCAGTCTGTCTCTGACCGCTGCAGCAGCTGCAGGAAACACTTTTCTTTTCCTTCAAAGCGTGCACACCTTTGTTTCCCGCACTAACGTGCCCTTCTTCTTCTTCTTCAGAGGACATCCTGCTGGAGGACCTGGAGGACGGCGTCAGGATGAAGAACCAGTGGCTGATCCGCACGCCCAGGAAGTCTTTCTACGTTTCCGCCGCCTCCTGCGAGGAGAAGCGAGCCTGGATCGAGCACATCGAGGAGTGCAGGGGCAGAGTGACGCAGGCCGGTGACCGCAGGCTGGACTTTGCCAACACCTGGATCCCAGACCAGGCCTCCGCCGTCTGCATGCGCTGCTCCAGCAAGTTCACCAGGACCCACCGCCGACACCACTGCAGGAAATGCGGCTTCCTGGTGTGCGGCCCGTGCTCCAGGAAGCGAGCGCTCATCGCACACATCGACTCCACTAAGCAGCTGAGAGTCTGTAAAACGTGTTACTTGAGTCTGGGGGTCGAGCTCCCCGAGCTGACCCGTCAGAGGTGGGACAGCGGCGGGAAGTCGGACGAAGACGAGCTGGAATGCTACAGCGAGGAAGAGGAGGCGGAGCACAGCCTGGAGGAGGAGGACCCCGGCAGGTGGATGGACTCCTGGTCCCCTTACATCTACATCAATCCAGAGCACATCAGGCCCCGAACATAGAGCCACGCAGAGGCTCGGCGCCGGACTCTTTGTGTCACACGTGGACTCAGTGCTGCGCCGCTGCGTGTGACACGCTCTGCACATGCTCTGTTTATGACACCATGTTTATGTTTCATGGAACATCTGCTGCTCTTCTCTTTGTGCACAAACACTACTGTGAAGCTGTTCTCGTCTCTGCGCCAGCACTCGAGGCATCGTCGCTCTGACCTGCTGCGTTTCCCTCAGCCGTCCAGTGTGTGTGTGTGTGTGTGTGTGTGTGTGTGTGTGTGTGTGTGTGTGTGAACCACTGAAATAACAACGAACAATAAAGAATTCAATAAGAGAATCTTTGTCTGTGGTTTTCTCTCAGGATGGTTAAACGACTCTGAAATACTTGAAGACGTTTGAACTTGACACTTATTCTCGTCCCAATCAGCACATTTACACACGACTTCCTGTCAGTCAAACTCTCCCTGTGCCACAGATTGATCTATACAAACATCTATAGACAGATTATTCATGAGAATATTATTTTGTATCTCCAGGTTGATCATTTGACCCTAAACCATGAAAACATCCTTTGACTTCAATTCAGTTTTACTCATTCAGCACCGAATCACAACAACAGTCGCCTCAGCGTGCTTCATGTGCTGAGGTAACAACCCGACAATCATGCAGGGAAACTCAACAACCATCGAACCGGCAACCTTCTGGTTAAAAGATGAGCTTCCCAACATTAGGTATTAATTATGTGTCCCCTGAGTCAGGGTTTAATGGCGTTTTATGATTACAGTGTACTTATATTTACCTACAAGTATTTAAAGTACTTTGTGGGAAAACAATATTTCCCCGTCTTACATCATAAGCTGTACTTTTTCACAACAATGGCCGCATTATAAGTTCAACCTTGTCGAGCTTCCAGGTAGTTTAGACGCTCTTCCTGAAAGTTATGTTTGAACGGTGATTATGAAAGAAACAAACGAGTTTGACAATGACGTGTTTATAGTTTCCTTGTAAGCTGATAAGGGAGAACAGTCCTTATCACATTGTGTTGTTCATTCACATCAACATAATCAATTAAAGATGTAACAATGAATCAATAAATAAAGATATAAAAATGCAGGATTAATATGGCCCACACCCTGACAGGTACAGCATAGTTACAAAGTAACTTGTTTCTCTGCAACATCACTTAGAATTACTCAAGCAGTATCTAAAGTTACTTATGATATAATTACTTTTACTTTCCTGTATAAACCTCACTTGTTTCCCTTTTCCGGTTTACACACTGTTATATATATGTAGGTAAATATAATTACACACTAATTTAAGGACATAACAAAATCTAAATAATATAATTTCAGATAAAAAACACACTGAAAGTCGATTTAATTGCACAGTGATCACAGCTGCAGTCACAGAGTTTAAGTCTTATTGTAGTGTTTGTAGTTTTGGACGCAGCAGATAATAAAAGCTCGGACGATGCTTCACACGTTTTATGGAGGAAAAAGGGTGAAAACAAACAAACAAACAGCTCCATGGTCAAAGAGACTTTTTTGAAGTTTAGTGTAGCAGCTTTGTTAGACAGCGCAGTGAGCAGACAGGGGGAGGGAGCTGGCCCCCACACCGCCATACTTTAGGCGGTGCAGTCGTTTTACCCAGAGGTGGGCACACCTGTACCTGAGCTCCTAATGCTCGTCATGAAAAACCGGTTGAACAACAGTTTTCTACAGTGCTGCCCATGCACGCCGCCGGCGTTTGCTTTGTAGAAAACATGTTTGCAGGCACGACCATAATCGAAGGTTTTTTTATTTCAGTACATCTCAAAGTCGATGAGATTTCAGGGAAATACCAGGATGTTAAGAGGAACTGCTGACCCGGTGAAACCACCAAACCAATCGACTGTGAATAACGACAACAACCTTTCACCTACAATACAAACAGCTGACTGCCGAGGGCTCACATTACCTGCAGGACCTTCACTCTTCACTGCTTTGTGTTGCTTTTATTTTACCTGCATGGTTTCAGGCAAAGTTAGCATTACATCTAACAGATGGCCCCGCCCCTCCCTGAACCTGGTTCTTCCTGTTAAGAGGGAGTTTTCCCTTCCCACTGTCGCTCATATAATTAGTGATGGTAAATTTGATTCTTTTTACTGAATCGAGTTGTAATGAGTCACTCACCAAAGTGAATCGGGTTTTTTGAGTCATTTGATTCACTGAGCCAGTTAACCAGAGAGTGCAAAAAATTTACATTTTCACTCAAACTTAATTTTTTTCTCTTTTCATGTAAATCCTACTGCTAAGATGAATGATTCTAAAAAAACAACTATTTTATAGAGCAAAAAAGAGCAAAAACATTTCTAAAATTAAGCAATTTCCTATCAAAATTGCTTAATAAACATTTATTTTGTTTATTTGTATTTTAGTAGTATTTTCCTTAAGTGTGTCAAATATATATTTTCTCATCTAAATGTCCACTGAGCTGTGAGCCAGGGGGCGGTAATGCGCCTTAACATTGGTTGCCAACCAAGAAGAAGAAGAAGCTATGAGCCAGGAGGGAGGGGGTGAGTAGCTCAAATGTGCTGTTAGCATGTTAGCTGTTAGCATGTTAGCAGAGCGATGCTACTGTGAACCGAGGAGCTATTTTCTTGATGTGAGCTTCTACTCAGGGTTTTTTCTTCCAGTTCAGAGCAGAAATGCTTTTGTTAAGAAACTGGCTGTTGTTTTTACCCCCCCACAATTTTAATTATAAGCTAGATATATTTTTACTAATGGAACTAGTTTGCTAACAGCAACAGGGATGAGTCAGTGAGTCAGTTGGGCTTGTGAATCATGATTCACGAGTCAGTAAAGTGATTCACGAGTATTGAACGATTCGTTCACGAATCGAACATCACTACATATGATTGTCGGGTCGTTTGTCGGGACTGTTGTTGTGATTCGGTGCTGAATGAGTAAAACTGAATTGAAGTCAAAGGATGTTTTCATGGTTTAGGGTCAAATGATCAACCTGGAGATACAAAATAATATTCTCATGAATAATCTGTCTATAGATGCTTGTATAGATCAATCTGTGGCACAGTGAGAGTTTGACTGACAGGAAGTCGTGTGTAAATGTGCTGATTGGGACGAGAATAAGTGTCAAGTTCAAACGTCTTCAGTATTTCAGAGTCGTTTAACCATCCTGAGAGAAAACCACAGACAAAGATTCTCTTATTGAATTCTTTATTGTTCGTTGTTATTTCACACACACACACACACACACACACACACACACACACACTGGACGGCTGAGGGAAACGCAGCAGGTCAGAGCGACGTCTGCCTCGAGTGCTGGCGCAGAGACGAGAACAGCTTCACAGTAGTGTTTGTGCACAAAGAGAAGAGCAGCAGATGTTCCATGAAACATAAACATGGTGTCATAAACAGAGCATGTGCAGAGCGTGTCACACGCAGCGGCGCAGCACTGAGTCCACGTGTGACACAAAGAGTCCGGCGCCGAGCCTCTGCGTGGCTCTATGTTCGGGGCCTGATGTGCTCTGGATTGATGTAGATGTAAGGGGACCAGGAGTCCATCCACCTGCCGGGGTCCTCCTCCTCCAGGCTGTGCTCCGCCTCCTCTTCCTCGCTGTAGCATTCCAGCTCGTCTTCGTCCGACTTCCCGCCGCTGTCCCACCTCTGACGGGTCAGCTCGGGGAGCTCGACCCCCAGACTCAAGTAACACGTTTTACAGACTCTCAGCTGCTTAGTGGAGTCGATGTGTGCGATGAGCGCTCGCTTCCTGGAGCACGGGCCGCACACCAGGAAGCCGCATTTCCTGCAGTGGTGTCGGCGGTGGGTCCTGGTGAACTTGCTGGAGCAGCGCATGCAGACGGCGGAGGCCTGGTCTGGGATCCAGGTGTTGGCAAAGTCCAGCCTGCGGTCACCGGCCTGCGTCACTCTGCCCCTGCACTCCTCGATGTGCTCGATCCAGGCTCGCTTCTCCTCGCAGGAGGCGGCGGAAACGTAGAAAGACTTCCTGGGCGTGCGGATCAGCCACTGGTTCTTCATCCTGACGCCGTCCTCCAGGTCCTCCAGCAGGATGTCCTCTGAAGAAGAAGAAGAAGGGCACGTTAGTGCGGGAAACAAAGGTGTGCACGCTTTGAAGGAAAAGAAAAGTGTTTCCTGCAGCTGCTGCAGCGGTCAGAGACAGACTGCAGGCGGTGCAGCACCTCCTGCTCCACCTGCAGCATCTACCTGTCTCTGCCCGCCACGCCGTCTGCTTTTCACACAGCTGCATTCAGCGATGTGCAGAGGAGGATCGTCGCTCACCTAGAGGGATGACCTTGAGCTTTTTGTGCCAGCGGCCGTTCAGGACGATGCTGCCGTACACCAGCACGTCGTTGAAGAGGAAGAAGGCTTTGGCCTGCCGCTTTTTGCGGCTCTGCTTTACCAGCTTGCCCTCTCCGACCAGAACCCGACCTGACTGAACCAAGAACTTCCCCGCTGGCCCGAAGGAGGTGGCCACAGCCTGGACCCGGTCCCAGTTCTCCTGATCAGACAGTTGATCCATGTCAGCAGTCGCGTTAAATCCAGCAGTCGGAGCGTTCGTGCCGGCAGCTCCACGCCTCTGTAGGTGTGAGCTCGAAGGGCTTCTCGTGTTTCTGATGAGGTCAGGAGCCCAGAGGCTGCTTTTGAACGCTCTGGTGACATCACGGGGCTTTCCACAACAAGACTTGTGTAAGAAGCAAAGGGGGCGGAGCTTCACTTGAATTTGGAGAAAAACAAGAATTTGTACAAGAGGAAGTGAGTGTGACTGATCGCAGATGTGTTTGTAAAAGTGCTGCAATCACTGCAGTAACCTGTAAACACAGTTTAAAGGCTGCAGCTCTGAGGTTTGTCTGAGCAAAGTGAGGACGTGCTGCTGTTGGCAGCTTCATAGCTCAGACCCACAGAGACATGGAGAGCGCTAACACGGGGAACAGACTGAGGCCTGTGTGGGCCCTCATTCAACCATTCACACACTCACACACATACACACTCCTGGTGCCTATGGTACGACAACTTTTCTCCGTGCCCCTGGTACACTGCGCAGAAAAACCTTGCCACACACACACACACAGTTTCTAATATGCTCGTTAAATATTTGGGTGAAACCTGCTATCGCTCCGTCAGGTTATTCCCGAACATTTCTGTGTTCGGTTTTTGATCCAAACGGCTCTTGTGCTGCAATCAAAGCCTGAACTCGTTGTTAAACCGGTTAAACAAAGCGATAAAGATGCGGAACAGCGGCGTTTACCAAAACAGCTCCAGGCGCTGTCTGTGGGCTGACAGTTGTGTAACATCCACTCTGGGGACTTTTCTGAACCCGGGCACATCTGAAGGAAAGACCAGTTTGTGCCAACAACCTACTTTAATGGTTCCAGTGAAACTATCCACTCTGACCTCCCTGCCTTCTCTGTGCGAGTGTAGGACTCGACCTTATAACCTAAATGCCCTCGAGCTGTCATTTGGCACAATATTAATCAAACTGAATATAACTGAGCTGTTGTCCACAGTTCCCAGCTTCATGGCACAGCTGACATTTATCAGCCGGTTTCAGGAAAATGAAACGTCTCTGAGTTCAGTTCAAACTCGACCGTGTGAAGAGGCGAGCCTCAGCACAGCCTGAGTGTGAATGTTTTAATAGCTCTGAATTTGATCTGTAAGCAGTGAAAATATGCGTTTCTGCAACATTTGTGCAATAAAACTGTAAAACTTTATAACACAGCTGCAGTGAAACTGAATTATAGTGTTTTTTTATTTACCTACAAATACATAAATGTAGAATTTTTTTATTTATCACATTTAGATCAGTGAAATAAAACATTTGAATTAAGGAACATCATCATAAAACATAACGAACGATGTAAAAATATAATGAAAAATATGTAAAAAGTTAAAATCCCCATAATACAAAAATACAACATAAGACGGGAAATATTGATTTTCCATGAAATTAAAAAACAACATTATTTAAAATGACTTACAGACTCCTTCAGTGTACTTACAATTAGAGATGGCACGATACCACTTTTTTATGTCCAATACCGATATCATAAATTTGGATATTGGCCGATACCGACACGTGATATCAGATCGTCCATCTCTACTTACAATATCATGATCAGTTTCTATAGTAATCTGATTGATTCCACTGTGTCTCCCTGTAAGTATGTGTAGGTGAATTTATCAAATACAGTTGTGTTTAATAAGGCTTTACTGAAACTAAGAGCATCCAGCCTCTGACATGTGGTTAAAACTACAGTTTGTAAAAATCCAGAAACACTAAAACAGCCGTACACGTAACATGAACTCTGACCTCCTGCAGAGTCACACTTGCACTGATCCTCCCCATGTGAATAGATCAGAATAGATCTTTGTTACAAACTGGTATTCCCCTGAGACTTTGTAGTGAGAAATAAAAATAGTTGTGAGTCTGACGAGCGGTAAAGTCGGAGCTGCGGCTGCGATCGAACCCACAAACCGGTTTGTCTGTTTCTGGAACAGCTGGATGACTAAACGCTGCAAAGCTGGAAGGAACCAGGAGGAAGAATGAGCTGCAGATTTACTCGACAGTCTAACTGTGCTTTATTGAAACCAATTAAACCTTTCACACGTTAAACTGGGCCAAACTGGGAGCCAGGGGTGTCAAACATAAGGCCCGGGGACCAAAACTGTCCGCCAAGTAATCAACTAACGATTCAGTTCATTTGTCTGCTGCACGTGGCCCCCCCTGCTCTGCACAGCTGTACAGATGCAGATGATGATGTTACAAACAAATAAAAATAATTCCTGCATGTGGGAAACGGACGACATGGCAACACGCCATCAAAGGTAACGGGAGTGGGTTTACCGCCATGGACAACTTTAAAACAGGAAATGACGGATATTCAACCTCAGCTTATAAAGTTTACATGAATTTAGTTTTTATAGCAGTTACGCCTGTGCTGTAAACGTTTACACATGAGCTCAGTGTTATTGCTGCGCAGCACCAAAGGTGAACAGCGGCTCTGTGCACGCGGCTGAAAACACGAGCACGTATAATAAGCACTGAGATTTCTGATAAACAAGAAGGAAACGACGATGCAACAGTTTTACAAACATGTGGTCAGCAGCTTTCATGCTCCTTCACTTCTTCTTTCCCAAAGAAGATTTCAACAGAAAGGAAATCAAACATGTAACTTTGTTCCAGAGAAAAACGAGCTTTTCCTTCATTGCAGCGTCGCTTTCTTTCTTTGGAACGAGCATATTTGCAGTCATATATATTTATGAGACACTGCAGGCGGCAGCAGCAACACTTTTACTGACGACCATCATCAGTAAACTTCTGTCAACAAAATTCTACTTTTCTACAGAAAGCCTTTTATTCTGAAAGGCAGGGACAGACAGGGCGTAAAGCGTCGCGGGTCAGCCCACTGTGATCTGAAGGGAAAGCGGCGTGCTGTCAGTGTGACAGTTTCACCACACGTTTGATTCCTGAGTGTCAGAACAAGACAAACAAGTTTCCAACATTTCTCCGCAGTAAAGAAATCTGTCAGCACGACTGCAGGAAGCAGCTGATTGGCCGGGCTGTCCTCTAAACATAAAGTTTGTTTCATTTACACATGTATGGATGTTTTCTTTATGTGGATAGATTGGTAAAAACAGACATTTCTCATGTGACCTATGCGTGACCTGACGTCCTGATAAATCTGTAACTACATGATGGCTCGACGGAGCCGCAGCGCTTGACGGGGCGGTTCCTCCTCAGGGTGTAAATAAAACTATATGATCCAGAGTCCTGTGATAATAATGGGGGCGATCGTGGCTCAAGAGTTGGGAGTTCGCCTTGTAGTCGGAAGGTCGCCGGCTCCGACAGTCGGGCGTTGTGTCCTTGGGTAAGACACTTCACCCGTTGCCTACTGGTGGTGGTCAGAGGGCCCGGTGGCGCCAGTGTCCAGCAGCCTCGCCTCTGTCAGTGCGCCCCAGGGTGGCTGTGGCTACAATGTAGCTGCATCACCAGTGTGTAAAGCGCTACAGACCATTTACCAATCCTCAAAGTTCTCGTACTAATGAGGGGTCATATATACAGCTGATTCACTGCTATGTTACTTCAAATTGGATGTGAGCCACTGTTTATTCGCCTCCTAATGTCAGTCTGTGTTTTTATTTCTGGGAGAACTTTCTGATTGAAACCGGCTGCTGAGCAGCACGAGGACGTCCTGATGTCTGAGAGGCTGACAGTAGGAACAGAGGCTCGGTGAAGTTTTGCAGCTGCACCAGGTGACGTGCAGATCACTGCTGGATGCAGTCGCGCCTTTGAAGCAATCCTGCAGGGATGTTGCACCAACAGGCTGATGAAGTTTCTGCCTGATTCTCTGGAAAGTGGAGCAATGCTGTGTGCAAACACGATTTCAACAGGTGGCATTTACAATAACGGCTCCCAGCTGGTGATTTATTTCTCTGCTGAGCGACCGAGGCCACAACGTCTCAGAACGAACACTCGGCCTGCGTGAGTCTCTGCAGGTGGACGGACGTCTAAACGCTCCTATTGGTGGAGCCGTTCTGCTGTGTCAGTGTCTGATCCTCCCGTAAACTGTAAACAGGCTGTGACTCACAAGTGAAGGACGTCCTGCCCTAAACAGAACTATGACAACAAGCCCTTCAATCAAAAACACGTTGAAGGTTTTCAGGAGAAAAGTGTTCACATCCTGAAACAGTTTTGTTCTTTGTTCATTCGCTGTGGGCGAGCTCGAGGGCGCAGGGGTGAAACCCACGCCATGTGTGAAAATGCTTCTGTAGGTGAGACTGGTTATGTTTGCTAATGCTAATAATCACTGGTTTATATCAGCTGCACGCAGAGTGAAGCAGCAGGGCTGAGACGCAGTAAACAGCGCCACCTGTGGGTGGTGTCAGGAAACGACACATAAACACGCCCTCTGTGTGTGATGTGGAGCACTTACATGAGTCACTTTAGCAGCATAATGTTTCCATCTCTTATTCCACTGTGGGTGGTCTCAGAGTGGACAGCTCCCACGCTCCTGTGCTGGAGGTTCATACATGACCTGCTGGGGAAACACGATCGCAGATGTTTCTCACGGCGGGAATGAGGCGAGGCTGCGTTCTCTGGCCACACCTCCTCAAAAACAATGTTTGCAGCTTCTAACACGGCCAATAAGAAGCATCCAAAGACCTTCTGTTAATGCACAGTATTTATTGACAGTTTAGAAACATCCACGCATTTGATCGTTGATGGTTCACAAACCAACCAATCAGCAATCGTTGTTAATCTTCATTTCAGATACAGGAGTTAAAGTATTCACTTCAGTTTTATTACCTTTTATTAACAGTTATCGTTAGAAAATGTTCCTACACACAAGATCATCACGTCTACATTTCGACTCTCTGAGCTTCTCTTTAACTCAACTCACACCTCTGCTGTGAAAAGCAGAAGTTGCAGAAATCGGTGAGCAAACCGCGCGAGATCTGCTCGCGACGCGAGATCTGCTCGCGACGCGAGATCTGCTCGCAGCTTTCCGACAAAGTCATCCCAACAGCCGTCGCCCACGGAAACAAGTCAGGCTAAACTAAACCGAATCATCCTTTAACCTCTAAGCACGCCCCAGGTCGCCGCTCACCTGCCAGAACGCACCTGTGAGACGTCGTTAGAGTCTGAAGATCTGACCTCTGACCTTTGGATTAAAAAAGTAATGAGTGAGTGGTGACCTGCAGGTCTTCAACGGTGTGTTCACAACAAACGTGGAGTGATTACATACAAACTTCATGCAATGAGTTCATGTTGGGCGATACAAATGGCGGCGAATCTGCCTTCACGAGCCAAAATCCTCCAGCAGGAACCGCAGAGCCGGGATTCTCCTCCAGCGCCACGTGGACGCCGATGCTCCGGTTTCCACGGTGACTGCAGTCACATGAGGTGAACCCTTCATGTTTGATGTGAACACACCCTAAAATATGTGCATCAATATTTACAACGGTAAGTGAACGCATCGGCAACCAAAGCTAAACTCTACGAGCACCGCACGTAACGCGAACACGTCCAAGGAGTCGGACTCTGACGTGTGTCCGTGTCGGAAAACACGCGAGCTTCCCATCAGACTCTCTGCAGCTGAGCGAACGCACAGCTGCCAAACGCCACGTGTGTTTGCACGTCTCCGGGTCACTATCGCCTTCCTGGAAGTCGGTCGCAGTCACATAACGGGTTCGTCAACTTCGTCTTGGTCCCGAGGTCGAACGCTGAGCCTAGAAGGATCCGTCTGCGAAGTCTCGTTTGCCGAATCCTTTCTGAAAAAAGACACAAACAGAAACTCATCAAGTGTCCCACAGAGCGACTCGACCGTCATCATCATCATCATCATCATCATCATCATCATCGTTCGTAATACAAAAAACGTCCCAGTTTTACTGTTTACATGATTTCACCCGCTGCCCCCTGCTGGACACCAGCCTTCATGTGTTTGTCTCACACTCAGCTCACTTTTATTTACACAGCAGCAGTCGCCTAAGGAGCTGTAAGGCCGACCCTACAATAATACATACAGAGAAACCCCCAACAATCATACGACCCCCTATGAGCAGCACTTTGGCGACCAGCCTCAGGGAGGGGCGGGGCCATCTGCTGCGACCGGCTGGTGTTTGAGGCGCAGCCTCGCCCTCCTTTCTTTGAACCTCAGCAGCGTCTCTGACCAAAGGGCGCTCCCGGTCTGCAGGATCTTCCTCAGCATACTCCAGTCTGTGTTTTAGTCTCGTGCTTCCTGGTGTGCAGCCTCTGTGCAGTGATGTCACTACATCGGCTCAGTGAAGTTATTGGTTTTCTCTCCAAGCCTCTGAAATCTCTGCTTCCTGTCTCTGCAGGCGTCTTCTGTGAGACTGTTTCTCTCAAGTCTGGACTTTTGTTTTTAGCCTGATGTTCTCAGTGACAGCTCGATCCCTGCTGAAGTCTTTTATTCTGGAGACCCTCAGCTTTCACTGGAGCATTACAGAGTGAAAGCACATCCCTGCACAGCAGTGGTTTGAGCTGTGCTCCAATAGAAGCTCAGTGTCTCAGAGGATAACAGTAATAATAAACTGACTCTGTAATTTGTGCTAAAACAAAATGATTTATGTTTGATGAAGAAAACTGTGATTACAAGAATCTTTGGAGGGTAAAACATGTCCTGCTCTGCCCTCTAGTGGGCGACTACGTGCCCACACCGACCCACCCAACACAGCTGATGTTGCAACAGAGACGCACCCACAGTTTACAGCGTGAATTCCTCTTTTTTTTTACCGCGTACGAGTACAAATACTTAAAGTACTTCAGTGTAGGGTGAGCAGGACACGCGAGTACTACAGGAGCTTTTAGAGGAAATGAAGAATAAGCAGCAGGTCCAGAGTAGAGTACGACTAACACTGAGCCGATCAGGTGGTAAGATCCTTAAAAGCTTAAAAATCATCAAAGGTTGATGAAAGATTTGGTTTCAGCAACGACGAGCAGAGATCGTTCAGGCTGCAACCGTGAATCGTTAACAGATGAACAGCTCAGTGGAAGTACAGCCTGTAGCTCACTCCACAGGCCGTCGCTCCACTGCTGCAGCGCCGTGCAGGCGGGTTCCTGCGTCGCCCACAGATGGACGCCCGCACGAAGCCTCGCTGTGTGATGGTGAAATGTCCCTCGGACCTCAGAACTCACAGACCGACAAACGTCAGCCCACAGCAGCTTCAGCCCACAGCAGCTTCAGTCCACAGCAGCTTCAGTCCACAGCAGCTTCAGTCCACAGCAGCTTCAGTCCACAGCAGCTTCAGTCCACAGCAGCTTCAGTCCACAGCAGCTTCAGCCCACAGCAGCTTCAGCCCACAGCAGCTTCAGTCCACAGCAGCTTCAGTCCACAGCAGCTTCAGTCCACAGCAGCTTCAGCCCACAGCAGCTTCAGTCCACAGCAGCACTATTATGAGCGATGTGGAGAGGAGCAGCTTCTGAAGGCTCTGTGATCTATCAGGAATTTTGAGCGTTATCCTGATGTGGACATCAGCAGCTGCAGGAATGCCACGCAGCCGTGCACGGTGTACTTTTGAAGGACTGGAAGTTTAGATTTTCTGTCATAAACTAAAGTGTCTGTGTGTGTCCCTGTGTGTCCCTGTGTGTCCCTGTGTGTGTGTCCCTGTGTGTGTCTCTGTGTGTGTGTCCCTGTGTGTGTCCCTGTGTGTGTCCCTGAACTTGCTCCAGGTTGCTCTGCATCGTCTCCTGGTCGCCTGCTGCAGGCTCAGAAGAATGAAGGAGCCCATCTATCTGTCAGCCTCCATCAGGCGCCCGGAGCCGTTTCCACGGCGCAGCAACATAAACTCAGAGAAGTTGCACAATAAACGAAGCTGGGCCGCCACACTCAGCGTTACCTAACAAAGCTGTTTGTCGACAGTTTGCAGAGAAGAAGTTTCACCATCTGTAAACCAGAAATATTCCTCCTGTCATTTTGTTTCTGCACAGCTGTGTTCCAGATGTGTTATCTGCACAACTGGGTCTGTGTGAAAGTGCAGGGAGATAAAGGCCTGGGTTTGTTTGTGCTGGGCGGGTTTACGGGAGGAGGATCGCCAAGTTCACCTCAGCAGAGACACAGCGGCGAACCCAAAACGTCTGAGCCAGATTCTCCACATTCCTGCTGCAGCTCAGCGGACACGAGGAAAGGATTCTCACAGCAGGAGGGGGCGGGGGGTCTGCTAATGCCTCCACAGAAGGAGGGGGGGCTACAGACAGACTCGCATTTAGCTTTTCATCATCATCATCATCATCATCATCATCATCATGTGGTGTTCTGGGCAGAGTGAGCCCCTGTCAGCCCGATCATTAAGTTTAATTTCATTTTCAGTGGTTTTAAACACACGTGCACGAGGACAGCGCGAGCAGCTGCTCGAACGAGTCTTTCCTCGCTACGGACGCAGCCCTGGATCCTTCGACTCTGCTGTTCACGCGTTCTTTCACTTCTGCTGACGGTTTAAAGCATTTTTCAGCAGAAATGACCAAAACGCACTTTTAGACAAACGTGGAGCCGCAGAGACGGAGTTTAGCAAGTCTCCAGTCTGACTGCTGCTTACTTCAGAGAAAATATTTGCTTTTGCAGAACTTCCAGATAAGCACGTCCATGGACTAATGAGGGCCAGGCTCGGGGGCAGAACAGAGGAGGGAGGCAGCGAGGAAGAGGAGTTACGAGAAGTGGAGGTCAAGTGAGATAAAAAGCAGATGCAGGCGTGAAAACCATCTGGTGCAAACAAGCGCAGCACAATGACAGCCCACGCCCATAGCTTCTCCCCAGCTCAGGCTGCAGGAAATAAAAGAGCAGGACGGGTTCAGGCTCTTTGACTTAAACATAGCTGCAACCAAAAATGTAACAAAGGCTCCCAAAGTGAGCACAAGCACGCCGCCTCCGTCTTCGCCTCGACGACACGTTTGAGACCCATCCTGTTCGCCCTCGCTCTGCTGCTTCAGCCTTTGAGGATGAAGTCGCAGAGAGAAACCTGGTGAATGTGGTGCTGGTTTGTTTTTGGCACAGCGGCTCGCCGTCCCGCTGCAGCGTCCTCACACACACATGATCCTGATGCGTTATTGTCACACTCGTAAGCGGTGCACGCTTGATGTCTCTGCATCATCGCTCAATCATCCAGGTAAGGAAATCCAAACAGGTTGATTCTGGATGTTTGCAGTGGGAGAAACGTCAGCTGACTGCAGGTTTCCAACCTTATAAACAGCACATTTACACAATGACTCAAACAATGGCGATGAGGTCATGACCATTAACATGTAAATTGACCACCGATCAGTGGCCATGAGTTCACAGAGAGTTGGGGAACGGCTGCAACCCCTCCTCCATTCAGAGATGGTCTCCTTGACTCCGCCCTCAAACCACTGCCTTCTGATTTGTCACAGGAGCTACCGTCGTACGCAGTGAGGAGGTCAAATGATTAACTAGATAAGATGATAACAGCAGGTGATTTATATCCTCAAGCTCAGTTGCGGCACTTTCAGAAAAACATCTACTGTGACGAAATCGACTCCCCGCTGCTGGAAATAATTAGCGGGTGAATCAACAGAGAGTGTTCTGGATGAAGCGTGTGAAGATTCCACATGAACTCACCAGTCTGTAGTCTCTGTGCAGCTTCTTGTACTGGAACATGTTGCAGAGGACGGTCGAGGCTGCTCGGGCAGCTTTCTGACTCCCGGAGCTAAAAGTGAAGGACAGCAGAGAGCGAGAGAGGACAGGAGGACTAATGAGGCGGAAATACCAGAGCAGCAGGGACTTCATCACAAACATGTCCCGCAGTGTGAAGGAGAGGTTATAACAGACATGTGAAGTCCTAAACAGGACACAAAGGTCGCAGAGGGGTCACAGCTTTGTTTCAGCGGAAACATGAAGAGTCTGAAGAGAAACGGCGGCAGAGCCGGCGACATGAGCGCGACTACACGTACCTGCTGTCGTGGGACGTCTTGATGCCCACCAGTTTGGGGATGCCGTTGAAGTGACAGACGTCGCGGGCTGCCGAGGAGCTGCAGGTGACCAGGTGGTTGAGGGCTCCGCAGAGATTGACCACCACGTCGCTGGATGGCGTTGTCTGCAGGCCGTCTGCGGGAAGCTTGGACACCAGAAGCCCCACCATGTTCTTAGCTGCCACGACACAGAAGAAGGACTTGAATAAGAAAGACTCTGGAGCGGACCTGGACGGATGCACTGACACCCTTGAAAGCAGAGCTGCACCTGTCCCAGCAGGGCTCTTACCCATGTGCTGTTTGTCGGTGGCGTGCCGGGTCAGATTCCTCAGCAGGCCGCTCAGAGGCCTGAGCTCCGTGTCGCTGTTGGTGTCCAGCCGGTCCAGGAGGATGGGAAGCATCCGCTCCTTCTCTATAATCACCATGCTCAGCACGGACGCCCACTAACAGAGAGGAGCAAAGGTCACGTGAGCCTGCAGAGACCGCACCTTGCATTAAAGCTGACGATCGGGACGAGGCGTTACCCTGGCATCTCCCGCGGTGATGTTCTGCAGGGCTCCGATGGCGGCCTCGCGGCTGCAGGAGCTGTAGTCGCTGTTCTGCAGGATGAGCTTGTAGAGCCCCACCACCTTCGGGTGCCACAGCCACTCGGACCCTTTAGGCTGAGACAGGGTGGGCAGGTTCTGGTGATTCTGCTGCGGACGGAGAGAGAAATCAAGTACAAATACAGAATTTGGGGTCAAAAGTAGCAAAAATATATAAAACAAAAAGTTTATTTATTCAAATAATTCATAATTGAAGAAAATCTGCTGAGTGTAAACTCAAAGTAAAACTAAACTAAACCAAACCATGCTAAACTAAACCATGCTAAACTAAACAAAGCTAAACTAAGCTAAGCCAAGCTAAACCAAACTAAACCAAAAGAAACTAAACCAAACTAAGCTTAACCAAGCTAAACTAAACTAAACCAAAAGAAACTAAACCAAGCTAAGCTAAACCAAGCTAAACCAAAAAAAACTAAACTAAACCAGACTAAGCTAAACCAAGCTAAGCTAAACCAAGCTAAACTAAGCTAAACTAAACCAAAAGAAACTAAACCAAGCTAAGCTAAACCAAGCTAAACTAAGCTAAGCTAAACCAAGCTAAACTAAACTAAACCAAAAGAAAAGAAACTAAACCAAGCTAAACTAAACTAAACCAAAAGAAACTAAACCAAACTAAGCTTAACCAAGCTAAACTAAACTAAACTAAACCAAAAGAAACTAAACCAAGCTAAGCTAAACCAAGCTAAACTAAACTAAACTAAACCAAAAGAAACTAAACCAAGCTAAGCTAAACCAAGCTAAACTAAGCTAAACTAAACCATGCTAAACTAAACCAAGCTAAACTAAGCTAAGCCAAGCTAAACTAAACTAAGCTAAACCAAACTAAACCAAAAGAAACTAAACCAAGCTAAGCTAAACCAAGCTAAACTAAACCATGCTAAATTAAACCAAGCTAAACTAAGCTAAGCCAAGCTAAACTAAACTAAACTAAGCTAAACCAAACTAAACCAAAAGAAACTAAACCAAGCTAAGCTAAACCAAGCTAAACCAAAAAAAAAACTAAACTAAACCAGACTAAGCTAAACCAAGCTAAGCTAAACCAAGCTAATTAAACCAAGCTAAGCTAAACTAAACTAAGCTAAACCAAGCTAATTAAACCAAGCTAAACCAAGCTAAGCTAAACTAAGCTAAACAAAAGAAACTAAACTAAACCAGACTAAACAAACCTAAAATTAAACTAAACTACTTTCATGAGTTACAGTAGCACTTGTTTGCAGACTTTGTACTAAACTGATAAACTGTGAGAATCAAGTTGAGTCATTCAATAAAAACAAAGACTGTTATGAATTTATCTTTTAGGCGCTCGTGTGATTAAACTGCTTACGTCTGTCTGCTGCTTAGTTTTCCAGTTTCACATTTAAGTTAGATTTTAAACAAACACATTACTATGAAATCTAGCAGACCGTAGCTACTCTAATGGTTTTTGGAGGTGATGGGGATCCAGCCACAGAGCACCACACGGGTGGATAACACCAGCACCCTCTCCTCCTGCTCGTACCTCCACGTTCTTCTTGCTGTACAGAGTGAAGCAGCCGATGGTCTCGATCTCTCTGTTGGCAGAAGCTCTCGACGGGCCCTCAAGGCGGAGCTGGACTGAGGGGGGAAGCTCCGAGTACAGCTGATAGGACAGATTTCTCATCACGCACAGGGAGTTCTCCAAACCCTGAACACGCAGACAGGAAAGAAAAAATAGATATCAGTTAAAAGAGCGACCGAAACAAACGGGCTCAGCGAGTCTTAGTCACCATGCCGACTCTGATGAGCTTTAGACACTAAAAGCACATTACAGCGAACATCTGCATCCACACAGAAAGAAGTCTGAACCCTTTTCACACTCGACCCAAACCACTGCACCATTAACAACGTGGAGAGTCGGCCACCATGGAAAACTGGGAATGACTGAGGATTCCGTCGCCCTCGTCCTTTAAGCTCGCACATCACGATATCCCGTTTCAGTTGCTCCCGCCTCCGCTCTGACCCGAGGACAGATCAAATCTATTTTTATTAACAAGCTGTTTTCTTTCTCCCAGCCTTCTTTATGATGCACTGCTGCCGTTTTACATCTCTGCACTTTTTAACAACAGCACAGAGATGATCTCAGAGGAACAACTGGAATAACTGGAATACTGGCCACAATAAAAATAGAACAAAGACACGCAGGAAATGTCTTCAGTTTTATTCATTTAGTGACACATTCCAGCACAACCCCCCCGAGGAGACTTTGGGAAATCCGTTGAGTGGGACGGCAGTGAGTCAGCGACTTCCTGACAAACACCAGTCCAGACTGCACCAGACCCACTCGTCACTTTAGTGGGTTTTCACACAGAAACGCTACTAAAGAAACTAAGAGCTGAGAGTAAAATCAGCCTGATAGTAACGCAGCAGCAAACACGATGAAGACGAGCAGATGATCTCGATGATGATCGACCGGTTCTCAGATCTGTGGGATCCTCGTTTATACAAGTTCAGAAGTAAAGCCTCTACAGTCGTGCAGTTTACTGGAGTCCTGATGCTGAAACTGTGACGTGAGGCAGCGATGAATCAGAGCAAACGTGCACTTCTTTACACTCCAGGTTAACCTCACTGAGCCGGTTACTGTTCTGCTGTAAATGACAAACCCCGTCTCCGGCGTCTGTGGTTTGTGCTCACGGCTCCAGACGCTTTAAAGCGCCTGCGCTCAGACATCATTATCCACGCGCCTCTGTGGCTCACCTTCTCGTCGCCCTGTTCTTCCTGCTGGATGTAGGTCACCAGAGAGTCCACGAGGCCGGGCATTTCTCTCATCTTCTGCCTCGTTCTCTCGTTCACGGAGCTCAGGTTCCTGTCGGAGCAACACAGACGGAGACATTCAACCCGACCAAATCCTTCACTTACATCAAACATTACTACAATGAAACAGCAGCTGCTGCTCTGTGAGACTGCATTATGTGACGTTACTTTAAATAAACATCCATTCAGTTCATCTTTTATTTCCTTGAAATGACGCATCAGAGCCTAATTGAGGTTAAAATCCAGTCTCACTGTCATTAAACAGCTCTGGGCAGTTATTTTGAAGCATTATCTAAATTTACTTTAATTTCCATGTGCACAAAACCATCCAGTCTGAGTGGAACCTCTGAAAGGTTTGCAGACTTTGTACTAAAAGGATGAAAGAAGCAGCTTTCTCCCTCCAGTGAAGCGTCTTCCACCTTCTTTGCTGTTGCTGATCTCTTCACTCTCAGTGAAAGAGCGTCTCTGAGACGTCTGCTGAGACGGCCCAAATCCTGGCATGCCTGAGCTCTGCAGCAGGGTTTGTGGTTATTAAGGTAACACCAGGTCCAAGCCTGTGGTTCACATCTTATATCTGAGCAGATTATGTTCCAGATGAGAGATCACCACACACTAAACCTTTTATTATTGACCAATCAGTCCCTGGAAAAGCCTCAGAGTGCACATCGCACGAAGGTCTGAAAATGTGTAAATGTATGCTATGTCTTCTAATGATGCTGGATGAGGGAAGCATGTATAATGTAAACAGAATTGGTCCTAGCACTGAACCCTGTGGAACTCCATAATTAACCTCAGTGTGTGAAGAGGACTCTCCATTTACATGCACAAACTGGAGTCTATTAGACAGATATGATACAAACCACTGCAGCACAGTACCTGTAACACCTGTGTACAGATTTATCAAGCTGATAATCAGCTGATGATGGTAAATGAAGAGAAGCCAGATAAATAAAAGGTATCCTGGACATGTTGAGCTTCTTTTCTAGTCTCCATCAGATGATTTAGTTTTTAAAACTAAAACACAGAGCAGCCCATCACTGACTGACGGTACCTGAGGCAGCCGGTGGTGCTGTTAAAGATGTCTCTCTCTGATGGACTTAGCGGGACGCTCCTGCACAGAGGAATCAGAACTTTCTGTGTCAGCACAGGTAACGCCTCCCGGGACAGCTTCTCCTTCAGGTTATCTCTGGAGGAGAGATTCCACAGGACGCCTGCGGACGGCCACAGTGAGTTTGTGAGACGGGTTCACGTCGCTAACATCTCACACTAGTGCAGAGCAGAGGGTTCCCACCTGTGATGGTCTTTCGCAGCTCCTCGTCGGGTTCGTTCAGGAGGCTAATGAGAGGTGTCAGCCCGCCGGCGTCGATGAGAGCCACCTTGTTCTCGGCGCTCTCGTAGATGAGGTTCCTCGTGGCGGCGGTAGCGTAACGCTTCACTTCCTGGTTGTCGCTGGAAAAAAGTTGCACCAGAGCTGGAACACCTTGCAGAACTCGGACCTGAGAAAGAGAGCGAGTCACCAACCACCTTCACCTCATGACCTTCTCTTCCTCGTTCCCCCGCAAACACGGGGAGGACACGCAAACGCCACAGGGAGAGGCCCCGCCTGCGAGGTGGAGTCAAACTCAAGACCTTGTTGCTGTGAGGCTAACAGCGCTAACCGCCGTCACCGGTCTGCCCTTTATGAGTCTTCATGTTTGTCATTCATTGGACAAAGAAGAAGAAGAGTTCCTGCAGACACGCTGACGTCACAGTGCTGTGTGTGTGTGTGTCTGTGTGTGTGTGTCTGTGTGTGTGTGTCTGTGTGTGTGTGTGTGTCTGTGTGTGTGTGTGTCTGTGTGTGTGTGTGTGTCTGTGTGTGTCTGTCTGAGTGTGTGTCTGTGTGTGTGTGTCTGTGTGTGTCTGAGTCTGTGTGTCTGTGTCTGTGTGTGTGTCTGTGTCTGTGTGTGTCTGTCTGAGTGTGTGTCTGTGTGTGTGTGTCTGTGTGTGTCTGAGTCTGTGTGTCTGTGTCTGTTTGTGTGTCTGTCTGTGTGTGTGTGTCTGTGTGTGTGTCTGTGTGTGTGTGTCTGTGTGTGTCTGAGTGTGTGTGTCTGTGTGTGTGTCTGTGTGTGTGTCTGTGTGTGTGTGTGTGTCTGTCTGTGTGTGTGTCTGTGTGTGTGTGTGTCTGTGTCTGTTTGTGTGTCTGTCTGTGTGTGTGTCTGTGTGTGTGTGTCTGTGTGTGTCTGAGTGTGTGTGTCTGTGTGTGTGTCTGTGTGTGTGTCTGTGTGTGTGTGTGTCTGTGTCTGTTTGTGTGTGTGTGTGTGTGTGTGTCTGAGTGTGTGTGTCTGTCTGTGTGTGTGTCTGTGTGTGTGTCTGTGTGTGTGTGTGTGTGTGTCTGAGTGTGTGTGTCTGTCTGTGTGTGTCTGAGTGTGTGTGTCTGTCTGTGTGTGTCTGTGTCTGTGTGTGTGTGTCTGTGTGTGTGTCTGTGTGTGTGTGTCTGTGTCTGTTTGTGTGTCTGTCTGAGTGTGTGTCTGTGTGTGTGTGTCTGTGTGTGTCTGTGTGTGTGTGTGTCTGTGTCTGTTTGTGTGTCTGTCTGTGTGTGTGTCTGAGTGTGTGTCTGTGTGTGTGTGTGTGTGTGTCTGAGTGTGTGTGTCTGTCTGTGTGTGTCTGTGTGTGTGTGTCTGTGTCTGTGTGTGTCTGAGTGTGTGTGTCTGTCTGTGTGTGTCTGTGTGTGTGTCTGTGTGTGTGTGTGTCTGTGTCTGTTTGTGTGTCTGTCTGAGTGTGTGTCTGTGTGTGTGTCTGTGTGTGTGTGTGTCTGTGTCTGTTTGTGTGTCTGTCTGAGTGTGTGTCTGTGTGTGTGTGTGTGTGTGTCTGTGTCTGTGTGTGTGTCTGTGTGTGTGTGTGTCTGTGTCTGTTTGTGTGTCTGTCTGTGTGTGTGTCTGTGTGTGTGTGTGTGTGTGTGTCTGAGTGTGTGTGTCTGTCTGTGTGTGTCTGTGTGTGTGTGTGTGTCTGTGTGTGTCTGTCTGTGTGTGTGTCTGAGTGTGTGTCTGTGTGTGTGTCTGTCTGTGTGTGTCTGTGTGTGTCTGTGTGTCTGTCTGTGTGTGTGTCTGAGTGTGTGTCTGTGTGTGTGTGTGTGTGTCTGTGTGTGTGTGTGTGTCTGTGTGTGTGTGAGTGTGTGTGTGTGTGTGTGTGTGTGTCATGCCATTTTCTGTCGTCACTTCCTGTTTTATTTTGGTAAGTCATTTCCCCCCCGCCTGCTCCACTCTAACTGCTTCCATGTGTCCCTCCTGAGGTCGTACCTGGTGTTTGGCGTCCCTGCTGTGGTAGCACTGATGCTGGATGAACGCAGCTCCAACAACCTGCAAGTGAGCGTCTGACTCGGACAGATACTTGACAGCCGTGGGCATGTCCAGATTTTGCATCCTGCACACACACACACACACACACGCACGCACACACACACACACACACACACACACACACAGTTGCATTAAAAGGCTTCCTACCAGCAGCTCAGCCTGCAACGATCTAATGCTGCTCTCTTCATTCTTTTTTTGCTTTATCAGAATTTTTACCGATTTGTTTTAAGATCAAATAAAGACTCTTTACTGTCGCCGTCTTTGGGCGTTGGACAGAAAGCTCGCTGAAAGATCTTCAGATATTAAACTCCTCCCACGCCCCGGGTCACCTGTATGTGATCCCGCCCACTTTAACACTTTGCTGCAGCGAGTCAGACAGCAGTATGCTCTTCATGCTATTTCCAGGTTACCCCTCAGTGTAGCGGCAGCTAGCTAAGCTCAGCCAATCAAAATTCACCTTGCACATGATTGGTTGTTCCTATGACAACGGTGTATTGCCCTGATCACATATGAAGTGATCGACACGTGTCCTCTGAGGCTTATGGTTGGTCACGAGTAGTAGTAGGGCTGGGCCTCTGGTTGCCTAGGTAACCCTTTAATTACTGCCCCTCACATGTGAGTCGCATGGTCACCTCTATTAACCTTAATTCTGGCCCCGCCCACTTCACATCTCTAAAGCTGCGTACATACTGGCAGCGATTCGCTCACGCCGACGGCTGGTGGCTCTGGTTGCCTAGGTAACCCTCTAACATATGTACTAGCAGGTCATCTGTCAGTCGTGGTATTCTTTACTCGATCGGCGCACTTCCTGTCGCTCACAGTGTCACAGAATGCTGTTCACCTACTGCGGTCATGGGTCGCCACTTCCTGTGTGTAGTTTAATGGTTATTGTCCCGTCTGTTTCGTTTAAGTGAGCTAAAGATAAATCTGATGAAGGCTAAGCTAACTAGCTAAATAGAGGAAGGTGTCTCACTCTCCCAGCGGGTCGTTGCTGTGGATCGACGCTCCGTCGAAGACGTCCACTCCCTTCCCGACACTCCTCAGGCTGCGGAGCGAGGCGGCGCGGTGCATGGTCCCGGAGGTCCTGGACACGTGCTGCTGCTGCTGTTGCTGCCACTGTGTTCCCCAGGTGTCCCCCCCAGGGGGGACGCCCCTGCCGTTCCCCACCCAGCCCTCCTGGCCTAGGCTGGAGCTCTGCTGCTGCTGGTAGTGCTGCTGTCTGTTGGTGATGCGGCTGATGGTGCGGTGGGAGGGGCCTTTATAGGTGTACTGCTGTGGAAGCTCCTCCTCCTGCCAGCAACCTTTCTCCTGGGCCAGAATCCCACTGAGGCTGCGCCTCAGGGTACCTGGTGGCGGCGCAGGGAGAGGAAGCAAAGGGTTCTCTAGACGGCCGGAGGAAGTGACAGGAAGCGCCTCGTGCTCGCCCTGGGTCAGCGACTTAGAGCGTCTGCTTCGGCTGTACACCTGGGAGGTCTGAGAGCTGCTGTGGACCACAGCCGCACCTTTGTGGGTCAGCCGGGAAGTGGTGTCCACAGAAGAGCGAGACGAGAAGCCCGAGGCAGGAAGAGGCACAGCGGGCACCTGGAGACAGAAGGCGTGGGGAGAAAAAAGGTTAGAGGACGGACTGCTTTCAGATCAATAATCAGTCAGATCAATCATTTGTTAACAGCTCATTAAGTGTTCAGTGAGATTTGTTCCCGGTTGGTTTTGGACTGCGCCCGGTCCTTCCACTTCAGAGGGGGAGGAGCAACGATCACGGCTGCTTGTTGTGGACGACGTCCTCCTGTTGGCGATGGAGCTGATTGCAGCTCGCCGAGAGCTGTGAGGCCTCACAGGGCAGAGATCCTTCTCTGGAGTTCAGAGGAGCCTCAAGTTTAAGTATCTCCGGGTCTTATTCCCGGGGGAGGCGCGAGAGGAAGGCGTGATTGATTGGCGTGACACCGAAGCTGCTGATTTACTGGTGGATCTACGTTCCCACCCTCACCTATGACCACGAGCTGTGAGTGGGACTGAAAGAATGTGACTGAGGATGCGAGCAGCTTCCTCTGAAGGATGTCGGTGCTCTTCCTTAGAGATAAGGTGAAGATCTCGGTCGTTCAGGAGGAACTCAGATGTGCTTCAGGATGGGACCTGGATGCTTTTCAGGTGCGTCCGACTGGGAGGAGACTCCGAGCAGAGGAGGTGGCCTGGAGCGAGTTTGGCTGTGGAGATGTGTGGCGGCGTGTAACACAGCTAACAGGAATGTGTAACAATACAAATGTCTAAACTCTGCTGCGAGCAGAACTATTTTCGTTCCCCAGAGTCGTATCAAAGCTGCTCACAGCAACCAAGGTTTGTGCAGATATCACTGCACGCCAGAGCGAGGGAGTGACACGGAGCTGTGCGGGCGCAGGGAGGAGCATTTTACGGCTCTTCCTCTCCTTCGTTATAATCTACAGGAAACGCCGTGCAGCCTCTGCATTGTTAAGCTGCAGAGGTGCAGCAGCGGGTCGATGTCCTGTTTGTGTTTTTCTTTTCTTTACATTGTTCTGACACACAGAGGAAACAGTCCGACACAATGGCTGCTCAGTGTGAGCACCGTGCTCGCAGCACACGCAGGTCGAGTGTGGCACATTTCCAGACGGCACAGGGCAGATGTGACCTGATGAAAAATCATTTCTTCATAACGTTTCTCTTCACGGTTTCATGAGTCCCGCCCCCATCAACTTTGAAAGGTCGTCTGAGCCGTTGGTGGCGTCCTGCAGAACAATGCTCTTTGCTTCTGTTGGAGGTCAGAGGGAGAAACGCCGCGGGGCACTGCTGTGGGTGGGGCTGATGAAGAGTTGAATTTGAACAGAAATCATCGTCAGTCTCATCTTTGCGCCGTTTTGTGCCTGACGTGGTCAGCTACCGACCTCCCTTTACAGTCTTTTCACCCTCTGCTCCTGTTTCGCCACTAAAAGCTACTCGGCGATGGAAAAGATGGCGGCTTTGGCTAAAATACACACTGCACACCTGTGGTCCTGTTTTTAAATAATAATGTGCGAGGAGCGACAGCAGCGTCTCATTAACACGGAGCGTCACGCTCCAAACGACAGCTTGTGTGTAACTGGGAATTATTTCAAATCCCAGGAATGAGGAGAAGCAGCTCAGCTGAAGCTTTGTGCTGCTTCAGGATTCCTGAAAGATCACATTTAGTAATAATAAGAAAAACATTTTATTATTATTATTTTCCTCTGAGCACGAGGCTCATTTCCTCATAGGCTTCTATCCAATGGACGTCTTTAAAAGTCGCCCCCTGCTGGATGTTACAGAAATGTCAGGAAAACAACTTTTATATTTATTTACATTCAAATTCTAATTATTGACGTCCCTTCTGTGTTGCAGTGGAGCTGCTCCCACCACAGTGACTCACGATGTGTGTTTAAAGCTCTTCATCGTGTGTGTGGCGTGTACTCACAGCCATGACGCGACTCGGCGTGTTTATCATGGATCTGGAGCTGAAACCCTGAGCGTGGCTGTAGCTCTTCATCTCAGGAGGCTCTGCAGAGAGAAGGAAGACAGTCACTCTTACAACTGATGCATGTTCTTACTAGAGCTGCCACAAACGATTATTTTGATAGTCGACTAATCAGATCATCATCCATTAGACATACAGCTTATTGCACCAGCAGCATCTGCTCTTATATAACTATCATTAGCTTACAGCTTTAAGTGTTTAAGGTCTGTGCTAACTAAAAATAAAGACAAGATGATAGTTTATTAAATTTTAATGAAATCTGCAGATTGTTTCGGTGAAGTTTAATAAACTCCTTGCTATCTAAAATATAACAGGACACCGGAGTAAATTCTCGAGCATCTCACACTTCTGATAATCAGCTGTCTGCTTGACGTTTATTCAGCTGTGTAAAAACTATAACTTTAATCTCAGCCAAACCGATTTACTCAGGAACAAATAAAATACTGAAAAAAGCCAAACAATAACATTTTTAAGTTATCTAAGTGACTTATATATCATGTTTAACCTGAGTAGCGAAAGACGGCGGTGGGTTTGAAAACGATTTGCGGGAGTCCGGTGTTCTCGCGGCTCTAGTTAGCCTAGCCCCCGGCTAGCTATCGAGCTAGTGGGTAACAGACGTCTCCGAAAACGTCGGAGCGCTTTTGAAAATATGTGGTGTCTTGATAAACTGAGCAGATATTTGAGGTTTACACAGCTACATTCTCGCCTGAAAATATGTTAAACGTTTATTTTGTGACCCAGAAAGAATAATAAGAGTAATATTAAAACTAACTAGCTGCCGCCATTGTTGGAAACTGAGCTGGGCTGCGCTATGAATTCTGGGACAGAGCTTCTTCTTCTTCGGGGTTTAACGGCAGCTGGCATCCTTGTACCTGCAGTGCTGCCATCTTCTGTTTCAGTCCGTTATTACACTCTTAAATCCTACTACTTATTCCTGCGTCTTTTGTGATCTTACAAAGCTTCAAATGATGCGTCGACTATTAAATCAGTCGTCGACGATTTTGATAGTCGACGTAATCGTGACTAGTTGACTAATCATGGCAGCCCTAGTTCTCACCATCACCTTCACACACACTCCAGCCACTTTATTAGGAACACATGTACATCTGCTTATCCAATCAGCCAATCATATGGCAGTGCATAATATCAGCTGCAGATTACCGAGCACCAATCACAGTCAGAGGAACCGCCTCTGGGACCAATTCAGTCCAGAGCTCATGAAATGCTGGAGAGGCTGAGAAGAATTTTGGGCACTCAGAGAATAAGAGGAGGCACTCAGGCCACAAATACACTCAGTGTGACATCATTTAACAAGAGGAAGAAGCACCGGGAACGTCCCCAACTCGGGCCAAAGGTGGACCAGCGTCGCCACTGAAAGACCGTCTGTGTGCAGGAATATGCCGTCCAACAAACACACCGCACGCCTCAAACACAAGCTTCAGCTGCCGCCACGCGAACCCCGAGCAAAGGCCATTTATCCTAACACGTGATGCAAGCTGCTGGACGCAGTGAAACAGCGAACAGAAAAACATCACACACCATCGAGCAGAGCAGGAAGGAGGGAGGAAATGCTGCTGGGCGGGCCACGGGGCATGCAAGCATCAACACGTCAGAGACGAGGGAGCGGCGGTCACGCACGGCGTACAAACGGGACTCAAACCAGATCAAAGCAGAAAGCATCGACCTGCAGGTCAGCGAAGGTCGTCTGTACCCGACACACACGACGCCTGCAAAGACCCAAAGTTTTTATGGGTTTGTGTAAATGTCATAAATGATGACACAGCAACAGACACATGAAACTGAGGTGAGCTCATACCTGCACCCACCTGCAGAAGATCATCAAAGCAAAAAGATGGAAATAAACTCGACCAGCTGAGACTTCAGGATTGAAACTTATTAATCCCAAAATGAATCTTATTCTCGTTTTGGCAGCAGCAGCACAGCCTGAACTGGGGCTCATTTTAACTCTGTAATTTTTGACTGAAAGGACAAATAAACCTTTCTTCAGATTAAATGCAGTTTAGTTATTTCATAAAGCTAACAAACAGAAAGATATGACATCGTGTGTGCAGCGACTGCGGCTCAGGAGGTGGTGGATCCATCCAGACTCCAGTCTGCTGAACCCGAGCTGTGCGCGATGCATCCATGTGTGAATGCTTGTGATTGGCTGAAAAAGGCTTGCAATAAAAAAAGTGCTTTGAGTGCTCAGAGCAGAAAAAGCTCCATCGGTACCAGAAACACCACGAAAACGAGGAGCTGGGGTGGAGGTGGGTTACAAAGCAGCTTGCAGAATGCAGCAACTGCAAGGAGCTAGAGCAGGGCACTATGACCAAAAATATTTATCACGATATACATTTGAAAATTTGCAATATAATTGACACGAGACAAAATACTTTACGACTTTATTAGTGCAAAAAAACCCCATCAATGTATTTTCACTTAAACAAGCAGCTGTTTTTTATCTGCATTAACATTATATAAAAATGTAACAGTGCAAATGCAGATTCGTTGCTGACAGTTTAACCAAAAGGCATTTCCAGTGGAAACTGGCCGACATATCCTCAGCATAACCATGTATAATATCCACAACACTTAAAAAGAGGTTATACACACACAATACGGTAATATTATGTTGAAGCACAGTACGTATCACTCCGCGAGGCTCCGCCTACGATAGCCGTAATGCTCCGACAATCCATCAAGCGGTGCGGCTTCGTAGCTTAGCAAAGTCGTACTGAAACATTTGACAGATTTTCGAGCGCCGTGCACATAAAATCGTTTCGAGGTCAGTAAACACAACCAGAGTTCATACATAAGGCGCACGGGATTATAAGGGGCTCTGTCGACTTTCAGAAAAATCAAAGGATTGATTTTAAGTGTCGTATTTTCCAAACAACACGGTAATAACGACGGCCCGCTAGCATGCGCTACCAAAAATAGTGCTTTGTTGTGTATCTGACGGACGAAAGCTAAACCAGTTCCACACCAGTGAAGCTGCAGCATTTTTACAAACCAGTTCAGGTTCATCTGTTTCATTCAACGATCCGCTTTCGCTCTTCTCGTTCTGCGTCGCCGCCATGCTTTTTCCGCCATGTGCGTATGAAAACAAAGGCACTGCGCATGCGCGTTTTACCCATATTCTATCGCCATATTTCATTTTCTTATCGTTGCCCAACATCATACCGGTGTTACCGTGAACGGTATGATATGGCCCAGCCCTAGTATGGAGGCAAATGCAGCTTCAATAATTTATACTGTGAAAGGTTTGAGCCATCAGCTGATTGGCTGCAATCTGCAGGCTTCCTGCGCTGATGACAGAAATAAAAACTTGGTGCCGCCAACAGAATTTATGCTAAAACTCAAATTACAAACTCAAACTGAAGATGAATGAAAACAGAGAAAATCAGCCTTGCTGTTGTGTTGGTTTGAATGTGTGTGGAAAGTTCACACAGTGAGAAATACCAGCCACACTGTGGAAGAGCAGCAGCCGACCAACAGTCTAAAATAGGCTGTGATAACACGCTGAGCTGATTGGAGAGGAATGTTCCCCACAGGAGGTGGTCCATGAGCTTACACAGGACCCTTACTTTCATTTCTTTGGCCTGACTGCGTGAAGGTCGTCAAACTTCATGAACGTTTTACCTCAAACCGTCCGGATCGCTGCTTTCCACTTCGCTCAGGCTGAATCTGGCAGCACCTGTCAGAGACACAGCTGTGCCTCCAGCTTCCAGCAGAACATTGCTGAGTAAGCAGCACAGTGATAATAGGAAACATGACATCAGAGCTTTCTCACAGAGTGAAGCTGCTCTGCATGTTTCTTTCTATTTCATCTGAACCAGGATTCAGAGCCGCACGATCGATACATCAGAAAAGGTCGGAGGTCAGGAGAGTCGAGGACCGACCCTCAACACCTTTATAGCTGTTGCATGTTGAAACTATGGAAGGCAAACTCGTGAAAAGATTCAAGGTTCGAGCTTCAGAGCAGAGTTTGGATAAAGAGGACGAGACTCTGTTGGGACTCACTGATCTGTAAATATCTGCTGAAGGCTTTATTTGATATGTCGCTCTGAGCTTCCAGTGAATCAGATGCTTTAAATCTCAAATTCTCCAACAGGTCAGAGACTCGAACAACACCGGCTCTTTGCCAAAGTGTAAGGTTAGTCCTGCTCCCTGCAGGACGAGCTCCGGGTCATGTGTCAGTGTTGTTATAGGACAGAGAGCGCGAGTAATTCTGAATATTGAAGATAACAGTTTTCTCCAAGCCTGCAAACATGAAGTCGTGTGGCTCCTCGCTGTCCACGGGCTCAGACCCCCGTGCTGCTGCAGCAAGAGTCCTGACAGGGACTAGAAAGAGAGAGCAGATTTCTCCTGTTTTGGCTTCCTGTTAAATCCAGAATTCAAAATCCTGCTCCTCACATACAAGGTCTTAAATAATCAGGCCCCATCTTATCTTAATGACCTTGTAGTACCATATCACCCTATTAGAGCACTTCGCTCTCGCTCTGCAGGCCTACTTGTTGTTCCTAGAGTATTTAAAAGTAGAATGGGAGGGAGAGCCTTCAGTTTTCAGGCCCCTCTTCTGTGGAACCAGCTTCCAGTTTGGATTCAGGAGACAGACACTATCTCTACTTTCAAGATTAGGCTTCAAACTTTCCTTTTTGCTAAAGCATATAGTTAGGGCTGGACCAGGTGACCCTGAATCCTCCCTTAGTGATGCTGCAATAGACGTAGGCTGCCGGGGGATTGACCCTGAGCCTGGTTCTGCTGTAGCTGCTAGCTGTGTTAGCTTCACCTCAGCTAACTGGAGTCCCTGAACTGGACCATGAAGACAGCATGTCTTCATCCTGTCTTCCTTCTCTCACCCCAACCAATCACAGCAGATGGCCCCGCCCCTCCCTGAGCCTGGTTCTGCCGGAGGTTTCTTCCTGTTAAAAGGGAGTTTTTCCTTCCCACTGTCGCCAAAGTGCTGCTCATAGGGGGTCATATGATAGTTGGGTTTTTCTCTGTGTGTATTATTGTAGGGTCGACCTGACAGTATAAAGCAGCTTGAGGCGACTGTTGTTGTGTTTTGGTTAAACAAAGAAGGAGCAAAGGAGGCTTCAGCTGCAGACTCCTCTCACTTGTTTTTAAGGGACTAAAAATATTGACTTTAGTCATTTTCGTTTATCCTGAGATGATTTTGTTATCATGTACAAACTGAGATCACTGATCCTTTACACTGATGACAATTCCTCCCTCTTAAAAGAGCACTTGGAAGAATTTAGACTAAACTTTGAATTTCATTGGTGGGCTAATAATTGTTTCCTCATCTGTGGCCTTTGCAGCATTAGCTTTAGCTTCCTTGTTCTTGTTTCCTCTTCCTGATCAACCAGGGTGTGCAACAAATGTGCTGAGTGACCTTAATTACACCGAAGGGTTTTTCCCAGAGTTCGAAGCTTGTTGATGAATCTGGGTTCGAGCGTGGCTGCAGGGAGAAGCATCAGTCCGGCCTCCAGTTTGATCTTTACGCAGGAGGAAACTGAAGCAAAGCAAACACTCCTCAATATCTGAAGAACAAAGAGGATTTCCAGCACAGACCCCTGACCCGAACCCCACGGAGCTTTTCTCCGAAACAAAAACAGAGGCTCTGCGAACGCCGCCAGATCACGTCAGGGTCAGGTGAGAAAGAGGCGATGAATCGCTCACGCTGGTCGTGAACGAGGCCCGCTGTGTTTGCGTGCTCCTTGAAGCAGTGCTCAAAATACCAACGGAGCAGGAAGGGGGAGGGGCTCCGTCATCAGTCAAATCCCATTGGCTTACTGAATACTGAGCTCGGACCAGGCGCCGTTATTTCATTGCTGATATTAAATATGAGGAGATTCGCCTCTTTTTACTAATAAGAGAATATTTGCTTCCACGCAGACACATCCTGACTCTGAGGGTCAGACGAGGGGTCTCTTATCAGCCGAGAGACGGAGCAGTGAGGGGGGGTCTCCTTCCTCTCCCAGACCTCCTTTGTGAAAACAGATGTGGATCATCACAGTTCCCCTCCTCACCGACTGCTGATGTCCAAACAGACACCACGCCGTTCTTCTTCTTCTGTGTTATCAACGTTCTGGGGTCGAACGTCCATGTTTAACTTTTTATCCGGGAATCTGTGATGTCACACTGCACTTTTCCGTAAAGAGGGAAAAAAACAGGAAGTGGTGGAAATAACACCCACACGGCTTCACACACATTCACATCTGTGTGAACAATAAACCGGCTGATGTTCGGCTCACAGCATTGAGCTTTGCTCTCATCGTGCAGGGTTGCTGCTGCATTTGACCACAACTCACCATCGAGCTTCTTCTCGTTTTTACCCGAACCAGAGAGTCAAAAACGAAAAGCATCCAACGTGACAGAGGCGAGCTTCGCCCACCTCCACCCCTGTGAACACCCAGCACGGACTGGTCGTCTCTAAAGCAACAGTGTTATCTGCTGCACCCATCAGTTTCATCACGGCTGCTGCTTCTTTCTACAAAGACGCACACATGTTAAACTTTGTTCACTGCAAACTGTCAGATTAGCCTCGATCTGTCTGCACAGGCTCGACTAAATCCTGAGAAAAACTTTCAAAGAAGTAGAAGAAATGTTCAATTTCCCCAAAGCCAGCTGGATCCCGTCTTTCATTATTCCCTCTGTGCCTCCTAAACATCACTTTTAAACTCCAGTTGTGACATTTTCTGCTGATGACCCTGATAAGAAGGTCGAGTCTGTTAAAGCTCTGCGGTCTCTTCTAACACGCAGCTCATCATTTCTGGATACAAAGTGAAAGCTGAGCTCGCGCTGGGACTCAGATCTCAGACTCAGTAAAACTGGCTCGTGTGAACATCTGGAATAAAGCTCCAGCAGACACACGGAGGAGGCCATTAGAGGCTGAAGGAGCCGTTTGGCACAAAGATTCAAACGTGTTGGGAAGAGCTCAGAGACGCAGGATCTCTAAAGAAGCGCCGCGGCCTCCGCTGGGTCCAGAACGACACCGTTAGAAGCAAACGTCACAGATTTTTGGGACATGAGCTCACAGTCCAGATGTTTCACACTGGATTAAACAAACCTGCCAAACCTTCAGCTTGGAAGAAGAACATGAACATTCACCATGTTTGTTTGCATCATACAGAGGGGCGGGGCCGGGGGCGGGGCTATATTAATGTGCTGCTGCAGCTCATGAGCTGCGGTGTAACTGAAAGTGGGCGAGTACTGACTCAGAGTACAGCTGGTATCGGGGTTCAGCACCTCACCCACAGACAGCGCACGGACCCGGGTATCAAACCACGACCTTCTGGTAACCAGATCGCCCGCTCTACTTCCTGAGCCACAGCAGGAAGCAGATTTCTGCGTCCGTTTCTTTGAACACGTGCAGATACTGAGGTGGGAAGACGATGCGTCCACACTGAACGAGCTTCTGGTGTCTCTGCAGAACGATGATCTACAGCCCAAAGTATTTAGACAGTCACGCCTCTTTACGGCTGCCATGTTTTATATGCTTGATACTGACTTCTCGGTAACGCTGACAGGAAGCAGTGTGTTTGCCATCTGCTCTGTACAGACGTAACAAAGGGACGGAGCTGCAGGAGTTTCAGGCTCTGTCTAAGCTGCCAAACAGCCTCGCTCAGCAGGTCCAAACACACCAGCTGACCTTTCACGTCACCGCACACGTCTCAGAGAAACTACACGTTTCACCGGGGCTCGAGTACCAGGTGGCATCAGCTCACCTTCAGACATGATTTACCCCCAAAGCTCCTGGATTACAGCTCTGGAGGATTTGAGCATGTGGTCATTTATTCCCACAGATCAGATAATGGAGGAAAATCCCACAATTAGGGCTGGGCCATATCATACTGTTCACGGTAACACCGGTGTAATTTTGGGCAACGATAAGAAAATGAAATATGGCGATAGAATATGGGTAAAACGCGCATGTGCAGTGCCTTTGTTTACATGCGCACATGGCGGCGACGCAGAATGAGGAGAGCAAAAGTGGATCGTTGAATGAAACCAATGAACCAGAACTGGTTTGTTAAAATGCTGCAGCTTCACTGGTGTGGAACTGGTTTAGCTTTCGTCCGTCAGACACACAACAAAGCACTATTTTTGGTAGAGGATGCTACCAAAAATAGCGACTTCGTAGCTTAGACTTTGCTAAGCTACGAAGCCGCACCGCTTGATGGATTGTCGGAGCATTACGGCTATTGTGGGCGGAGCCTCGCGGAGGGATACGTACTGTGCTTCAACATAATGTTACCGTATTGTGTGTGTATAACCTCTTTTTAAGTGTTGTGGATATTATACATGGTTATGCTGAGGTTATGTTGGCCAGTTTCCACTGGAAATGCCTTTTGGTTAAACTGTCAGCGAGGAATTTACATTTGCACTTTTAAATGTTTATATAACTTTAATGCAGATAAAAAACAGCTGCTTGTTTAAGTGAAAATACATTGATGTTTTTTTGCACCAATAAAGTTGTGGAGTTGTAAAGTATTTTGTCTCGTGTCAATTATATCGTCAGTTATATCGTTATCGCAAATTTTCAAATGTATATCGTGATAAATATTTTTGGTCATATCGCCCTGCTCTAGCCACAATCACAGGTGTGGAGCAACCAGCTGGACGCCGTGACCTCTGACCTGGACAACAACTGGAGCTCTCCCTGATGTTTCAGGTGAAGCAGCGGTACGAGGATGAGTGTGAGGCTGACTCAGAGTATGTTGAGCTTCTGATGGTGAAACAGGAAGAACGAGATTTAGCCCCCACGGAGGATAAAGCTCCCCTGTGGGGGGAAGTCACCTCAAACTCAGAGTATGGAAGTCAAGCCCGGTGCTAATACATGGTAATGTGTTACTGTACGTACAGCATCGGCACATGCGTCACTAAAAGCAGCTGTAACATTAAAGCGACTGAACATAAATAATGGAGCATAAACCCACAGAGATAAATGTAACATGAAACCAGTTCTTTGGTGTCAGTCTGATCGTCACTGTCAGAGGAAGTTATCATCTGTGAACTCAAACCACATTTTCCTTCCTTAAGTTTGGAAAAGTTCAGAATAAAAGTGAGCAGAGACTCACATGACAGTTAAAGCAGGTTAAAGCCTGACGATCATCATGACTCTGATGTGGGAGGTTACTGTGAAGCTCACACTGGCTGCAACAACTATTTTCCAGTGAGTGCACATTTTTAACCCCTCAGCACCAAGCGAGTCACAGCTCACACATCACACTCCCCCAGAACCACCTGACCAAATGATCCGATCACTACATCACTCCTCGTTTTTACTTCCATGCACTCACCGACCGTGGACAGAAGGGTGTGAAGCATTAAATCTGTGGCTTGTTGTGCTGCATCGCTGCTTCAGTTCTGCCCCCCCCCTTCAATAACAGACAGACTTTAAATGGCTCTCTGTGTTTATCATCGTTACCTCTGCTCTTATGCTCGCTGCTCTTTTTAAAACTAAAGCCAACTCATTACATGTTTCTGTGGGGACCCCTGTGGCCCCAGTGAAAAGAAATCCTGGAAACGCCCCTGATCGCTACTTTCGGGTGGGGGCAATGAGCTCAGGGAGGTGTTGGTTAATTCCAGGAGGAGGTAACAGATACTCCACTGTCCACTGTGGACTTTACTGACTTTACCGTTACTCTGCGCTGCTTTCAAGCTCTCACCTGTTGATCCTTCCAGCCTGCTCAGGGAGGACGACTTCCTCTCAGCCAGCCGCATCCGGACCTGCTCCCGGACCCTCCGAGCTTTCGCCACCGGGTCCGGAGACGGGCCGTCCGAGGGGACCACGTAAGCAGTGCAGGAGGAGTTGGGCTGCAGGGCGGACAGAAAGCAGCCCTCCGGGATCCCCACATTCATCCTGACGCTTCACCGAGCGAACAAAGAAAAAAGGCTCCAGGCGAACTCCGGCGAACAGCGGACCGTCCGGTGCGCAGCGCAGCTCCGAGTGTCTGCAAAGAAACGGCGCTCCGTCAGCCCAGCGTCTGTGGGCGGGGCCCAAGAGTGGGGGGCGGGGGGTCTAAAATCCACCTGCTGTCAAGACAACCAGTACACAGGAGGTCTGACCTCACACGCTTACGTCACCGCACCCCCCGTGACCTCTCATACTTGAAATGTGCAATTCACTTGTATTTTTATCTTTATTCCTATTTATTCTATTTATCCCCTTTGTATATTTTATCTATATATGTCTTTGTATTTATATATGTGTGTATATATATATATATATATATATATATATATATATATATATATATATAATATTCTGTAACTTCTGTCGGTACTGTGCTTTTTTGGAAACCAAATTTCAGGGAGGAACCCACCCGAGGGTTTAATAAAGTTTTATCTTATCTCTTATCTTATCTCTCCGTTCCCGCAAATATTAATAAACATGAACCAAATAAAAACAGATTAGTGTTCAGCAGTGTAGAGACCACATACCTGCTTCACGTCAAACTCCGGTGAAGCCATCCACCTACCAGTCAAAGAGGCCACGCCCCTTTCCTACTCTGAGGCTCAAAGCTTTATACAGCTTGGACATTTCACTGACACGAGCACATTTGTCTGTGCTGTTTCTAACACACACATTCATGCGCCGATGGATGCGTCTGACAGCAGCTTGGGGTTAATACCTTTCTCAAGGACACTTGGCATGCAGACTGGGATCGAACCACCAACCCTCCAGTTAGTCGGTGACCTGCTACCACCTGAGCTCATAACCCCCCTACAGCTGTTATGAAGGACTAAATTACCTATAGAGACCAAACGTGTCCCAAACGTGTCGGCTGCATCCTTCGGAGGACCGGGCCTTCGCGGTCTACGTGGGCCGGGTCCTTCAAAGACCGAGGTCGGTGTTGTGCCAAAAACTGATTTCCAATGTTTGCGTGTATTTTTTATGTGTAATATCTTTACCTATGTTAGTAAATAGACTTCGGTGAACAGCGTTTACAAAGGGGCTATATATGGAATTAAAATATTTGCTGTTTTTTCAAGCATCTTTACAACTCTGTGTTATTGTACTTACATTATAACCAATCCGGTCCTTTATCCCCACTTTAAATATTTTTACAGAACTATTGTAATATTTGAGCCATTTCTGCTGTCCAACTACTTCTTACAAAAGACATTTTTAATGTTAATTAGACTTTTTTTTAACGGCATAAATAAAGGTTATATAAAAGTCACCGCCAAAAACTGATTGCGGCTTCTACCTTGTTACACTAATGTTGTTTGTAGCTCAATATGACTTTATGTCATCCATGAGGGATGCATTTGACATATGTTTCACATATTATAGCCCAACAAGTTACTTATAGCAGTTTGAATACGAGCAATCACTTTTTGGCACAACAGGTGAGTGCGAGGCTGTGAAATGTGACGGTCTAGCCTTCTGATCTGCGTCACCGCTGTCTTGGTGGAGTTTAATAAACTCGGCCGTCTGCTCCTTGCTATCTAAAATATAACAGGACACTGGAGTAAACTCTCGACGTCTCACACTTCTGTTTAATCAGTTTTCTGTTTAACGTTTATTCAGCTGTGTAAAAATCCCGGAGGAAACCACCCGATGGATTAATAAAGTTTTATTTAATCTAATAATCTAATAACTTTGATCTCAGCCAAACCGATTTACTCCGGAACAAATAAAACACTGAAAAAAGCCCAACAATAACATTTTTAAGTTATCCGAGTGACTTATATCATGTTTAACCTGAGTAGTGAAAGAGCGGGGGTCTGAAAACGATGAAGCCGGGAGTCCGCTGCTCTCGCCGGCTGGAGTGACCATTGAACCCCCCGGCTTGCTATCGAGCTGGTGGATAACAGACGTCTCCGAAAACGTCGGCACACTTTTGCAAATATGCGACGTCTTGATAAACCGAGCAGATATTTGAGGTTTACACAGCTACTTTCTCGCCTGAAAATATGTTAAAAGTTTATTTTGTGACCCAGAAAGATTAACAAGGATAATTTTAAAACTCAGTAGCGGCCGCCATTGTTGGCAGCTGAAATTTGGCTGGGCCGCGCTATGAATTCTGGGATATGGTGGGCCACGAGGGACACACCCGACTTTCCTTCAAATTCGGGGAAATGAAGGACGCATTTGTCGGCCGCATTTGAAGGAGTCGACGAATTGGGACAGCCTTCCTCGCCTGGCTGTGACGTAATCGGCCTTCAAATGCGGCTTCAGGAGGATGCAGCCGACGTTTTGGGACACAGTTGTATCAGGCTGTAAACATGTTTGTTTTAACATTGGAGTCTATGGGGACTGACTCACTGCTGCCTCTGCTGGACGCCAGAAGAACTGCAGGCTTCGAGTTTCAGAGTTGGCTTCATCTCTCAGGTCGAGGAGTGGAAACAACCTGATAAACTGAGTGTTGTTTAATATGAACATCCACTAGTGGAACGGGAGATACGTGAGTGGAAACAAAGAGTAGGTTTGAGTTTAACCGCCTTCAAGAGCGGCTGTAAATGACTCATGAAGAAAAATGGTCACTTTGAACTTTGGTGCCGTGAACATGAGTAGAAGTTAGAAAACATGTCTGTCATCAGTTTTGGTGAAGCATGATGTCAGGCTTACACATCTGTACGTTATGCAAGCCGATGAAAATAACCCTTCTTACCCAATCGAGGAGCCGACAGAAGGGCCGAGCCGGGGTCAGAGGTTCAGCTCCAAACTCGACTGTCGATTCACAAAAACAACGAGCTCACACTCGGACGTGTGTTTCTAATGTGTACCGACAGAAAGTTAGCTGGCTTCTGCGCTTCTTTAGCAACTTTTGAACAGGGGTACGAGCGGGATTGTGAAATAAGACGAGAGATTGTGATTGTTTAAGGGTCCAGGAATGTGGAAATGGTTGGGGGAGGTCTGGGAAGGCGAGAGTGAGGAGCAGCAATACGTCAGGAGGGAGCAGGGAGGGATCCTGCTGCAGAAACCACGGACTTTCACACAAACCACCCCATCTGGGTTTGGATGCACACAGGACTGCATTTAGCAACACACACACACACACACACACACACACACACACACACACACACAGGTCACGACCTCCTTGTGTGACTTTCACAAACCCAGAAATATGTGCAGAGAGACCTGCGGTGTGCAGCAGAGGACACGCTGCTCTGATTTTGTTTAGAGGCAACAAAGCTACAGACAAGTTTCAGCCCAGAAGAAGTTTCACTCGTTAGATTCTTTCCAGTTTGTTTTCTTACTGTTTGTGATGAATCTCAGCTAAAGAAAACAGATAAAGAGCGAGACCGCCTCCCTAAAAAGACCCCTTTGGACGAGGACTGGATCACAGAGCATCTCAGGACAGGAAATTGGAAAACCGGCAGGAATATGAGGACAGGCTCAGCTCATGGTCTGACAGTCCTCGTGATTAGTAAACGACCTCACACATCCTGTGGAAACAAATGAAGATGGTGTGGGGCGAAAGAACAAAAAGGATGGTGGGGGAGGAGGAGGAGGACGCCACAAATCAACCTCCCAGCCAAGCGAGTGTAGGAGAGAGGCCGTTTGTCAGCGCTGCCCAAAGACCTCGACTCCTGTAACAGGGAAACGTCTCCGCCGTGATCAGACGCGATGCTGAACACGATCGTCCATCGACTGAAACAGTTACAGAACTTTAAAATAGGTTTTTAACTTTAAACACTGAAATGAAAAATGAATACATGGTGGAGAAAGGGTGGAGGAGGTGGGGGGCACGGGGGCCATAAAGCGTGTTTGGCGAGCGTTTCAGCGCTCCCTGCTGATCTGCAGCATCCATCACAGGATGTTTACAACAAGCAGGCTGCAGACGAAGAGCCAGCAAGAAAAGAACTATTGATACATTTTTGTTAAGGTCTGAAATTCACAGCCAGCTCTGACATGGAGACGTCAATCTTTGAGCGCTGAAAAAGCAGCAGTGCAGAAAACACATTATACGCTGCAATAAATGCAGAGTGTCCCCTCTCACACGGCCTTTCAGCGGCAGCAGCAAACAGGTCGTCAGAGGCCGATGTGATGATTAAGTTTAACATTGTCTACAATATTGCCAAAGCACTTTAAGCTCGAGCAGTTTTTCAGTAACTTTCTGGTAGAAATGTGCTTCAAATAAAGGACTTTGTTAGTTCATCATTTACAGATGAATATTGTCTGCATGGACTGAATTTCCCCTCCTTAAAGGTGCGCATGTAAAACTGCGTGTTGAGCGATGCGGCTGAAAAATTTGGGCGCGCCTAAGAAAAAAACATTAGTGCAACCGTGACAAACGTGACAAACGTGAGTCTGTAGCCCTGCCAGGTGTTTTTTGCAATATGAAGTTTTTTCTTAGCGCTTCCTCAAATGTGGGAGTTTATCCGAGTGCTGACCAACACTCACTGCACCAGTTTACACCCTGACCCACTTTTATGGTAAAGGTCAGTGAAACTTTCAGACTTTAATATTCAAACGTGTAAAAAGGTCCTGAAAGGTCAAAACACAGTTTTCCAAAACTATTGATGTTCAAAAATATTTGATATCTGAAGCCAAAAACTTCCAGAAATAATCCGACTTGTTCAAACTTTGTACCATGTTGATGCTGATCAGAGATGGAGCAGAAAATACTGTAAAAACTGCTGATGTGAGATGAAATGTGTGACTTATGTTGAAGTATAAAAGTTTGACTTTAATACGAGGCTGAAACAGAACACGCAGCAATCGTTTACTTCCTGTTTGTAAAGCAGGACACATCTGACTGTGTGACTGCATGAGACAAAGAACCTTCAACCTTTAGATGAGGCGCCACGATAACTCAGTTTCTCTGAAAAACAGGATTTTTGATTTTGTGACGTTGAGATGAAGAAGATTTGGTGCCATCGCTGAGACGTTTGAAGCAGCTGCTGGTCTTCTACGGTTGCCGGGGATCATCAGCAGGTTCATCCGTGTGTCAGCGTGGCCGTGAAACTCTTAGCGGGAGGAAAAGTGACAGAAGATCAAACAGGACCTACCAAAAACCCTGCAGGAGGCCACAGGTAACGCAGGCTGCACCAAAAAGGTTACACAACTGAAGCTGCAGTCCTCGAGGCCGCTTCGCTGAAACGTTTCTATGCGTCGCTGCTGCAACACACCTGAATAAAACCGGCTGCACGCTGAGGTGCCCGCCCCCACTTTAAATAAGTGTTTAGAAAACTGTACTTTTACTGCACCACGTTCACTCGAGCTGCTGTAGCATGAATCAAACGGCTGAATCACCTCAGCATCGAGAAGCGACCCTCTTACAACGGTCACCTCCTCAAACAAAAGACACGAAGAGCTGAAAGGTTATTTGTAAAATACATTTATTCCCTTTATATTTGGGCCAAAGTCTACAGAGCAGAGAGGAGATTTATGCAGCGGTTATTCAAAAGGCAGCATCAACGCTTCATCGGCGCTGTCACAACATCTTCCTCTTCCTCCTGCGATGACGTACCAGACACAGATATTACGATACAAAGAGAAGAAAGGCATACACTGTTTCTACAGCCTTCATTATTTTCATTAGTACGATACATCAGAGCTGTACGTCGCGCTGTCGAGCGCCGCTTAGTTAACAAGGCAAAGTTTTAATTGGTTGAGAAAAGCTACGGTTATATGGAGGGTTACACGAGACGCTATGAGTGAAAGGAGAGGGTGGAGGGCCGCGGGGCTGCAGCTAGCGTCGGCCGATGAGGCGGGAACACGGGAACTGCGCGTGCACGGGTCAGCTCGGACGGCGCTGATAGAGCCGCGCTCGTTACCATGACGACGAACAAATAAACATGTCAGATTAGACCGACGAGGCTCAACCGGACGAGGCTGCTGCAGTCTTTTCAAAATAAGGGCACGATGCACAAAATGACTCAAATATGACATGAATTTAAGATGCAACATTAATTATTATTGGTGGGCTTTTAAATTTCTGCTTTTAATCGTTTTTAGTTTTATTTGTGAGCAAACACAACCAGCTCAGGACGACCGGGTTGCTGGGAAACACGTGACCAGTACACGACTGCAGGAATGAGCGAACATTAAACTCTGAGGCGTGTTCTGATGATCATCATTTACCAGCGCACGGGGTCAGAGGTCACCGACTTTGGTTACAGCTTCAGATTAAACATTTCATTCCCTGACAACATCCCACAGTATGACCAGAGGGGTGTGTGTGTGTCTCTGTGTGTGTCTGTGTGTGTCTGTCTGTGTGTGTGTGAGAGCGCCGGTCATGCACGCCTTCAGTCTGGATCCACAGCATGTTTGTGAACAAAGCTCGTGATAAACAACATCCATGCTCAGGCAGACGTGGACATATACGTCCACATATTTATATACAGTTTATACAGGAAACGGGGATAACATCGAGAAAAGGCCGATATGAGAGCGTGGACGTAGGCAGGAAAGCAGTAAACTAATCAGATTACAGCACCTCGACGGTGTGACAGTGTGACAGCATATCTACATTAAACACTGCTCTAATATGCAAAACAGCATCTGTGACTAACAAAAATAACAATAAAAAATGATCTTTGACAGTGTAAGAAAAACAGGATATTGTCTTTAACAGCTGACTAAAATCCAGCAAGCAATACATGTGGCATTTCCTGGTTATAAAAAACAAACAAACGAAGGAGACGGCGAGGTCGTCCTCTCCTCGTTCGTTGGCCGGAGCCCCGGCGCTTTAGTACACGGGGCTGTTGCGGATCCCGCAGCACAACACCATGCTGAAGATCATCTCGAAGATCTGAGGAGGAGGAGGAAGCTGTCAGGGCTGCGTCACAACATTACATCATTACAGCAGCTACGATTTCCACTCGGCAACAGCATTTGTGCGCTCGCGCCGCCTCCTGATTATCACTGAGACTCTTGTAGGTGGGATGGTCATCTTTGACCGAGGGAGCAGCCGTGCATCAGCTTCACTAACGCACCAGGAAAGACTTCAGTGCTGTCCTACATAAAGCTACAAAAACCAAAAGACGACCCAATAAAATATGATTTTTCCTGCTCATGAGCTAAAAAGGGCCAATGGTGCTTGAGGAAAGGTCAGGGGTCACCTTCATCTTCAAGGGGGTCTATCCCGCTCATATTCTAGCTTCATATTTGCAGCCGTGCGTTCGCAGTTTGTAATAATCTTTACTTTACACTGAGCTCAGTTCAGTCATCCTTCTGATTGGCTGCCCCTCACACAGGAGGTTTAAATAGCAAGTGGGTGGGGCTTCTACGTGGCTGAGGATGACTGTATAAGGACGTATCCTCTGTTACTTGTACACACACTGTATGCATGAAATAAGCAGAAACGCAGCCTTCAGCACATTTACGAACAGCAGCGCTGTGTGATGTTCTCACCATAATGACGGCGACCACCAGCGCGGCGATGCCGATCAGGTAAATCTTATCGTGGAACAGCTCGTTGATTCTGTCGTGGCAGTTCTGCAAAGCAAAAACAAAACATTCAAACACGCCATCTACTGGAGGTCAGAGAGAATGCATCCTGCTCTCCTGCTGCTGCTTCACATTTTTACAAACACATTTTTTCTTTATTCTCTTAAATTTCATTTGAGGAATCTTTGATTTTAAGTTTTGGAAAGATGGAGGAAAAAATTATTTTTTTAATGTTTAGGAATTTCACTTCCTGTTTGTGGACCAGTCTAAGGCTACGTTCACTCTGCAGGTCTTGATGCTCAATTCAAATTATTTGATCAAATCCGATTGTTTTGTCTGCTCGTTCACACTACAAATAAAATGTGACAGCAAACGCACTCTAGTGTGAACGCTCAAAGCGGCAAAAGAAGACGTCACACACAACGCGCTCTGTTTAGACCCAGAGCAAACAGTATTGTTTGACTGATGGTCTTAATATAAAGACTTCAGACTTTACGTTAAGTTATAAAGTTATTGTGTTATCTACATTTGGCCTAATAATGATCCTTATTGTTGTTTTAGAGGAGCGCTGCTTCTAGCTGCAGATTTCTGTCAGAATCTGCAGATTATATAGTACAAATAAAATGTTCACGTTTCTCCAACGTTGTCTTCCCAACAGTTTCACTGACATCTACACGGGACGGACAGGAAGCGTTCACGATGCCTTCTCTGGCGCTGATAATTAGCGTCTGTCTTGTGTCAGTGACGTAAAAGACGGATTTAATGCGACATGACCATCAAACAGCAGCTTTCTAAATGTATCGGATTCAGCACCACATACGAAAGTGACCCAGATCGGATTTGAAAATATCGGATTTGTGCCGTTCACACTGTCACACCATGATTGGATAGATGGTCGCAGAGGCTCAAAAAGCCGTATTTGATGCGCTTTCGCCTGCAGTGTGGACGCCGCCTTAGAGACAGCTGATCACACATCATCTGTGAGCTTCTCTCTTACAGCCACCTCAGCTAACACACACTCATTTATTTATCAGTCATTAATATTTCAGCTCATTTATTCTGTAACACTGCTTTCATTTATTCATGCTAACGCTACTTTAGCTTCCTGCTGTGTCCACGTGTTCAGCGCGTTAGGCTCCACCTCCTCCTGATGAGTTTACTCTCACAGAAATCAGCAACAGACAAAGTAAAAAGTGCTTCTTTTAAACACTTCTGTGTCCTGGCAGCCGCGCAGCTCTGCACCGACCTTGGGTCACCTCAGTGACGTGACTGCGCTGCAGGAGGTGGAGTTCAGCCTCGCGTGAAGCTGCAGGCTGCATACAGAACAGCCTCCTGCAGATCTTTGGACTCTCAGGTTTTTGGTGTCTCGATGTTCTCTAAATCTTTTATCCAGCGAGTCTTTATTTACTCTGCTGGCTATGTGGTAAAAAAAACGTGTGACACAAACTGAAAATGGAGAAGATCTACCTTCAAAGTAAAAGTCTCAAAAGATGTGACTTTTACTTTGAATTGAAATGTTCTCGGTTTGTGGAGAGCAGCTGCACAGACTCAACCACTTCCATTCATTTAACTGAAACTAAAATATACGTTTTTATCTCAGAGTAGCTCCATTCACTTCTGCTCAGTGGACTAAAAGCGCCCCCTGCTGTGCTCTCGGGTGAACTGCAACTACTTTTGATACAATGGTTTAACAGGAAGTGGAACAGCCCCCCGTGACTGGTTACCAAGAGGAGATTATTTTACAGCAGCACAGGAGAACCCGCCAACGCTATCAATGCACCGAGTCGTGACGAGAGGCTCGTGTTCCTGATGGTGAGACAGGACGCAAACATGAATGACCCCGCCCCCTGCACACCTGTGTTTGCCTGGTGCAAGTATACAGCCGAGAGAAAATGTCTCACAGCAAAGTTTCTGGAGCTTTTCTGACTAACTTCATGATTTCTGCAGAGAGCTAAATGATGGTCCTGCTTTTTCTCCCCGTGAGCCAGAAGCACGCGAGCAAAGATTAAACCACTGAGATAAATGATTGTACTTACCGTGAATGTATTACTGGGGCAAATATCGGTCCCTCCAAACTGTGTAAGGAGGTTCGTGACTGTGCCTTTACCGCAGCAGCTCAGCTGAAACACAAAGACAACACAGTAAAGACCTGGAAGCCTCCGACAGGGCCAAACAAGCACCACAGCTGCAGTTCCCCTGATGTCCAGCAGAGGCAGCAGTCATGCGTCTGCGCATCTGAGCGTTCCAACAAAGGTGGACATCGAAGCTAATATTTACCTGCTGCTCGGTCTGCAGGTGTTCGTCACACTCGGGGGATCACGGCGTTGTTTTGCAGCCGAGTTTCAAAAATGGCAGTTTTGATTTTTGTGAACGAGACGCTCTCGTGACTCGTCGAGTGACGCTACTGACCAGCCAATCGGTTGCGTGCAGTCTGACGACATCACATTTTAGTACCTGTCTGGATCACGTAGAACCCCGGCCGAGCAGGTACTAAAAGAATACCTGGTTTTTAGTTTGTAGTACCTGATACCAGGTACCACAAACTAACGGAAAACGTGGCAAACTGTGCCAAGTCAGTCCGAGGAGGTACTCTAGGAAAAGGGGGCGGCAGATTCTTTATAGCAGAAACAAACATGTTTACAACCTGATACACAAACTGTTTGGTCTCTGTTTCCTGTACAGAGGAGGATGTTTCTATAGCTCACCTGTTTAAATCCTATTAAGGTTTAAAGTTTGCATTATTAGGGGCGTGGCCTCTGTGACGAACAGGTGGATGTAGCCGCTAGGTGTCTGCTGCTAGCTGCACCTCAGCTAACTGCACCGTGTTTGTGCTGTTGGAGCATTAATGACATCATGTGACCAAAAACAGGACTGCTGTGAGGTCAGTGTACTAACAGGCCGTCACAGAGGGCGGAGCTCCGGTTTGCTGAGTGAAGTGTGAAGATTCGGACTTAATGTTTGTGATTAGCAGGTTTCTGAGGGTCTCGTGTTAGCTAGCGTTAGCTGATAACTCAGGGCTCCACCCTCTTGTGAAAACGCGGTGACAGACGAGACGCTCCCGAGGGCGTGGTGCAGACCCGACGTCTGCCTGCATGTCTCTGATTTGGAGTTTAGTTTCTGCTAATTCCAAAGTCAGCCCACCTGGTATTCCCAACTTTTATTCCCAAATTCAACACGTCCAAGTTGTACGTGACCTTCAAAGCATGCGTGTGATTATCACAGCTCTGCCGTTTTTCATGCATTACGCCGTGTTTGCTGTACTTTAAGGTGACGAGGTTCAGGACGCCTCAGAAAAACCTTTCTAAGAAAATATTCACACGATCATTTTGTTATATATCTGCATTGTACCGTCTCATGGAAGGCCTTCAGGACAAGGGAGGCGGCGGTCTTCTTTTCCTGCGTATCGCTGTTCATTGCGCTGTCGTAGGCGTTGTCGTAGAAGTTTTTCATCTCCTTTGTAACCTGCAAAAGTTTAAATAAAGTTATTAGTTGTTGCCTGGTGACAGAAGCACACTAATGACTAATAACTCACACAAGGTAAAGAATATGGAGACATGAATTTTGGGTCATATCCTAAGTACAGTCTGAGGCTGCTGATTATATGAAGCATGTTTAATCCAGGTGTCAACCAGGACCACACGCTTCCCGATCTGAGAGGTCGTACTTTGGCCGATTTAACCTGCAGTGTCAGCGTGCACACTCACCGTGTCCCTGTTCATGTAGCCCCAGATTCCAGCTGCAACCTCACAGGCGAACAGGATGACGAGGCAGGCGAAGAACTGCGGGACGGGCCAGAAACACAGCAGGTGAGCGCGAGCATCCTTCTACCTGAGCTCCGACTCAGAGAAACGTGCAGGTAACTGTGCAGCTGCTGCGTTTAACTTTTTTAACTCAATTTTTATTCTAATTTACAACCTTGCAACTTACACTTGTCAATGTTCACAAGTTGAACAAACACAGGCAACGTTAAAAAAAACTTCAGATAATATTAAATAAGATGTGACGATGTTAGCAGCAGTAAAAAGTGAACCTCTGCTGGATTAACAGCACGTGTGGGCTGAACGATCCTCTGCATCCACAGAGCAGATGTTATTCCTCCATCTGATCAATCTTACTTTATCAATCCACATATTACATGAAGGTGATGATTTAATGGTGATACACTTTAGTGCTGCTGTAAGCAAGTCTTAAGAGAGACTTTGTTTTGCTGTTGGTGAGACTCACTAACTGCTGGTCCTTTGTTAACGGTTGCTGGGAAACTGTAGTGAGCTTTATTCCAAACTGAGCTAATGTTTGGACACGACCAGGATGTGTGAGTGGGTTCCACAATTTCACCAGCGAGTGTCGGGAGTTGGTTCATTTTAGCAACGATGTCTGGGGGTCTAAAATATCTCATGACCACCTTCCCTTTAAATTCTCTCCACAGCCCAGAATTAGTCACCAGGTGAGCTTCACCTCTCCCCAGGTGTCCTCTGAGACTTGAGTGCCAGTCTCAGCTTCCCACCTCGCCTTAATATCCAAAGTTGCACTTGTATTGAAACTCATAAATGCGTTATAGAAATGACTGATCAGTTTTGGGGAGGAATTACTTTGAAATATTTTAGAGATATTTCCTCGATGGCTGAGGCTCCAAACTTGCCTCCAGTCGTTATGTTTTGTCAAAAAATCTAAAACAGTCTGAAGAAGGAAGCTGAAGCCGACGTCTCAGCTGTTCAAATGAGCTCCGGTCGTCACAACATGACGACGTTTATGAAGCCTGTTATTTGACCTGCTCTGAAGAAGAAAACCCTGCAGGGAGGAGAGGCTTGATAACATTTTGGAAAACGAAATGTTTGTTTGATTCTGCGCCAAATCTTTAGTGTGACCTCGTCCGTTCCCCCGTACGCACATGTTTAAGTTAGAAAAAAGCAGGGAGCCAATGATCTTTCACATATCGTCTTCTCAACGTTTAGCCACTGAGTTTCAGACCGATCCCGTACAGTCAGGAGTCTCATAGAACAGCCGACCCCCCCCTGCAGTTTAGTTTTAATGTTTAAAACTTGATCCTTGGCGTTTGCCTCGCCATATCAAAATCTAAATGATCAAATGTACAGTTGGGAATGTTTATAGGGAGCATCTGAAAAAGGTCTAAAAGTCTCAGTAATACATTCGTTCTATACTCTCGATGCGACGCAGCAGAGACGGAGGCAGGACTGTCCATCGCTCTGAATCTGTTTTTATTTACTTTAAACAAGTCTGAGAATAAGTGAAGGATTTGAATTCATAAATACTTCGTTTGGCCATTTAAAACCACTTTGACTTGAATGTTCGTGAGATATTTTCTCCTGTATCCATCCCCAATATTAACTTTACCCGTATCTGTAATGTTCCTGAATCGGTTCATCTCTTTTGCTGCTGATTCCAGCAGTGTTTTTAAAATGATCTTTCCTAAGAGATCAGACAGTGTACTGTCATCCTCGCATGTATCAGAATTTTTATATAATGACTGAAAGAAATTGGCAAAGCGATTTGGTTTGGTTTAGTAATCAGGCTTTGATTGGATCTCAACCTTTGGACCACTACGACCGTGCTCAGAATACTTTTGTTTAATGAATCTTAAATTGCCCTCAATTTTTTCGTTAATGAAATTAATTAAAATTAATAAATTAACAGATCTGTGTGCGGCCATGAGGGTGCGAGCGCCCTCTGCGGTTTCAGGTGTGAGTCCACCTCAGGTCAGCTCAGCACTGATGACATACTGTGAGGTTCAGTGGGGATGTGTGTGGGGGGGTTTACGTTTCTCTTGCTTATGTTTTTGGATTTTACAGTTTCCCAAAACGTTGATTCTGTTCATCAGGACGCAGCGTTTTTTCTCTGAATATGTCCGGATGAACAGATCCAACTGTTTGGGATTTGCCTGGATGCTTGAGCATCCTGATATCTTACAGTTTATTTCGTGGGCCTGCAGATGGAAACGAGTCGGGAGCTAAACCTGGTGCGAGGCATCTTTTCACGTCATTATTCGTGCACCGTCTCACACATAGAAATATTAAAACTATTAGCAGGTGTGAACGTCCACAGGGAAGCTTCAGAGTGACTCACAGTTCCCAGCAGGCACTGCGACTCCTGGATGGCGCCGTAACAGCCGAGGAAGCCGACCACCATCATCACCGCGCCGACCGCGATCAGAATGTGGACACCTGGAAACACAGACGGACGGTCGTTAGGAGAGGGGTGGAAGTCATGCAGGACCACAGACTCACAACATTTTATAACACGTGTAGTGACGCGTGGCGGACAGCAGGTGGCGCACTTTTGTTTTCATGCCAGGGTGGTGAGTCATGTTCCTGTTATGTTCACACTTTTCTCGGTTTCTAACACAAAGCTGCAGCTCTGTAATGTAACACGGATCCATCATCGGGGCACCAGACAGATTTTTCCACAGAATTCCTGGTAAAGACGGAAGACGATGGGAACAAACGCGTGAACGTGCTGCAGTCTGTGAGTGTGTCTGTCATCAGTGAAAGTTTTTACAGCGTCAGAGAAAGTCTGCATGTTAGAATCAACAGCTTGTACTAAAGAACAGCAGGATCCCAGCTCACAGGAGCAATTTCACTGGAAAAATCTGGAGACGCACAAATCTGCCGCCATCACTCATTTCCTGCAGATTCTCACTTTCACGCTTTAAGGCCAACAAATACGTTTGACACCATTCAGCTCAGAACAAACACAAAGAAGAAGAAGAGTCGCTGAAGTGACAACAGACGACAGACCCTCGGAGCAGCTTCGGACACAAACAGGAAGTCGAACCCAAACAGATTCCAAATTGTCGTCCCGGCAAATGTAATCAAACACTGAGCGAGACCGCCGCAGCGGGGACGGCGGTGTCGCCATCACCGGCGACAGCAAGAGGCCGATAGATCAGTGACAGCAAAGTTCAACACGCACAACGTTTACAGTGGCACAACACAAACGCTGCTTTTCACAATAAAAGCCTAAAGAACTACATTCATGTTTATTCTCAACAGCTGTGGAACCCACAGACTGTACGTAGATGATGGAGCGCCACATTTAGACCCACCTTACAGTTAATGACATCAACGATAAACAATAAAAAACTAAAATGTAATGTATAATGTAATTTATTAAAATAACACGCACGCTCAACTCGGATGCTTTTATTTGGGAGGCGTTCATCCCGCCCTCCTTCCTGCTTGTCGGCTCACACATTATTGAATTATTGGACCACTAACTGCTGCTCTACCCCCCTCCCCCCCTCGGAGCCACAAAACTACAGGTAATTTATAAATCGATATCTTGGCAAGTGCTCCCTCCATCTCCTCCATTACGGCTCTCCGGTGTCAAACTCCTCCCGGCGGTTTGCCGCTCTTCATCCCTCGCTCTCCTGGCGCTCGGCCATCAGTGCGTCCTCTCTGCGTAATGCATTCTCTCATTCAGATTTATGCTCTCAACCGTGCATTTACTTAAATGTCTCTTCCTGTCTCTCCTTATTTAATCCTCTTATGGCTTTGCTTCCATTACAGCCTCTCTGCTCCGTCCTTCAGCCCGCTGCTCCGCAGGAAGAGGAGCTGATGGAATGTGAGATCCTCGGCTTTGTGCCGAGATCTTCTCAGATGTCACAGACGAACGTCCGCAGGAAGAATCCGTGGTTTCTCATTTTTATTTGTCTGGAGAAAACATATAAAACTGCATCTGTACAGGCCGCTCGCTCTCAGCTCCACTCCTTCCTCGCCAATCAGATTGCCGCTATCCTCGACGTCATTCGTCGAGGATAGACTCCACCACCTCTGCGAGCTGCAGCAGGTGGAGAGGTGGTTGTTGAGCCACTACGCTGAGCAGAACCAGAACCTGGACCAACAGAAGGACGTGGAACCCGCCAAAGAGGGAGCGCTGTCTCTAATCCCACGGGAATGACTCGTGGCTGGTCAGAGTGAAAGCCAAACCCGACACTAGGGCTGTGCGATATGACCAAACTCTCAGACATTTCTCATCCCGATAACGATATAAATCACACAATAATGCATTTTCTGTAAATTCTGTGAATCTCGAGCAGCTCGACTGGCGTGAAGTGTTTCCAGCTGCGCGTCGTGTAGCTGGAGTCGAGTGTTTTGACACTCGAAACGATACATTTTTAGACATAAGTTGTAACGGCCGCCGTTTTCTTTGTGAGTATTTATTACACGGCGTGCTGCGGGGAAAAGCCTGTTCTAACGTTTGAGTCTAAGGTTTATTTTGAACTCTTTTTGCTTCTCATCCATAAACTCTGCACACTCTGTCATGTGATTCTTGCGCAGGTGGTTGTAGAGGTTTGCAGTGTTTGAGTCTGTGGTGGGGGCCGGTTTCCTGCATAATTTGCATAGTATCAGTTTTCTGGTCCGTGTTTCATAACCAAACCATGTCCAGAATAGGGCTGCCACGGTTACGTCGACTATCAAAATCGTCGACGCCTAATTTAATAGTCGACGCGTCGTTTGAAGCTTTGTAAGATCACAAAAGTCGCAGGAATAAGTAGTAGGATTTAAGAGTGTAATAACGGACTGAAACAGAAGATGGCAGCACTGCATGTACAAGGATGCCAGCTGCCGTTAAACCCCGAAGAAGAAGAAGAAGAAGCAACCTCCGGCATCGTAGCTGTGTCCAAATTCAGGAGCCGCATCCTCCAGAGGGCACATTTGTAGGCTGATTACAGGACACGACGAAGACTGTCCAAATTCAAAGACTCCTCCAAATCCTTTTCCCCAGATTTGAAGGATGCTGGTGTAAAACCTTCGTGGCCCTACATATCCCAGGATTCATAGCGCAGCCCAGCCAATTCCAGTTTCCAACAATGGCGGCAGCTACTTAGTTTTAAAATTACTCTTATTATTCTTTCTGGGTCACAAAATAAACTTTTAACATGTTTTCAGGCGAGAATGTAGCTGTGTAAACCTCAAATATCTGCTCAGTTTATCAAGACACCACATATTTTCAAAAGCGCTCCGACGTTTTCGGAGACGTCTGCTACCCACCAGCTCGATAGCTAGCCGGGAGCTCGAGGGTCACTGAAGCCGCAGAGAACCGCAAACTCCCGGCAAATCGTTTTCAGATCACCGCGGAGTTTCGCTACTCAGGTTAAACGTAATATATAAGTCACTTAGACAACCTAAAAATGTTATTGTTGGGCTTTTTTAGTGTTTTATTTGTTCGTGAGTAAATCGGTTTGGCTGAGATTAAAGTTATTAGATTAAATAAAACTTTATTAATCCCCCGGGTGGTTTTCACACAGCTGAATAAACGTCAAACAGAAAAGTGTGAGACGGTCGAGAGTTTACTCCAGTGTCCTGTTATATTTTAGATAGCAAGGAGCAGACGGCGAGTTTATTAAACTCCACCGAGACAATCTGGACATTTAATTAAAAGTTTGATAAACTATCATCTGCTCTTTATTTTTAGTTAGCATACACTGAAACACTTCAATGCTGGCTGTAATCAGCTGTTTCATGTCTGATGGATGCATCATCTGATTAGTCGACGAATTGCAAAAACAATCGTTTGTGGCAGCCCTGGTCCAGAACCAGAACAGCCTGTGGACTCTGTCTCAGGACGTTGGCCTTTTGGAGCTTCGGGACTTTGGTTCCTTTACATTCGTTTCGTTCCTTCATCCAGTTAAAAATGTAACCGTGGTTCAACTTTCAGACTGATGGGTTCCTCTCCTGGAAACCTTTACTTTGTCTGCTCCAACAATTTTGATTCAACCGTCCAGAAAACAGACGGTACTGTTGTGAGTCCACAGACGTCACCCTCACAGTCACTGTGTCAGTAGCTCTGCTCTGCCTCAGTTTGATTACAGCAGCACGACCGGCTTCTCCCCTGTGAGCAGGACTTGGTGGTGGTGGGTGGAGATCTGCCTCCACCCGGCTCTCTGTGGGTTAGCCTCAGATTTATTATCATTTGTCTTTTCTGATGAGCACAGAGTCGCCGCTTCCACCATCGTCCGTTTGTTTCTCCGCTCGCTGCTGAAAATAACCTCGGAATTTCCCTCTGACGATCCAGCCTTTATAACCCGACCTCCAAATATTTTACCCATGTGTGAGGTCATCAGGGGATTGTTCCTCGTACGGTGGAAACCTTCCCTTCTGCTGCTTCCTGTTACTTTTTCCTTTTATTACAGTTATTGTTGATACAGTAGTCCAGCCTCGGGAGGAAACTCCACAATGGAACAAGCGATAAAGACCTTTAAGGTGGAACTTTAAGGTGGAACTTCAAGGTTGATGCTAAAACACAGACATGGCGGTGCCCGCGCTTCCTGCCTGAACCCTTTCCCCCATAAATACGACCTCAATGACAAATTGTGAAACCTCAGCGTGCATCAATAAAGTCGTGCTTTGGCGACCATTAGAGCGGTTTGTGCGTTTTTCTCGGGGTATCTGCAGAGAGCGCTCACTCAAGCAGCCTCAGCAGAGCGTCAACGGTTACTGAAGCCAGTCTTCACGAGTCCATGACAGTCGACGGCATTTTAAAACCTGCCTGCGTTAACCAGCTACAGGAAGCGCCTCCACTCGCTCAGTGAAACCGAAATGACACAAACAGCTGCGATAAGCAGACGCGGTTTCTTTGGTTGGAAAAGGAAGTCGAACAAAAAACCAAAAGGGGAATTTCTGATGTAATATTTGATTTCGTGTAATTTAAGAAAACTTCTGTATTCCTAAGAAACGACAAACATTTTTAAACAGCAATGACGTGATGCGTGGGCATCAGCGAGTCTCCATAAATAAATCTGCACGTCTTTGGATGTGGATGTGCGTTCCCGGGAACGTTTGATCTGGAGGTTTCTGCATCAGAGCGACGAGGCTCCTGCAGATCCACCTGGAAAGGTTGGATGCTCTCTGATAGGAACCACAGTGAACCCACATATGACGCAGTCACATGACTAACCAGGTGGTGGTTTCATTTCTTTATTCCCAGTTCATGATGCACCATTTTTGTACCTTTGAGCACAAACCCAGAAAGGCACTAAAAATAAATGTGGATGTGACTCAGCTGTTGTCAGGGGAGTTTTCCAGTAAAAGAATCCCCCACGTAGTGGAATATTTACTGCTCCATTTTGGTCCCTCCTGTGAATGTGGCCGACTGTCGGGACTCTTTGGGACTTCCTGACACGTCGGTGTCATTTCAACTCTTGTGGGAGTCAACGTGAAACCGGGGGGCTCAGTTTACTCATCTGGGTGCTGGAGGTGTCGCTGTGTGAGTGAGCTGCTGCTGAACAGGAAACTGAGTCAAGTGGAGTCAAGTGATCTGAGAGCACGAAACTTCCTGAAGCCCCCGTGTCCTCAGACATTTACTGGAGATTTAAAAAAAAAATAGTTTAGAGGCTTTTATTGTGAAAAAGGTGCATTTCACCTGGTACAGCTCAACTAGGCCCCGCCCTACACGTCCAGCATTTTTAAATTCATAAAGTTTACTGCAAATATGAAATGTTATGTTTAAGATAAAGGAGAATATTTGGTTCCGAGTCATAATTTAAAACATCTGTTTCCACAGGATGTAATCAGAGTACGTCAGAGTCACCTGTCGACAGGTCGTCGTGTACACGGCTGGTTTCTGAGACTGTAGTGCTCACAGAGGGCTGCTCATCTTCCACATCAGTGTCTTGTAAGAGTCGCAGAGGACGTTTGTGCTGAATGACAAACGAAGTGTGAAGATCTGCGAGAGCTTCAGAGCTCGATGGAGCCCGTGAGAGAGAAGTTCAGACCAAAACTTGAGCCGTCTCTGACCCAACGTTCGCCACGAGCTCGTGAATAAATGAAGACTGATGATCTGATGGATGCGAGCCTCTGCCGCTGACAGCATTCACTCGCACTGAGTTATTACAATGATTATTACATCATACACGGGCCTTGCAGAGTAACTGAGAGTAAGTGGGTAAGTAGCTTACTCTTGAACTGAAGCATATTCATACCGTTCTTCTACACGTGCGTCACAGCGCCATTAACGCCTCGCTCCAGAGCTCCGAGCGAGCGCCATGCTAACTTTCCATCAGCAGCAGCTGAGCTCTCAAAGACGACTTATGCAAAGAGGAATTATTCTGATCTTACAGAGCAGCTTTGCATGATTAACAGTTTGAAATATTCAAAATAATCCTCTGACACTGGGCCTCAGCTCATCCTCCGCAACACGCCATTTTAGCTCCTCCCTCTTTGAGACAACTTTCTTTTAATTGGCTACAACTCACAAAGAAAAAAGGGTGTGGCTTTTATCCCGGTTCTGTGACATCATTCAGATCCAAGAGTAGAAAAAACACCATCAGAAACTTTATGTTTAATTGGAACATCTGCCACTGGAACAGGAAGTACATGACAGGAAGTCATTTCAAAATAAAGTTCTCAACGTTCCACTTTGTGACAAAGACAGAAGAGCTGTTGGGAACGATCCAGAGCAAGGTTTACAAGATGAATCTACGTCTGACTCATCAGGTTACACTTCTTTATTCTTTCCAAGAAGTCTGATTTTTAAAAAGCATTTGTGAGGTCAGATAAAATTCTTACTAACTGTGCAACAAAAGATTATGCAACCTGCAGGAAACCAAACCCCTGACTCCTCAATCACTGAGAAATCTGCAGCACGGCAGCGGAGGAAGTGAGAAATCGTGTTTGAGCAACATTAGTTTCTCCAGAATTAATTTTTAGAATCACGAGCACATTTCACGGCGACTGTTCAGGCGTCTGTCGCTGCTTCAGAACACAGTTTAAAGTGTGTGCGTGTGTTTAATCGTGTAGAACGGCGAGAGGAGGGTCACTGTGTCTGTGAGCGCCGGGAGAAAGCAGAGAAACAGATGTAGGGGGAAAGATGGCGATGGAGCCGCGGAAAAATAAGTTGAGTTGAACGCTAAACACAACCAGATGGGGACGGAAAGCAGGAGCAAAGGAGACTCTCACAGAGGAGGGGGGAGGAGGGGTGGGGCCACTGAGGAGGAGGAGGAGGAGCAAGTGAGGAATTTTTTCCTATCCCGACAGTGTTTTTTCCTCCCCTCCTCGGGAATGAGAGGGAGGCTTTATGTAATGTGAGGGTGCAATCATCGAGGCCGCTGCAGAGAAAGTCCCTGAGTGGATCCTCTCTAATGAGCGCAGCTTTTCCCCTTTAACAACCGCAGCCCGACGGCGCCGTCCAAACAGCCACGCCTTTATTTTCCCTGCGAGACTCTTCCTCACTTTTCTTTCGCTAAATCACACCAGTTCTGCTTTTCCTGTAACGCCAGCTTTCATCTCTCCCTGAGGTGACTCACAGACGGGGGAACGACTCGCATCTCGTCACAGCCGTTTTTAAACGGGGTCACGTGGCGGCCTGTGTGCGCTCCATCAGCGCTGATCACAAGTAGCTGTTGGTTTGGGCGCGGCGGGCTGAGCTCTCAAAACAGCCTCTGACCTACAAGTCACGAATACCACGAGAAGTTGAGAGCGTTCAGCTTCACTTCCTCCTGACTGTGTCACATGACGACCGCATTCATGCTGCGAATCCCACGCTCCACCCGAGTTGCAACATGGCGGCGTTACAAAACCTATTCGTGTCGTCCTCTGACGGTTCTGTCAGACAGCAGCATGGCGCCAGGACCGGCCATGATACCTGCACCAGCACACACCTGGCCCCCTCCTCTGGATGACCACACTGACTAAGTTACAATGAAAAGGAGGAGCTGTTGGGTTGCAAAGCAGCTTGCAGAGGAAGCTGAAGCAGCTTAAAAGTGGGCTCTGAATGCTCCACCAACAGCAGCTTCCATACTGTGTGTTTGTGACAGAACTGCACAGCACGAATGGCCCCGCCTCTCTGCACTGGACTCACTGGGATGTTCAAAAACCAGTCTGGCTTTCGCTGCGTGAGCGTTTTCCTGCAGCCATTAGAGAACGGAAAGCCGTGTCCATGAAGTGATGCACATCATGGTGAGCAGCAACACTCTGCCTCTCCCTGTGGTATTCAAACCATGATTGATTGGTACAAAGAGGCCTGCAGTGGGCCAAGAACCCCCCCCCCCATCACTGCAGCAGCTGCAGGCGGGATCGACATGCTCTGGCTTCACAGATCGGGCACGCCAAACCCTGAATCTGTGGGACTCAGCAGGAAATAACATTCATCATATCAACTTTTTCCATCCTCAAACTGTCCAGCGTTTCCTGAGCCCGTTCCCAGCTGACGCCCGACACGATACCATCATCCTCGCGCTGCAGCAGCCTCTCTCTCGTCTACAAGGCGTGGTGGCCGCTCAGAGCCGCCGCTCATGATTTCAGTCAGAGAAAATCCACGACTGCAATTAAAGAAGCCGAACATTTGGAGGACGAGGATGTTTTAGTCGTGTGTCGGGAGGATTTAAAGTTCTGGTCAGGTTCCTTTGTTGGTTCTTGGTCCAGGAAAGAACCACAGGAGTTGATCCAGGAATCCAGGAGAACTCCACACAGCGGGACCCCACCGGCGTTCAAACCCAGGCCCCTCCTACCACGCTACAACCTCATCTGTTCGTTCTTCAGAACATCTGTTGGACGGCGTTTTAAACCCATTTGATTTCATCTCAGCTTTAATAAGAGCGAGGAGGACGGTGAGCTTTCATCGCAGCGAGCTGATGTGTTTCCTCTGATAGATCCACATCAACTATTTATGCCCTGATAAGTGGAACTACTTCAGTCCGTGAGGCAGATGCACGATTGATTCATTATTAATGTTAAAATAATAACGTTAAACTATGATAGTGTCTAATAAATAGGTATAAACTAAGTGTTAGGGACATGAAGGCTTCACTCACTAATATATTTAATCATGAGCTCAGTAAAACTGACCAGGTGAGCAGGTGCTCACAGAGGACAGTCCTAACCAGCAGGGGCAGCAGTGAGTCAGTCCCCATAAACATGTTTGGTCTCTGTGGATCATTTCCTTCCTCATGACACCTGCTTCTATAACTCACCTGTTTAAATTGTATTAAAGTTTGCATTATTAGGGGCGTGGCCTCTTTGACGGACAGGTGGCTGTAGCTGCTAGCTGTTTGCTAGCTTCACCTGGACCGTGTTTGTGCTGTTGGAGCATTTTCAATGACATCATGTGACCAATAATATGGCTGCTGTGAGGTCACTGCACGAACAGGCCGATTTTGACTGGAAGTTACTGAGCTGCTAAACACGAGGACGTTTTCACGCCTGTAGTTGAACTCTGGCTCGAGTCCCGTGAACTCCAAGCGAACCAAAAATGCAAGAATTATCCTTCATCTCAAGGCTAGCTGCTAGCTAGCATCTGTAGTTCACACGGGATGTTTTTCAGCTCCAATGTCTAGCTGCACGCTACACAACCAGGTGCATCCTGGTTCAGATCGGTGCGAATCACACCTGCACCGAGCTAATGTTTCACATACATATGATTGTAGCACTAAATGAATCCTTCTGCTTTCATATCTAACAATGACTGACGGCAGGAAAGTCCGCTGCATTTGTTTTTAACCGTTTCGACCTTTGCTGCCATGAACCAGGGCCGTGACATGTTACCTGGATAAATAAAAGGTTCATAAACAGACAGGAGCATGACGTGGTGACGTGATATGAAGCAGACACAGATGAGTACGTACTGATGTAGAAGGTGCTGGGGGCGTGGTTTCCATCATATTCGAGACCCAGCAGGGTGGAGATCTTGGGGTCGTGTCTCAACCACAGGGCCACTCCCAGGATTACACCTCCGGTGAGCTGCAACGCAGAACACGGCACATGTAGTCATCCACGTGAAAGCTGTTTGTATGCATCCACACTGAAACACCAAAGTCACACAGCTGCACAAATCAGGGTGGAAGAGCAACGAGTTAAATTAAGATAAAATAAAACAGAGTCTGGTGGAAAGTAATGGTTTCACTTCCTGTCTGACTGCAGGTGAAGCACTAAAAGTTCTCAGCATCCACTTATACTCCAACTAATTCTTTCAGGGGTGTAAAATCACAGTAGTCTACTTAGGGGGCGTGACTTACCACCACCTGTTGCAGGTAAAACACAGACTGTAGATATGAGGCTCCTCAGAGAGACTGAACCATCAAAACTGAGAGAAAAGTTGAACACATCTTCATATCTCATATTTCTGTATAGTTTTTCATATTTATATCCTGTTCATAGCCTGTACATACTTATAGTTATAGCACATTCATAACATACTTCATACCGTGACCATATAACATACCATAATAGACCCATTTCTGTAATATACTTACATATATATATATTATTGCTAATATATATTGTAATATATCTATATCACTAAAAGCACTTCTGGATGGATGCAAACTGCATTTCGTTGCCTTGTACCTGTGCATGTGCAATGACAATAAAGTTGAATTCTATTCTATTCTATTCTATTCTATTCTATTCAGCCCATCAATGTGAGATTCTGGTGTATGCTCCACCATCGGTCTGAGAAACATCTGCAACCGATCTGAAGCGACACGTTCCCCCAGTCACATGGTCACATGGTTCCCCCAGTCAGAGGAAATCTCTGTGAGCGCCTGATAACAACAAGCCGGCAAAACACACGTTTCCACTTCAAATTAAACACACAGACGAAGACGACTGCAGGAAGAAGTCAGAGTGAGGAGGAAAGTTCAATGACTGCTTTCCCTCCTGTATCCATGACAGCATGTTGGGCTGATGTAATCTCCAAAATCATCCTGTTGGTCTGATTTCTATAAATGCAGCTGTGATCTAAACGAGCACAATAAGACCGAGCTGCTGAAGCTGTGAAGCTGAAAAATGACGCTCATCATCTCCATTTTAAACTCAAGCTTCACTGAAACCAAAACAACCCCCATCTTCCTCCTCCTCCTCCTCCTCCATTATCGAGGTCCATTCCAGCTCTACAGCATGCTGCTGCCTAGCAACCAGATCAACACCACGACACACGCACTTGGAGCATGACTCAGGGAGGCCGAACAGCCTCTCAGAGCGGTTTCCTGAGGAGCACTTAACTCTTTACCCCCGACAGCAGCAACCCCACCAACAAGACCAGTTTACATAACGGGTCAGCATCAGAAGTGGGCGAGGGAGGTCTGAGGGTACGAGCACGCCGTCGTTACGGGGTCAGAGTGTTTTTATTCGTTCTGACTGAAGTTTGTTTAAAATCAGGTGGGAGACGGCGGTCGGATTCGTCACTTCATTTTTCCGCTGCTGTTCCTTTTCTGATGGTGACATGTCCTCATCTTTCACAACACGGGAGTGAAACTGTGCAGAGCGTTCACATGCAGCCGTGTTTAGATGGCGAGCAGCTGTTTGACTCATTTACTGTTCAGTGGAAACTGTCGGTGTGACGTTTGCAAAGACGGCAGACGCTCCGAGTGTGGAAAAAGTTACGCATATTGATGAGAGTCGCTGGACGCGCCCACCGCATCCTCATCGCAGTGTCACAAGTGCTTGTTGCTAGGTTACAAAAACCATCACTTCTGCAAGTCTGACCCCATCACTTATCCAGGAAGTGAGGGAGAAAACAAAAACATGTCCGCCAGAGACGCCAGACAGAGATCAGGTGAAGACAAACCGAGAACAGGCTTCAGGTTTCCGACTGAACAGGATCCAGAAAGTCCTGCTCAGGACGCGGCCTCTGACAGGATCGAAGAAAAGCACGAGTCAAGCCTCGTCCAGAATAAACGTCTTCAGACGAGATCGTCACGCGTCCCCGTGAGACATAACGCACACCTGTCAAACTGATGATCTAATCCTGATTGGAGGAACAGATTCTTGGCACGTTTACACAAAGCATTTTTACTCCAGTCAGGCTTTGAGTCCATGTGTCCAGGTAAACATAGATTGTGTCATAAGCCCCGCCCCTTTTGAAGCGCAGCAGATTTTCACAAATTGAACATTTATCAGCGAGCAGAGCCGGGAGAGCACCGAGGACTCGGACTGCGCTCAGGGCGTCTTTCATTCTGACTCCTGCGGTCATTAGTTTGACCAACAGTCCCGCCTCTTGTTGCCAAGTAACCTTTTAAGGTGTTTACTACCTTTGTCATTTAAAAGTACGAACGCAGCTTTATACTCGTGGCGAGGCGACGGGGAGTTCCAGCGATCATCGTGTGGAACGTGAGCTAAATGTACGATGATGGAGTCTCAATGAGCTGGATGCGGCTCAAAGGGAGCCAGCTCGACCGGGGTGCTGGTGAGCACGTGAACCATGATTATGGTACCTGGGATCATTTCAGGACAGGTTGAAGGTCGAGATTGCAGAAGTCACAGCTCAGTAAGTCGTTTGCTTTTTGGAGTCCGAGTCTCATCAGCAGAAGAAACTCTTTCCTGTTTCAGAAACGAGCTCAGGCCTCACTTTCACTGAGCCGAGCCGCCTTCTCCTCTCTCTCCATCACGCTACACAGTTGTTTAGAGAAAAAAACATTATTCTAACAGCAGATTGGAGGCTTTTATAAAATATATAATTTCAGCCAGTCCTGCTGAGACATTCCACTTCCTGTTGGTCCCATTGTGCAGACACTGCAGGAGCTCTGCCAGGAAAAACACTTCGTGATAAGATGTTAGCTGACTGACTCAACCGTACTTCATAATAAATAAATGATCCAAGTCGGACTTCCTTCCAAAGATCAAAGTTTGCTTAAACAGGTTCTTCCTGCTCTGAAACGAGCAGATCTGGACTCGGTGGGTCTCTCGCAGAGACGCACCGAGACAGACCCATCTCAGCCTTTATCGGCCTGCAGGTTACCGTCGAACGCAGGGAGGGCTGCGTGTCTGACTCTACATTCAGTTCAACTTTATTTATACAGCATCAAAGCACAACAACAGTCACATTCAGGTGCTTTACATCGCAGGTCACTACAGTAATGTCACTAAGTGATGCAGGAGGTCTCAGTATCACTGGAGCTGAACCAGATGTGTCACATAAATGACAGAAGCCTGCAGTTGGACTCTACGTGATCACAAACACAGCCGGACTCTGAGCTCTTACCTGCAGCAGCTCCTCCAGGCTGACCTGGATGAATGTGGAAATGACCGATGGTTATTCATTTACATTTTAATTTGTATTTATGAGGCGATATCGTTGATGTTATCACTGCTGTCTGTGGGTTAAAGTGCTCGCCTTAAACTCGCTCGTTTACACAAACAGGCCTTCGCAGCAGCTGCAGCGCCACAATCACGGCTTCTCCTCTCGCATACTTGCTCCACGTTGTTGCAAAGAAGAAGAACATCTTCATTATTTTAGCTGCACCCGAATATGCACTGCAGGAATCACATGTGGTGCAATGTGCTGGGAGACTCCTGACAGGCTGGAAAGGCTCAGGTTTGCACGATGATGTGCACTTACTCCAGCGCCGAGTTACACCACCCAGACTCCACCCACCTGTAGCTGGTGGTCACACTAACTGCTCCGGGCTGTTCCAGCATCAGTGAACACGCTGCGTGTCCACAGTGAGGTGGTTTACATGCCTCCACGCCACTGTGGGAAGCCCCACTGTGGCGAGGTCTTTAAGCACTTATCAACATTTGTTTGCTTCTTTATTCGTTTCCTGAAACTTGTGCAGAAACTGATTCGTAGCTTTTCTTAAATGTCAAACGCCGTCAGCGCTGAAGGACAATAAAAGGCAGCGACTGGCGAACCGTTACTGGTTTGGTGCTCTGGCCAGTTGGCCTGCTGGGATTACGAAGTTGCTTGGCTGTGTTTGACCAATCCCATCACAGTTTAATCAAACCCAACGTGACTCACAGCTGCTGCTGGAGGATCCTGACACTCTTTGTTGTCCAAAAACAATTAAAGGCGTTAATGACGACGATTTCACAGGAAGTCAGGCGGGACTCGAGCTCGTCGGTGAAGACGATTCCAGTTTGAGAAATCCGGCGGGCAGACGTCCCGTTTGAGCGAGAGCGGGAAGAAACCTGCAGCAGAACCAGGCTCAGGGAGGGGCGGGGCTCATTCACCTCAAAGTAGTGTCAAGTTAATCTTAGGACACGCCCACTTTGCTTCCATTTTTTTCACCCGCAGTTGTCTGACATCATCGACTTTCTCTGGTCACTTCCTGTGTTGACGCAGCTTTATGATATGTAGAGCTGGGCGATAGAACGATAACGATGTGTATCGCAAAATAACTTTTTCTCGATAGAAAAATTAAACTATTGCGATAGACCTCACCGTTTATGAACCTTCTCAAAAAAGAAGAACAGCCAATCCAGATTAAGTAGCGCAGAGCCGAACCAATCACAGCCACAGCGTCACGTCATGTGACTTGTTACGTACAGCACAAGTGCCAAGCCGCACCGCCCGGGTAATGGAGGAAATGAGTGTGCCGACTAGAGAAAAACCAACCGAGAGCGTGAGCGAAGGTTACCGAAGAGAAAACAGATGATGGTGATGATGCCGGAGAGATTGTTGAACGGAAGAGCCACAGAAGTTCTGTAGTGTGAAGGTATTTCTGCTATTTCAAGTCTGACAAAAACAGAGTAGCGCACTGTAAATGTGCCGAAAGCAAGTCTGGAAACACAATAAAGCGGTGCATGCTCAATCTCTGACTGGAAGCGCTGATTCATCATTCGGCTTCTGTCAGACTAAAGTAACTGTTAAACTGTTTGAAAAGCTCAGCTATACAACAAGGAGAGATCGAGAATTTCCTTTTAGTTCTCAGTTTATTTGATGTTGACACAAGTTAGTCAATTTTGTTCTTCTGTAAAACAAACTAAGATTTATTTTTAGAATTAATATTTTGTTTCTAAGTGGAATTGACAGTTTAGTCTGTTTTGTTTGTTCTGTTTTGAAACTTAAACGCTTTAGCGGCTGCCTTTTGTGTAGTTTGCAATATTTGCCTTTATTTATCTGAAAAAGTCTCATGTTCCTTAAGTACATCTACCCTGTTGAACTTATTATGGGAAAGAAATATTTAAATCAAAACAAGCTGCTGATTAGTTCACATTTTACTTGTGAGCAACGGCACCTTTAAATCTTACAAATATCGTTATTTGGCTTATATCGTGATATATATCGTGATATATATCGTGATATATATCACGATATATATCGTGATATATATCACAATATATATCGTTATCGCCTGAGATGAAAAAAACATATCGCCCAGCTCTATGATAAAGCCCCAAACCTCGGTTCAGTTCAAGCACACCTGGCACACAGGTACACCTCAGACCTCTGAAGGATCTATATCAGATATGATGCCATGTTACCTAGCAACCAGCTACCAATGGACTAAAAGGACCTGGCTTTGGATTTTATGCACCTATAACACTTTATAAAAGCTTTGTTTTCATGTCATTAACATTTAATGAAGCCTTCGTCATCATCGTCATTATTGTTATGCACATGTGTGAAGGCAACAAAGAACAGACTCCCAGACCAGCTCCAGCCACACGGGCACCAGTTTATTAGACTGTGGAAAAGCAGATGTGAGCAGATGTGCCAGACTGCTGTGACCAGACACAAAGGAAGCCCGGCAGGTATCGGGATATTTAAGGAAGCCGGGTGTGGTTTTTGGTGGCGGGTGCTCTCCTATTTCAGGGGAATGCCGCGACCTGACGGGGCAGCCGTGAGAGGACGGGGCAGCCGTGAGAGGACGGGGCAGCTGGAAAGCTGCACAAGAAGAAGAAATCTTGTCACTGAAAGCATCCACGTGCGTTTTGTACCACGCCGCGGCTTCAGGATAACTGGAACAGCAGCTCCATCGTAGCTGCTGCTCAGCTCGTAGTTCACAGGCAGAGAAAACACGGCTGCTCCGCCCGAGTCCTCGCAGCTCGAGTTTCCCTCCCACCGCCGTCTATTTCTGCCCGCCGCACAAGCGCGAGGCAGAATGTCGGGCATGCTGGGGGTGGGTTGGAGGAAGGGTGGGGGTCGGGACATGCGGCTCCTTTCCAAACTACCCCCACCCCCACATCCTGTTTGACGCAGCAAGTCACGGCGTTACTTTGGTTTGACTGTTTTTATTGTTTTCGTTTCAGCGATGATCCAGATGTTCTCAGCTCGGCTTATTTCACACGTTTGTTCCTCGCCGCCTTAAAACCAGAAACTGATGATTAATCGAGTCACGATTAAACCCAGAGTTGAACTGTTTAACCGTTTAAAGTTCGATTAATAGAAACAATCTTTACTTTTAAAGACTACGTTTAGTCAAAAAGGGAGAAAAGTAAACTGGGACGTCTGAAGAGCTCAAACCTTCAAACTCAAAGCTCAGCTGGCTTCTTCTCCACGCTCTTCATGCGACCGTGACCCGGCTGCCTGAGACACAAACTCAGACGTCACTTCTTTGATTTCACTCGCTTTTTTGGCGTCCTGCTCACTTCCAGCTGCTGCGAGGTCAGCTGCACTAACAGAGCGTCCAAGAACCTGAGGGAAGATCAGCACTAATTAGCAGGTATCTGTGCTAACTCAGCACGCCGCCCTGTCATCCAAACGAGGTCGCTTCTGGCGCCTGAAAACATGGCGGCAAACAGAACGCTAAGGCCGAGTCCAGAAGCGCCGCCGGGCTGTCTCTTCAGTCCAGCTTCATGCGCTCGTATTTTCCTGCCTGTTTTTCCGATCAGTCGGTCCCACATTCCTCTGCTCCGGCTACACTTTTACTCAGAAGGTCAAAGTTCAGGGTGCGCCGCTATGATGGAGTGGTATGCCTCAGTGCTGCGCGCACACTTTGCACGAGCAGCTGCGGCACACTGTGAAAGTAAGGTTTGGTAACGTGTGTGTGTCCTTAAACGCGGCGCTCTGACCATCTGCTGCACGCCTCCTCGCTCCCCGTGGACTGTAGTGTTCCTGCCGCACGCCGCGGCCTGACAGGACAGGAGGCTGCGCTCACGCGTGTGCGCTACCCTGAACGTTGGCGAGCTATTCTCTGATATTTCTGGGCAGCATTTGGCCGTTTTCCACGTGGAGACCTAAAAATGCTCCCGCTAAACGAGCACGATCCACGAACACGCGAGCAAAGTCACCTGACCGACCACACCGACTGTTCACGGGAAACGAGCAGCTGCTGTGACGCTCAGACCAAATAAAAAGACTCATTCAAGCACAAAGAGAATCAGCACCGATTCCTGATACATGATCCAGGTTTGATCGTTTCTACCTGAAAGTCTGAAGGTGTGAGAATCATTAACAGCTGCTCGCCAGCCGCCACCACCGGGTTTGAAAGAGGGCGTGGCAGACCAAATCAAAGGTGACTATGAAGATAAGAGCTGCAGCGGGCTGCCCAGCTGACCAGGACGAGTCAAACAGATTCGTGCTCAGCATGAGAACGTTTATTTCACGCGCACAAACAAAAGGAAGTGGCGGGTCGGCTCCGGACCATCACGCCGCTGCGCAGGCTGTGGGGTCGAGCTGATCTTTGACTTGTTTCTTTCTCAGAGCTCTGGCTGTCTCTCCTTTACAGCGAGAGCTCTGAGCCACGCTGACAGGAAGAGGCTGCAGCCAACAACACGTGTTGTTGGCAGCAGGAGGGTTTTACAGGTGAGCGGCTTCTTCTCTCCGGCGCACAGCTGACTGCTCGGCTGTGGCCCTGCGAGTCGGGCCTTTCAGTCAGAATCAGGGGCCATTGTGGGCCGGGCTCCAGACAGGATGACCCTGCATCATCATCATCACCACCATCATCACCACCACCTGTATTTTTACTCATTTCTTGCTAATTATATTCACAGCCCGTGGAAATCCCCTTTAAACAGTTAGAGTTGAGCTGCTGCATGGCGCTTGATGATTAGAGGAGCTGATAAGATAATGAAGCCGCCGCACGCTTGGTTGAATATGTTCAGGCTTCTTCTCATCCGCACATGGACAAAACAGGAAAGATGACATTTCCAACATTTTCCTGGGGGAGACATTAAATCCAGAGACCCCGACTCAGACTGAGCTCTAAGACTTTACTGTGTGTGTGTGTGTGTGTGTGTTCCTGTCTAGCTATCTCTGTGAGGACCAACAGTCACTTGTGACACACACAACCGGGTCCTCACAAATTTAAAGGCATTTTTGAGGCTGTGGTTTTAGTGTCAGAGTTACAATTAGGTTCTGGTTAGCTTTAGGGTGAGGCATTCATTTTTGATGGTTAGGGGCAGGGGTCGGCAACCTGCGGCTCTTTAGTCCTTATACTGCGGCTCCGCGTGGTTTGGAAAAGAATTATAAGTATTTAATGGAAGGAATTTAATTTTGTTAGTCCTTTTTAACTTGTTGTTCTAAATTGGAAGATTATTGTGATCTGTGACACGCTTTTTTCTTTATTGACCACTCTTCACACACAGCCAGCTGTAGCTTTGCAGCTCACAGCCCAACACACACCAACAACAGCAGAGAGAGCGCAGACGTTAAACCGGCAAGGCGTGATTGCAGATGCTGCTGAGGTGCGTCCGCCTCCCCTACAGCAGCGCTGCAGACCACGCCCCGCCACACACATTAACCACGTAAAATGAATATTTATGCAGATATTTTGCAAATACTTGTTTTTCATTTTTAGCAGCATAGAGCTTTTTTCCAATTGTTTTTAAAATTCAGGTCAAGGCTGCGCTACAGGCTGCGAAATCCCAAAGGTGATACAAGGATGACGGCTCACCACAGTTTGTTATATTTTTAGTTTAGTTCAAAATGTTCGTTCCAGAAATAAAATGACATTTTCTCTGTAGCACTTCATGGATTTCATAAGCAAAACACTTCAGTTGTTTATACAAAGCATGAAGGTAAAAATAATAACAGTGTTATCTTCATTTTAGATGTCAGGGAGTATTTGTGGCTCCCAGTGTTTTCTTTTCCATGGAAACTTTGTGTGTTAAAGCTGAGCTCTGGGTAGGGAACGCATTATGTCAATGTAGGTCCTCACGAAGATAACTGAACAGGGTTTTGTGTGTGTGTGTGTGTGTGTACATGGCGTGCAAACACACACTGTCATGCTTCGAGGTGACGACTGCACACGGAGAACTTCGGGGTAAGCCCGTTGTTTCAGACGTTTCCATTGCAGCAACGCTTTAAAAGGCGCAGACTTCCTGTTAGCGCTGGAGCGTGGACACGCCAGATGTGTGTGAGCGGTGGAAAGCTCACAGGCTGCTGAGCTGCAGCTGCTTCCTCAGCTCCACTGACACTGATCAGCACTTCCATGTAAAAGTTCACACATTTTTAACTCTGCGGCTTCCTGAGAGGCAACAACACTTCCTGTGACTTCTATTAAAGCGGCTGAAATCGAACGATACAGCAGACCCAGCAGTGTGACACACAGAGTTTCTTTTATTTATCAGACATTTATTAAAGTCTTGAAGCTCGTCAAAGGGCCACTAAGGGTCCCCTGAACACCGCGTTTTAATGAGAACATAAAACATGCGGCGGGGGTGGTGGGGGTCACGGGGAGATCAGCTGTGTTGTTTCCAGGACTCGACGCGACTTTTTTAAAACAATAAAATCTAATTTTTGCCTTTAAAAAGGTTTTAGATATTCCAACACTGTTACACTGTAACCGGGGTTAACAGGTTCCACACTCGCTCACAAACGTGTTTGTTTACCGTAAACAGCTGATAAGAAAATAGATGTGTAAACAAACTGTTTCTATGACAACAGCTTATCCAACGACCGACGGTGATGATAAAGTCGCTGATTTCTAAGTGAGTTTGTCATCATCTAACAGCTGCAGGTCGGCCATCAAAGGAGTGTCAAACATAAGGTCCAGGGGCCAGAATTGGCCGGGCAAACACTCTAATTGGGCCACTGGACAGCTGAAAAATGAAGGAGGGTTAAAGTTTGGACTGTAGTTTTGTTAGTGTCACAGATTTTCCTGCCGATTCAGCGCTCGACCGATGACACAAAGAACCAACGACCATCGCGGGATTGAGGTGTTGTTAACCCGGCTCACACAAACAGAGCCGGGCTGTGCCGAACCTGCTTCAGAGGTTGGTGCTGTGTTTGGAGAGCGGCTACCTGCCTGCTGCTGCTCGTGTGGTTCGACACTAAGAGCGCCTCGGTCAGTTTTAGGAGATGTTTGGGGGTAAAAGGCAACAACGCCGCTCGCTGACAAGGAGCGAGCTGGGAGTGGCCATCACCGATACCTGCAAGAAACGGCAGAAGCCGAGGAAGAGCCCCGCCTTCCTCGGCTTCTTGCTCTGGAGACACTCCCGCAGGTCTATGGATGCGTACGGTGGGACGACTCCTCTGTGGCGGCGTGTGGACTCCGCCCATGAAATGGTGCAGAGCCTCTGTTTGCTATGGAGGGCTGCTTCACTTTCATTTTTAGTAAGGATGTAAAACAGGGATCTCTGACTTTCAGCTTTCCAGGACGGCAGCTCGGCGCTCCTGGACTTTCCACAGAGAGAGAGAAGAAAGCAGCAGCAGGGGGAGGAGGAGATGACAAACTGCCCACAAATGTTTCCACCATCCATTACCCAACACAGCTTTGACTCATCCAGTGGAAACCCCTCCACCCACCCTACCCACACACACACACACACACACACACACACACACACAGGAGGATGTGATCCACACAAAGCCCGCACACCAAACACACCAAACTTCCAGCTCTGACTTTTCCTGCCACACAAACCGAGCAGTGAACGTCGCCCGCGGTCACACACCTGATCTGTCCCCACCTGTGCACGTCGGCGCGCAGTACCCACACTTTGCCTCGGAGGTACAATGTGGTTACGTAAGCAGAGCGCGCGCACGACTCCCCCACGACTCCCGCGCTGACCGTGATTTCCCCACCGCGAGTCCCTGCTGCCGACAATGTGCGCGCGCGTCCCGGAGCAGGCCTCGCGGTAATGGGTGGGGGACGTGACGATGTCCAGCAGCTAGGGGACACACACAGACACACACACACGCGCTCGTGCTCACCCAGAAGATGAAGTTGAAGAAGAAGAGCAGGTATTTGATGCATTTGGTGCAGCCTTCCACTCCCATGATGCTCCGGGACTCGGTCTGTTCGGCGCAGAGAGGCACAGCAAGAGGAAGAGCAGCAGACGGACGGAGCGACGGTTCCGGAGAGAGCTCAACACTGGAATGAAGCTCGCACACCGAGGCAACACCCAACCCCTCCCTCCTCCCTCCGCCTGGCAGCCAAACAGCGGCCAATCGGAGAGGAGCAAAGCGCGGGCGCAGCCAATCAGAACGCAGGGTGGTGAGCGCGAGCCAAACTAACCCATTGTGTTAATGAGTCGCAATTTAGTTACATTTTATTTACAAACACAGAAACAGACGGTAAACACACCCTCCTGATTACGTCATCGCCGAAGGCTCTCTCTTTCTCACTCACTGGAGGAAGACGGGGGGGGGGGGGGGGCACAGGGGCTCTCCCGGGGAGAGGAGGGGGCTTTCAGGGGGACTGCAGGGGGGAGGGGGGCGTTACGGCTGAAGATAACAGAACAAAAAGTAATCAAACGAAACCAAAAGCATTTTTTAAACTATTCGATTATTTCTGCCTCGTTTATGTTCATGTTTGTCTCTTTCTCCAAATTTATCTGGAAACACATTTAAAACAACAACACTGACCAAAGAGCTGCGCATGAACCACAGGGTTACACAATATAACACACACACACACAAGCAGCCTGAATATTGAAACTCTCACTCAAAAGCCCAAAAAGGCGAACATGGCTGTAACACAGGGGGACGCCGGGGTTCAGAGGTCATGGAGCCAACCACATTAAAGGATTTAAACACACACACACACACGTATTGTTTTTAAGTTTTACGTTACGTTACGTTCTAAAAATAAGCCGCGATAACTGAAATCCGCGAAGTAGCCAACTTTATTTTTTACAACTATTACAGATGTTGTAAAACCCGTCACTACACACTTTATACATTTTTCTCAGACAGGCATGAACAGTTTCAGTTTTCTCTTGTTTATGCGCTCAAAGTTCAAACCTGCGTAAAAAACAAACAAACAAGTCCAGTATTACAGGAGGAAACCAAAGACACCCGCAGTGACGACGTCTCGTCAACATTGTTGTTTGTTGGGGAGAACAAACAGTCCAGCACTTATGAGTCACACAGCTAAGATAGAAGATTTATGTAAATGTGACGAGCTGAACGCGCTCTGTGCTGTACACGAGACACGAGACTGAGTGACAATGGTCTACAGCCAATCAGGACGCAGAACACAATGCGCTGTATAAAAAAGGGAAAAAAGGGGGAAAGTATGCAAAATTGCACAAAAAAAATCAGCGAAACAGCGAGACTGCGAAAGATGAACCGCGATACAGCGGGAGACCGCCGGGGCTGGACTGGGGCAAAACATCGGCCCGGGCATTTTGACTGGTGACCGGCCCCCCAGGTGTTATAGGAAAAAACATAAATAATTTGAGTGAAAACAAACGCTGTTGTCACAGTGATGGACACTGTCCTGTTGGTATATATGCATCAGTCTAATAAACTTAACCTACACCATCCTCCCTATTCTTGGTATTCTAAACCAGCGGTCCCCAACCCCCGGGCCTCGGACCGGTATCAGTCCGCGAGAGCTGAGGCTCAGGTGTGAAATGTATAGTTTTCAGGGTTTTTATCGGTTTTCAGCGTTATTTTGTTATCGTTTTGATCGTTTACTTTTTTCCCTGGGTCTTTTCACGTGTGTTATGAATAAATCTTCTTTTTTTTCGGCACCGGTACTAGTTTTATTTTGCGCTACAGACCAGTTTATGCCCGACAATATTTTCACAGACTGGTTCTAAACAGTACCTGAAAGTAGACTGATGGTCGAGTTAACCTCCTGAACCTCTACAACACTTGGTGAAAACCTGAAATTAAGACAGAGAAGACTAGAGGTGAGACATGATCATTACTGATTACTGATGACAGATTTAGATTTATTTTCATAAACCGTTTATTTACCACATCAATAAACAGCATGGCAGCGCAAAATATGTTTTCTAACATGGTAACCTTTAAAAAGTGAGAGGAGACAGAAAGACAGGTGAGAAAGAAGAAAACTTAACTGACTTTTTACACACAGTACTGGTGCAGGATCTAGAAAATGTGGGAAAATACTGGCATCATGTACAGTACTTAGTTACTTCTGAATAAATTATGATGGGACCCTAAAAAAAATTACTATGTACAATAATGGATTTCTATACATCTCCCAGCATCGGCCCATAAAAACGAAAAATCACCATTGGGCAGACCGGCCAGTCCATTTATGGGGACCGCTGTGTGTGTGTATATATATAAGTGTGTGTGTGATACAACCACGTTCTACAGTTGTCGTGAGTCCTGTCTGAGAAATCTCTTTACATTGTTTAAATGTTCATCCCTGATTTATTTTGTCTTTTACTTCCTCTGTTTGTCTCCTTGTTTCTGGATTTTGTTTTTTTGGTTCATCCTGTTGAATTTTTGCCGTCAGCCTAATGAAAGCTTATCTTTCATACTTTGTCTGGCTAGTGTCCTGTTTCGTGTCCTCTCGTCGTTCCCTACAGATACTGAGACCACGAGGTGCTTCAAAACAAGTAAAAGGATTTCGAGTCATTGACAGTGAGAGGTCTGACTCAGCCCTGAGTCCAAGTTTTACGTACATTTTGAGGTGCGTCACAGCTGGATATGACGGCATCAGTTTGTCTCTGATTCAGTTCCCACTTGACTCATGAGCAACTTAAACTGTGAGTCAAACATTATTCCCGGGTTCCGGCTGGAAGGTTTGGGGTCCAGGGGGATTTCTTTCTGGTCGCTGAGCTTCAGCTTCCAGTTTCATGTTGATTGAGCTGTACGTGTCACATCCACACGTGCGCATCTAAAATACACCCACTGTGGATTTCAGGTTTGTGCGGTTCATGAACAAAGTGAGGTGAGCTCTGAAAGTGTAAAGAGTGTTTTTCATGATTGTTTACAAAAACGAGTCACATGGATGATGCTCCAGATCCTGCACATGCACAGACGTGGTGGAAATGACACAACCTGCAGTTCTTCTTGCACACGTGGCTTCAAACCTCCAGTGAAGCAGCCGTGGCTCTGTCGTTTATGCACATGTATGAAAAGAAAAGCCTCCGTTTGTTTCCCAGCTGTTTAACACACTGACTCCATATTTGTTCCTCGTCATCCGAGCGCCTGCGTGGTGACGTCGGGTTTTCCTACGACACCTGAAAATGTTCAAATTCAAGTCTGGTAAGAGTCAGAGCAGAAACATCTGCTCACCAGCGTCACAATCATGGCTCCTCCTACTGGCCACAGGAAATCAATATGTGATCAACTTTATCTGATCTCCAACATCACCTCATGAGCACAGGAAGTGATTTGTTTGTGCAACAGCTGATAGTCAACAGAGCGTCTCGAGATGCTCCGGGAGAGACGAGCGTCTGATAACCTGAAGCTTCCACGTGACGCAGCAGTTTGTTCAGACAGGTGGTGTGCTGCTCTTCAGGCGCTGGGTGTAGTCCCGCCCCCCTTTGTGCTTTGGGTGGCGAGGAACGCTGTAGCCAATCACCTTCCAGCTGTGGGTTTGTAAGCAGCTGTTTGCAGTGACACTGGGGGACTTTGTCCTGGACTCTGCTGTGTTGTTGGAGTCACTGGTTTGTCTTGTTTCTGCTGTTGACAGAGACTCAGAGACGACCTCTGACCTTTGGTTTGTGAGCAGTGTGTGTGTGCAGTAAATTTAAACTCAGAGTTTTCTGTTCCTGTTGTTTCTGATCACAAAGCCGTCAATGAGTCACCATGGCGACCGATAAATAAAGAGCAGAGGCCAGAATTATGAACACTGGTCGGTTCTGAGTTCAGAATAAATCCTCCGTGATCACTTCCTCTGTCCTGTCATTGATCACCGATCGATTAGAAAGTCAGCTGTGTTTCACGTCACAAATATTTCATGTTTGGAGAGACGTCAACTCTGATACGAGGATGTGAAACAGAGTCAGACAGGAGGGGAGGGGTCAGCCACCTGCCAGGTGAGGTTTTGTCTCGAGCAAACTCGGAGCTTCCAGTAAATCCTGAAGTTCTCCTGAGAAACGACTGAAATGCTGAAGAGCTTCCTCGTGTCCATAACTCCAGGCATCAGGATGAAGCACGGTGGATAAACTGTGCAGGACGTGATGATATTTGAACAGAGAATATTCATTCTTGACGTAAATACTCAGTGATTCCTAACAACAAGCACGGCTCTCATATGAGCTCCTAACAATCAAAGACTCGATGTCAACCGTTTTCTCTCGCTGCTGTTTAAATTTGACTCTTTGCTGAACAGAACGAGCACTAACAGTCCAGCTTCTCTGAACACTGGAGCTTGAACACAAACTTCAGTTTTTTCCTTTAATATGACACCGCTGGCTTTTTCAGCTGCCTCCACCAAAGATCCACCAATCAGCTCGGGACGTGCAGCGCTGTGTTAGCCTCTCGCTGCTGACTTTAAGGGCTCTTTGTGGACTCTGTGCTTCTACATGTGAGCTCGTAGTCTCTGATGAGCTCGGAGGGCAGAACATCACAGTCAGTGACAGGACTTGTCAGGTCAGTGTTTCCTGTTTCCTGTTGGTGTGAAGCTTCCTTCCAGTTTGCATCGCTCTGATTATACACAGTATTTTAACTGTACCTGCAGTGATGTTCAGGCCACATTTAAAGTTTGGTATCAAACTTTCAGTCAAGCGTGAAGTGAAACATGTTTTTAAAATTTAACTTTAGGCTGTTTTTGCAGGACCACCCAAATAAGGTTTCATATAAGAAAAGAACTGCGTGACACAAAATCAGAAGCACAAAGTTTCTAATGATACGTCTCTGAGCCCAAACTCAGCTGCTCTAAATGCTTTCTATTCTTCCACCTGTCTGATGTCACAGAGGGAATAGGAGCCACACCCACCCGCCGTTCAAACCTTTTGGTTGTGAGAAGCAGCCAATAAAAAATGTATCTTAAAGGGGGAGGAGCTAAAGGGATGAGCTGAGGCGTCGCAGGAGGCCCAGCAGGTAAAGAAGGATTATTTTGAACTATGAATCATGCAAAGCTGCTCTGGGAGAGAGTCCAGGAATAAAAAGATGAAGCTGGAGATGAGCAGAGGAATCATCTGCTCCCAATCACAAGCTGAAGGTTGCTGCTCAGTGACGATATCTCTGTGAGCTATTTTTAACCAGTGAAGTGCTTTTATGGTGCTGCTGGTCCTCAGCTGTAGATACTGGTGGGGTGGCTGAGTGGTGCCCTCTGCTGGTGTGAAGCATGCACAACTAAATGCTGCTCTTTGCACACCCAGCAACACTTTGTTGCTTTAAAAGTTGTTGTGACGCCTCGTGTAGGTGTGTGCAGCTGATCTAATGGACACAGGTGCTGCGTCGCATTAAATGCTGCAGCAGCACAAACAGAACCTCACACACGATTATGTGTATTTTATAGATCATCACACAAATTCACATGATTACAGACAGATTATCACGGCACATGTGCGCATTTTTACAGCTCAGCCTACAAACAATAAATGTGTCCATGTTTCAGGAGGCCCCTCCCCCTCAGGAGGAGGTGTTTTGTTGCAGCAGCAGAAGCAGAGGCGTGGACGCAGTGTTCGGCTGTCAGCGGCTTTACTGCGAGCACCTCTTTACACGCTCTGCAGTTTTTTGCTGAGGCGGTTCAGAGCGTCTTCGACGATGTCCAGCTCGTGCCGGATGTCCTTCACCATGCTGTTGATGTTGTTGGTGTCCTCCAGGACGTCCACGCTCTGAGTGTAGGGGTCGTAGCGTATCGTGAAGGGACGTCGAAGCGTCTTGGCAAACTCCCTGCAGACACAGCACACACTTTACATCCTCAGCTGAAGCTCTCAGAACCACAATCAGGGACACATGGGGTCAGGGGTCACGGTGCGTCTCACACAAACTTGCAGCTCACCTCATTTTGTTCTTGGCTTCCTCAAAACTGTCGGCCACATAGTAAACGTGCTGAAACGTGGTGATCATGCACTCCTGGTTGCAGGTCACCGTGGGGTCAAAAGGAAGGATGTTGGCACTGCTGGACAAAGCGTGCTAGGAGGACAGATGTGCACAGATGTTTTAGATAAAGTCCAAACGTACTGAAACCTGAGCGCAGGTGACTGCTGCGTCAGGTAACTAGCTTAGCAACGGTTGGTGTTAGACTGGATCAGCTGGAGGACGCTCGGTGCAAGTGCAGTGAAGTAAAATCTCACATGTTGAAGTTTTAAGCATCAAAACCTGGAAATACTCGAGTAAAATACAAGTACACAAAAATGGGAGGAGTTTTAAGATGTTTTTATGCCATGTGGATTTTTTTAACCACTCAGTGGGTTTAAGGAAACACAAAAGTCACTAATAATCTGTCGTTTAAGAATCGTCAGATGAAGGTGCAGGGTGGAGGTCGGAGGTCACCTGGAGTTCACTGACGGAGGAGAGCAGCCCCGCGCCGTACGCCCTCAGCCTGCCGTCCTGCTTACAGAGCCCAAACTCCACAGTGAAGAAGTAACACTGGAACAAACAGGAGGACACGACATCAGCTCAGAGCGCCACTGCACGCGCTCAGCAGCGCTGGTCTGTGTGTTTGGTGGATCAAAGCCTGGTGTGGATGAAACTGTGGACAGCTGAGGCTCAGCAGCGTCACATTAGCGTTGACTCAGCCTGCTGTATACACGCACTGACAATCAGCAGTCTTGATTATATTCATTTATTCTTATTCTTGTCTATTCAGTGCTGTTGTTCTTGTTCTTAGTTTATCTTCTGTATATTTGTTTGTGTGAATTCTTTCATCTTATTTTCACAGTTTGCACCTTCGATCCAGGAGGACGATATTTCGTCCCGCTGTGTACCTGAGTGTTTACTGTTGGCTTGACAATAAAACTCGACTTGATTCAAAGACTCAGGACAGGAAGGTTTAGGGCGGGGCCGTCACCGACGATGACCTTGGTGGGTTAAAGCTGATGATAAACCAGGTGGAAGTATAAGGACGATGGTCCACCAGGGGGCGGGCGTTCACCCCGGGGCGGGCGCACACTGAGGATCACTCAAAGTCACCTGAACAAACTTGAACATGAACATTTTGTAGCTGAAGGAAGAATTTTGTAAATGCATCAGCTGCTGAACAACACTGCTTATTATGAGGAACTGAATATCCTGTAAGTAAGAATTGCTGTGATTGGCTCGTTCCTCACTGATGAGAAGCCCGGTGGTGTCACCTGGTGGTGGAGATGTAGAAATGCAGCAGAGGTTTGGAGCTCAGCAGGTGATTAACAGGACAGGTAACCACGCACATGCACCTCTATAAGCTCAGCAGGTCTACCTGTGAGATATGTACACTTTGTACTTCCTGTGTAATCGCAGCTGAACTCTCAGTGAACGGCATCGCAGCACATCTGCTGTCAGGGCCAGCCAATGACAGGCTGGCCTGACTCAGGAGTTCGATTCTTACGGGGAGAGGAAGAGGAGACCCTGAGACTGACTGAGTGCTTGGGCACTAATCCAGGTGTCCTTCACCTGTACGTGTCAGTCAGTGGTCTGTTTCACTCCTATTGGTAGTTGCCTTATTATTTAGACAAGTTCAACTCAGGACACGCCCACTTCACAACACTAACTCCATATTTTGCCTCCAGCTCGCTGAGGTCATCAGCCCGACCTCTCACCTGCTGCCCTGAGCCTTCCTGTCCCCGTAAGAAGAACTGAGGACTTTCAATCAGATTTTGTCACGTCTGAGGTGCCTCGTGGTTTCATCCCAGCTTCCTGTTTGCGTCTGTAACGCTGTGAGAACTTTGTTAACTTTGTGACGTTTGCTGTTTGGGTTCACGTGTCCATGTGAAGCACTTTGGTTCAACTTCTGTGGTTTTAAAATGTTCTGTGTAATAAAACTGACTTGACGGCCTTATGAGCCTTCATATGTGGGAGCCATGTTGTTCCCGCCTCATCCAGGTGTATTTAGTGTGAGTCGGCGCCGCGGCACTCACCGTGGCCAGTTTGTTTACATCATCATCTGAAGCGCCAAGCGACGCCAAACCGAGCTCCTGGGAGAACTGAGCGAAGCTGGGCTCGGCCAGCAGAGGCACGTGACCCAGCAGCTCATGGCATGTGTCTCTGCAGCACACACACACACACACACACACACACACACACACACACACACACACACACACACACACACAGACACAGACACACACACAAGGCTTTAGAAATATGAACACAATAAAGAAAGACAATAAAACGGACTGACTGTTATAGTGTGTGTGTGTGTGTGTGTGTGTGTGTGTGTGCGTGTGTGTGTCTGTGTGTGTGTGTCTGTGTGTGTGTGTGTGTCTGTGTGCACTCACGGCTCAGGTGTGTACAGAGGCTCTGAGCTGTGGCGGACATACTGAGTGCAGTGGAAGACTCTGAAGGCCAGACCTGCCAGGAAGTCTCTGGGGGAGAGGTAACCAGCAACGGGCCTGATGATGAAGCCTGAGCACTCTGCTCAAACACACACACACACACACACACACACACACACACACACACACGCACTGACCATCTTAATCTTTAATCTAAACAGCGACCAAAAGATGACCAGTTAACCAAAAATAAGAAAGCCAGAACTGAAGAGGAGTAAGATTGGACAAAGACTCAGGATGAGGGATAAAAAGGCCCGGAGGGTACGGAGGATGGGAGAAAATAACAAAGGATAGAAGTCAAATCACAGAAAGGTAACAAGGACTTAACTGCGATAAATGCCCTGTGTCCCCTCTCCCCCCGGCCTTTCAGCAGCAAACAGGTCGTCAGAGTGATGATTAAGTTTAACATTGTCTACAATATCACCAAAGAGTGCCAACGCACTTTAAGCACGAGCAGTTTTTCAGTAACTTCTCTTTCTGGTAGAAATGTGCTTCAAATAAAGGACTTTGTGTTGACAAGATTGTTAGTTAATCATTTACAAATCAATATTGTCTCTATGGACTGAATTCCCCCCAAAAAGTGCGCATGTAAAACTGCGTGTTATGCGATGCGTTTGAAAAATTTGTGTGCGTCTAACTTTTGCACTGTTGCAACCGTGACAGAAAGTTAGTCTAGAGCCCCGGCTTGCATCTGACGGTCAGCGATGGGCAGTAACACGTTACAGGTAACACATTACTGTAATCCGATTACTTTTAAAAGTAACGAGTAAAGTAAGGGATTACTATTGCAAAAAAGTAATTAGATTACAGTTACTTTCCCGTAAGCACGCTGCATTACTGCATTACTAAACCGTGATTTTGTTTGCGAAAGTGCCTCATGATGTAAGCGCGTGCGACATTCGTGGTAACAGACGTGTCAACAATATGGAGGGCGGGAGAGAGTACGACCGTGCAGCATTTAAAGCGTGGAAGTACTCACATTACTTTGAGTTTGATTCCTTACAAAGTAACACAAAGGTTCGCGTCTGCTGTGCACTCTGTGTGGGAAAATGAAACCTTAAACTTCTGAGCAAGTACCGAGCATGCTGACATGACCGCTGAGACACACCTGCACCCGCACCACTCCTGCTGAATACGTGAAAATAGATTTAAGAGCGACAGGACTCAGTGCTGCTAAGTTTTTGATTTTATTTTACTTGCATCTATTTGAAAGAGTGTAAACACAAAACAATGATTTTATTTTAAATGCTGGAATATGCAGAAAATAGGTCTAAATGTTAAACACATCTTCCAGTCAAAGACTGCATACGATTTAATTTTTGCTTGATGCATAAAGTTAAAGATTCAAACTAATAAAACATGTTTTAAAGAGACGTTTTCATTAGATTCAGTTTTATATGATGGATTATGCAGAATAAAAGTTGCTTTATTACCTATTCAGGTTGTGTATCGTGTTTTTTAAAAGTAACTAAGTAACTAATTACTTTTGAAAATAAGTAATCAGTAGAGTAATGGGATTACTCTTTTGGAGACGTAATCAGGAATTAGTTAATGGTCACTTTAACTTGACCAACACTGTTGACGGTTACCTTTAAGGAAGTGCGAGACGTCCTCCAGCTGGGGGATGTTGTCCTCGCTGTACTTGCAGTACTTGGTCAGCAGGGGGAGGTTCTTCAGGTACTCCCTGCAGGCGTGGCTCGGGTACAGCTTGTGGAGCTCCCTGAACACCACGCCCCAGGTACGCACCTCCTCTGCAGTGTAGTCCACGCGAGGGATGGGCTCGCCGCTGTGAGAGACGGAGTTACAGGATGAAAGCCCTTCAAGGTTTTAATTATTAGCTTCATTAATGAAAACATCGGTAAGAGGAACTCACTGTTTGTAGTTTTTAGCTAAACCAGAGAAATATTGTCTTCGTTTTCTGTACACGTTGTCCTTAAATCCCTGCAGGAACAGCAAAACCTCAGTCGGTTACCGAGTTCACGCTTTATTTCAGAACTCTGTCCGCTGACGCACATACCGGATGATCGGCATCAAGTTCAGAGCCGTACATCAGAACTCTGTTTACACACAAGTCCAAGTCTGAGATCTTCTTGGGGAACCACGGCACGCCGGGCACATCTGAAACACAGTGAAGACACACGCAGACCTGTGAAATAATCATCTCTATCACAGCTTCTGTTTAGTCAGAGTACGACCAGGTGTACCGTCCTCGGGTAGAGCGGAGCCGTCGAGCGGCGAGATCTCCACGATGTCCGTGTGCTTCCTGAGCAGCTCGGCGAGCTCCTTGAACTGCTCGTGGTCGGTGTCGCAGTCCACAAAGATCTCAAAGTCGGAATTCCTTCGTTTGGACTTTCGGGACTCGATGTGGATGAGGTTGACGTGTTTTTCCTGCGCGCACACACACACACACACACACACACACACACACACACACAAAGAAGATGCTGTAAAAGCTTCCCATCACATTCCTGGCCAGTCACACACATCCTCAGAAAACCATATCTGTGTCAACATAAAGAAAATGAAACCTCACCTGGAAAAGTTTCAGAGCCTTTATAAGACCACCGACTTCGTTTTTCAGAGTGAAGATGATGGTTGTGGAGCCTCTCCCGAAGCTGCTGGACACGGTCCTGTTGTCCAAAGACCTTCCTCTGCGAAGCTCCTTTCCTTCTGACTTCCTGGCGTACATGCTTCTCCGGATTTCAGTGATACAAATATGAAATTTGCAGTGATGGCTCAGGAAACTTGTTTTGGCACCGGCTGCATCAGAGAGTCGTCTGGTAGGAGTGCGACGTAAAGGTCGTGACAGGATGAGTCTCCAGCTGTTCTGTCGCTCTGCACGCCGGCTGCTGCCTTTATGGAGCTGCAGCAGAGGGGCGGGCGCTTCATCAGGAGGACGATCAGCATCACGCCATATACATCACAACACACGACGCCTTGACTCGTCACCAGCTGTTCACTTATTGTTGAGTCAACGTGACGATGAAGTGTTACTGTAACCGTCCTTTAAAACACACGAACACATGAACGTTACAGTGACTGTGAACGACTCACTGTTTGCTTCATGGCAAAGTACTGTGTGCTGTTTGTGTACAATTCAATATTTACTGTATTTATGACACATTTTAATTGACACTGTTTCAGGATTAACATCCCTTATTAGTTATAACTTCAGTGTTGGTCAAGTTACTTGAAAAAAGTAATCAGTAACTAATTACTGATTATTTCCCCCCAAAAGTAATCCTGTTACTTTACTGATTACTTATTTTCAAAAGTAATTAATTACTTAGTTACTTAGTTACTTTTTAAAAACACGATTTACAACCTGAATAGGTGATAAAGTGATAGATCTTTCAGCCCAATTCTACTTTTTCTACATAATCATCATACAAAATGTAATCAAATGGAAAAGTCTCTTTTTAAAACTTGTTTTATTAGTTTTAATCTTTTAACTTTATGCATCAAGCAAAAATTAAATTATCTGCAACATTCTCTGACTGGAAGAAATTAGTTTAACATTTAAACCTATTTTCTGCACATTCCAGCACATAAAATAAAATATTTTTTGTGTTTACACTCAGTCTTTCAAATAGATGCAAGTAAAACACAGCAGAAAATAAATAAAGTCAAAGACTAGCGGTCCTGTTGCTCTATTTTCACCTGTAAAGCAGGAGTGGGGTAGGCGGAGGGTTACGCTGGTGCAGGTGTGCAGCGGTCAGTGGAAGAATCCGCGAGTTTCTCTGTGAGTTTCCCATTACGTCGTAGCTACTCGGTGCTTGTTTGGAAGTTTAGGGTTTTTTTCGCTGTAAAAAGAAGTTTTCTTCCCACGCACAACGGACACTAATGTTTTTGTCACTTTTTATGGAATCAAACTCAAAGTAAGGTCAGTACTTCCACGCTTTAAACGCTGCACGCTCATACTCTCTCTGCACTCGATATATGATCCATTGTTGATCTGCACACAGCTGTTGTCACCAACGTCGCACTCGCTTACGTCACTGTCATGAGACATTCTCGCAAAAAAAATCACGGTTTTAGTAACGCAGTAACGCAGCGTTCCTACGGGAAAGTAACGGTAATCTAATTACTGTTTTTGCAATAGTAATCCCTTACTTTACTCGTTACTTGAAAAAAGTAATCGGATTACGCGTTACTGCCCATCTCTGGTTATAACAATAGAAGCGCATGACTGTAATATAAAGTCCCAGGTTATACGTGTTATAGTTTCAGTACCTGAAACACATGTTTCTAAATCAAACTGAGAACATTGTTACAGTTTGAATGGAGAGAGAACAAATGATGTTGCAAGTATTTGAATTAATGAGTCAACATGTTAACGTTAAAGGCTGCATCATCATCAGCAGCAAACTTTCTTTCACTGGACTCACAGAAATCATTTTGAGCTGCAGGTGTTGGTTCTGCTCTTCTGTCACAGTTAAACACTAAATTCTGGAAATGTGGGAATGAAGAGATTCCTGTTTGTCTGCTTGCTGACTGTATTTGTATGCGGTGATTAGCCACGGGACAAAATAAAAGAATTATTTATACGACAGAAAACACACAAAATCTTTTTAAGTAACAAATACTTTAAAGAGCAGAGTATTATCAGTATTCTGACTCCTGTCCTGGACTCGAGTTACTCAGTACTCACAGGTGCAGATGCTGAAAGGTGCACCTGGAGACGCTGTTGAGTCATTTTAAAGAAACTTCTGGTTATGAATGCAGAAATTTTTTACATAATCAGCAGGTTATTTGATCTTTCAGGAGGTAAATGGACTGATTGTTATATAGCACTGCTCTACTCTCCCAGAGTACTCAGAGCGCTCTATACAACATGTCACATTAAGTGCTTACTGACATTCACACACATCCATACTCTGATGGGTTGGAGAGCAACTTCGGGCTCGTATCTTGGCCAAAGGCCTGCAGGCCAGGCGGGGGTCGAACTCCCTCCTCAGCTACTTCGTATACTCTGTAATACAGACACGTGTGACTACAGTGTAAGGAGGGGAAACATGAAATATAAATCTGTATCAGTGTTTTATTTTACCCAGATAATAAGACTTGGAGCAGCCAGTCAGTGTGAGTAGACACTGATATTGCAAATAGACTGTAAAGCGAGCCGTCACAGCTTTTTATTGATAAGACTTCAAAACGTATCAACTGGATCTCGAGATCGTCATCGCTCAGGACGTCTCCTCTGTCAGGAAACAGAGGGGGGTCTGAGTCACCTGTGGAAGCCTTAGTTATTCAAACTGAAACTTTATTTTTCTCCAACAAAGAGCAACTTCAGTTTCACCAGCGGACGTTTTGCACAGGTGGCATCTTATCGCAGCATCACGCTGGAGCTCCTGAGAGCGACACAAGTGTTTGTAGAAGCCGTCAGCAGGCCGAGGTGCTTGATTTGAAACACCTGAGTGATTTGGACAGGTGAGGGGATGCTTTTGGCAGAGCAGTTTGTTTTACACAAAAATAACAAATGTTACACTGTGAGTTACAAGTTTCCACCAAAGGTTTGGTTGCTCATGGTCATAACCTCATACGGGGGTAGCTCACATTGGCCATGTAGTCCGTCTATAATGAGTAATTGTAGTTATAGCGAGAGACAGGAAGTCTCGATCTGCTTCTCTAATTCTGTCTAAAGCTGCAGCCTGACTCCAGCAGGCTCCACATCAGGCCTGGCGTATTTAAACACATTTACGGCCGGACGTGACCCTCAGCAGCCCTCCGATGAACGTCACTGATGCGGGTTTGCTGCGAACTGCAGCTGTGATTTTCTGGGCTGCAGATCTGAGTCTGATGCTGCTTCTTTGAAAAGCTTAATGAGAGTCAGACTCAGAGTGTGATCCATCTACTGGCTGTTTATGCGATTAGCGAGCCCAGGCCTTTGTGCAGCCCTGTCTGCTCATGCTGTTTCTGTGCAGGCTCGTTTTTTACTGCTTTACCTTGTTACGCACTGATCTTCATTCACATGAATGAAATAATGCACATCAAATACAAATGTAACTTCCAGCATGAATCCGAATGCAAAGCCGACTCTAAAAATATCCCAAAATTACTCTAAAGATGCTAAAGCCCGGTAACGCTGCAGACAGCACCTGAGGGATAAAATAATCAGAGTGTAATTCAAGCGGAAAACTGAACTGTGAAGGCCTGAGACGTGTTTTAGGACTGAGCCTGTATCAGTGCAGAGACCTCACAGTCTGACACGAGTCCATAATCACACTGGCTGTGTGAAGGTTTTGCATTCAGCTGCAAACGTTTGGACCCTGACGTGTCTCGGACTGTTTGTCACTTTCATTTGGAAAGTCTGTCATTACTCCACATAACTAAGACACATGCTCCACCATAGACACTACTGCAGTTTAACTGAGGCTCAAATAGAGACAGAGCATCACACAGAAGGAAGTCTCTCAGTCTGAAAAATGAGCCGATTATTTAGTGTCTTCATTAAATCAACCGACAAACTGGGACCTTTTACTGAAGTCAAAGAAACACTTGAGCAATGGATAATATGCCCACATCACCGATCAATGTTAAAATGTTTAAAACAAACAAAAACCCCACCAGTGACAGGTGGTCTGTATCTAAATGGCAGCTTTCTAACATTTAATCAACGTTGTCAAACTTATAACACTAAAAAGATATTTTTAAAAAATTACAGTTAAGAACTTGATTTCATCTAAACGTATTCAACACCACTATCCAACCTCACACTCCGTCAATCAGTTGGAGGCATGGAGACGGGATATTCTGGAAAACAACGGCTCATTTAAAATGTCACAAACAGTCCAGAGAATCCGAGATATTCCAGACTCATGTTGGAGACTTTCAGGAGAAAAAGGCTTCTTCACTCTGACGGGGTGACTGTAGCTCAGGTGGTAGAGCAGGTCATCTACTGATCGGAAGGTTGGTGGTTCGATTCCTGGCTTCGCCTAGTCTGCATGCCAAATATCCTTGGGCAAGATACTAACCCCAAATTGCTCTCCGATGCATCCGTCGGAGTATGAATGTGTGTGAATGTTAGCTATAAAGCACTTAGAGAGATGTGCTTGTGCGAATGGGTGCGAATGGGTGAATGCACAAGTTGTGTAAAGCGCTTTGAGTGCTCAGATGAGTAGAAAAGCGCTATATAAGAACCAGTCCATTTACCATTTACCATTACTCTGTATGTGTCAACACTGAAGAAACACTGCAAGACGTTAACGTATAGTCAGCGCTGCATCAGGTGACCCCGAATCCTCCTTTAGGTGTAGGCTGCTGGGGGATTCCCATGATGCACTGGGTGTTTCTTCTTCACACACTATGTATTAACAGACCTCTCTGCATTGAATCATATCTGTTATTAATCTCTGCCTCTCTTCCACAGCATGTCTTTATCCTGTCTTCCTTGTCTCACCCCAACCAATCACAGCAGATGGCCCCGCCCCTCCCTGAGCCTGGTTCTGCTGGAGGTTTCTTCCTGTTAAAAGGGAGTTTTTCCTTCCCACTGTCGCCAAAGTGCTGCTCATAGGGGGTCATATGATTGTTGGGTTTTTCTCTGTATGTATTCTTGTATGGTCGACCTTACAGTATGAAGCAGCTTGAGGCGACTGTTGTGATTTGTCTCTGTCATCCAGACTAAATCTAATATTGTTGGTATACCTTATGAAAACTGTGTATAAGTGTTTAACCTAACAGCATTACGTTTAACTCAAAGGAGGAAGGAGGATGGCGAGTCTGTCGTGGAGAAAAATGTATTTGCTGTCAACAGAAGTTACTGTTTGAAGTCCTCAACCAATCACGGCTGGTTTCATATAAATCATTGTGTAAATTCATGTTGTGGTTTAAGAAAAACTAACAAAAATGTTTAAAACATGCTTTATTTTCACATTATTGAGAAACTCTACACATTCACTAGTTTTTAGTGTAGAATTTAAGAAAAACATCTTCATGGTAAGAATAAAAAAATCAGATTCATGTACAAATCTGAGGAAATGCTGTGAAGTTTTAGCTTCATTTCTAAAAACACTTTTGAAGGTCTGAAAACATTTTATTGTTTTTATTTAAAGCGAGATCGAGTTACCAGGAGGCTTCTTCTCCTTTATGAATAAAAACAGCAGATTTCAGGTTATTAGTTTGTAAAATATGTTTATTTGTAAAAACACATTTGGATGTTGAAATGACATCACAGTGACATCAGCAGCCGTTTCTTCTGCTTCGATGGCGTGCGATCCTTCAGCGAGGCACACGTGACCGAGCGCGAGCGTCCGTCAGGAGCGACGACGGATTTTAAAGACGTAAAGTTCAGGAAACGTGACGAGCCTGAGCCGCCAAACAGAGCTTCAACGGGTCGCAAAACTTCGTCTACAGATTAGCTTCAGGACAGAAACTGACGTCCAGCTACGGCGGCGAGAGCTGGAAACCACAGCGTGAGGTCAGACGTTAAAGTTTCCTCGCTCTGAGCTCGTGGCATTGAACAGTAACGTGAAAGAACGCTGAGAGCTTCCTGCTGGGCCGACCAACGCTCAACATCGTTTCGTCGCCTCCTGAAAGCTCAAAGTCACGCGTGTCAAACCTCAAACAGCCGGAGAGCCGGGCTCCACCTCAGCTCAACAAGCTGCTTCCTGCTGCGTACAGGATGTTCCTCCAACATCTCTGATGTGTCCGCAGAGACAAAGCTGAGCCTCAGTAATCAGAGTACCTGGCTCGCTGCGTGCTGCGGGGTCAGCAGCTGATGAAGGCACAGGTGTAAAAGAGGCGGAGTTCACCTTGAAGGCACTACAGGTGAGGCGTCTGACGGTCTCCTTTAAAACCATGGAGACTTTTCATTAACCTGAAGCCGAAACGTGACGGCGCCGTGTGAGGCGTAAACACCGGAAACAGCGTTTTTTTCTGTCACATCGACGTCTGTGAGGCTGAAGGCCGCGCGTGGACGCTCGCTCTGTACTCGTCACGTGTGCCGTCGCAGATCAGGATGAGGACACGTCACACAAACGCAGGAGGTTCAGCAAACAGCGACAGAAATGTGACGAGTGCAGCGGCGCTTTAAGGCAAACGTAGTGTGTGAGGCAGTGATTGAGTCTTTATGTTCTCAGACTCGACCGTCTGGAGGTAAGAACGAGGTCAAAGGCCGCCTTTAACTCATAATGACTTTTGGGCCGCGTCCCCTTCAGACCTGAAGACGTCTCCTTGTTCACCTCTGCACCTGCTGCAGATTCCTCGATCGCTCCCTGGAAGTCCCGCTCCAAACGGGAAGCTTGGATCCGTGGCTGGAGGAGCAGCATTCCCGTTTGGTGTCTGAAATCGAGCCGACCGGTTCAGAGGTGCACAAGAAGAACAGACGCGCTCCTATGACCTCGTGACCTCCGGCACAATAAGAAGGTCCTAGCTAGTGTCTACGAGGACTTTTTGTCTTTGCTGAATCATCGTGTAAAATTTATGTGCAAAAGCAGAACCGCCCCGAGCCAGTCGTGGTTACACCAAAGACAGAAAAGCTGCGCTTCTCCTCCCGAGGTAAACGACCTCTGATCGAGCGGTTCTGGTTTGAAGGCGTGCGATTGGTGGATTGTTCTCTAAAGACTCCGGCGGCAGAGTCGGGACCTGCAGCGAGGCGCTCACAGTGACGATTAAAGCGTGTGATTAGTGAGGCTGTGTGCAAAAATACATTTGGATTCATTCAGATGTGAAGCAAGAAAAATAAAAAAGACTTTACACTGTACAGGAGCTGAGGCGTGAGAGGCGGCGAGGCTAAAACTGCTCTGACAGCAGCTCGCAGAGTCTCTGAGACACCGAGTCCCTGCTGGTCCGGAGCGTGAGGCGGTACATCTGCACAGGAAGCAGTCAGAGTCACACACAGGTGAGGGCTGCACACAGAGAGAGTGTGTGTGTGTGTGTGTGTGTGTGTGTTTACCTGGGCCTGCATGTTGGGCTCCAGTCGGAGCAGGCAGCCCACCTGAGTCGTCTTCGTGTGAACGACTCCCGCTCCGACAAAGTTCGCAGGATTGGGATCGACGCCGTCCAGCAGAGCGACGCCGAAACCTAAAATCTGGAGGAAAACACATTTTCATATTCACACAGCGGGAATAAACATGGCGGCTCTGCACGCCCGCGAGTCTCGCCGTCGCCACGCCGCAGCCTCACTCTGCTGTGCTGACCTCGAGTGACCTCAACTTTGATGTTTGTGCAGCTGATCACGTTTGTCTGATCTCTACAGGCTGAAGAGCGTACGCTGTAATCTGATTACTGCTATTAGGGCTGTTTGATATAACAATATATATCGATGACGATATAAAAACGTCTGTCGTTTGTTTCGTGGTGTCGCAAAATAAACTGTTTACAGCAACATTTGTTCATGTTCTGATGTCACTGTAGTTATTATTAATGTCTTAAAGTTCTCTTTATTATTTAATATAACCACACTACGGACGGACAAGCGCCTGTTTTTATGCGTTGTCGTTAGCAACAGCGACGGTAACACCATCGCGTGTCCGCTTGTTTATGTTCCACATAAACCTTTCACAATAAAGCTCAAGATCCTGTTGAGACTTTTCAAAATAAACTGAATCACGTGAAAGAGCAGATTATTTACGGATGAGAAGTAAAAAAGACGGCAGGTGCTAAAAAATAAACCTTAGACTCAAACGTTAGAACAGGCTTTTCCCCGCAGCACGCCGTGTAATAAATACAAAGAAAACGGCGCCGTTACAACTTATGTCTAAAAATGTATCGTTTCATGCATCGGTTAAAACACTCGACTCCAGCTACATGACGCGCAGCTGGAAACACTTCACGCAAGTCGAGATTCACAGAATTTACAGGAAATGTTACATTTTTGTGATTTATATCGTTATCGGACGATAGATGTTTTATATCAGGATATGAGGTTTTGGTCATATCACACAGCCCTAATCTGATTACTGCTATAATGCAGCTATATTACTGTGTAACTCTGTGACTCACACCTGAACCGAGGGTCAGAGGAGGAATTTATCCTCATCAAAACTCCAGCGTGTAACATCTGACCACTAGGTGTCAGTAGACCTCAGACACCTGAGCACAAACAGCTCGTTATCTCACCTGACGACACGGAGCAGCCTGAGGGGGCGGCTGCTGTGATTCTAGCTGCGGAAATAAAACTGAACAAAAACCTTTTTACAGCCAAAGTGATTTGTGTTTTTTTACCTTGGCCTTGGCGACCTCGGTGTCCATCGGGTGTTTGGCTTTGAAGATTTTCTGGACCTCCTGCTGAGGACTGCGGACAAACAGAAGAAAGCTTCAGGAAACGAGTCCTCGATTACTACGTGACCCGTTTGAACCCCGACCCGTGATCCAATCCTGAAACACACTCAAGCTCTCTCAGATCAGACGTACAACAGAACAAATGTTTGGTGTCAGCGCTCGAATTCAGAGGCTGAAGTGTTTTCAGTCACAGCAGCGATCGATCATCGATCGGCGTATTGATCAGTGAAAGCTGCGCTTACGCTCCGAGCTGCTTCCAGCGCTGGAAGAAGTCCTGTGACATCATCTCTGTGGGCTGGAAGAACTTGTTGAGCATCACGGGGAGCTTCACAGCGATGTTCTGCAGGGCCCCACCATACCTGAACGCGAGCACACACGCACACAAACACACACGTGTGTATTTATATCCTTGTGGGGACATCTCATTGACATAATGCTTTCCCTAGCCCCCACCCTACCCATCAAAAATGAATGCCTGACCCTGACCCTGTGACCCTGACACTAAAACCACATTTTGAGTCTCAAAAATGCTTCAAACTCCTGGGACCCAGATTTTGGTCCCCACGAGGGCCGTTTGTCCCCACAAGTACAGTAAACTACCAATTTTTGGTCCCCATGAAGATGTTAATACCACACACACACACACACACACACACACACCTGAACTGGATGTTGAGCACTGGCGCGTCGCTGAAGTCTGACACACACTCGATGTTCAGGATCTGCTGCATCTGAGCTCCGCCCTCTATCACCGGGTCGACCGTCTTCGAGTGGACGTTCAGCTGTGGACACGACCATTAAGGACTCTACTGAAGGTCACAGAGGTCAACATCATCAGAGACACAAACTCCTCTGAGTGAGCCTTCCTGATGCTCACGGGGTTTTTCCTCAGACTACTGAGTGCACTATGGGGCTGCCACGATTAGTCGACTAGTCACGATTACGTCGACTATCAAAATCGTCGACGACTGATTTAATAGTCGACGCGTCGTTTGAAGCTTTGTAAGATCACAAAAGACGCAGGAATAAGTAGTAGGATTTAAGAGTGTAATAACGGACTGAAACAGAAGATGGCAGCACTGCATGTACAAGGATGCCAGCTGCCGTTAAACCCCGAAGAAGAAGAAGCTGTGTCCCAGAATTCATAGCGCAGCCCAGCTCAGTTTCCAACAATGGCGGCAGCTAGTTAGTTTTAATATTACTCTTATTATTCTTTCTGGGTCACAAAATAAACGTTTAACATATTTTCAGGTGAGAATGTAGCTGTGTAAACCTCAAATATCTGCTCAGTTTATCAAGACACCACATATTTTCAAAAGCGCTCCGACGTTTTCGGAGACGTCTGTTAGCCACTAGCTCGATAGCTAGCCGGGGGCTAGGCTCACTAGAGCCGTGAGAACACCGGACTCCCGGCAAACCGTTTTCAAACCCACCACCGTCTCTACTCAGGTTAAACATGATATATAAGTCACTTAGATAACTTAAAAATGTTATTGTTTGGCTTTTTTCAGTATTTTATTTGTTCCTGAGTAAATCGGTTTGGCTGAGATTAAAGTTATAGTTTTTACACAGCTGAATAAACGTCAAGCAGACAGCTGATTATCAGAAGTGTGAGATGCTCGAGAATTTACTCCGGTGTCCTGTTATGTTTTAGATAGCAAGGAGTTTATTAAACTTCACCGAAACAATCTGCAAATTTCATTAAAATTTAATAAACTATCATCTTGTCTTTATTTTTAGTTAGCACATACCTTAAACACTTAAAGCTGTAAGCTAATGATAGTTATATAAGAGCAGATGCTGCTGGTGCAATAAGCTGTAGTTTTATGTCCAATGGATGATCTGATTAGTCGACTAATCGCAAAAATAATCGGTGACTAGTCGACTATCAAAATAATCGTTTGTGGCAGCCTTAGTGCACTACTGAGTGCACACGTCTGTGATCAAACTCAAACTTTCAGCTGGATTTTATTCTTTTTAAACGCAGGACGTTAACAGTTCAGTCCCCCGACACCAAAGATTTAACTTGCGAGCGTGTGACGTCCAACTCGTCTGCTCTGGTGTTTCAGTCTGCTCCACTCAGAGGTCAGCTGTATGCTTGTGTAATTATTAACCTGCTCCCCGTTACTCTCGGCCGTGATGATGTGAGTGCACAGACACACAGTACAAACAGAGGACTGGTAGCAAACATGCATCAGCTTCCACAGCTGTGATGAAACAGGAAGTTCAGCGGGTATCTCACAGTCCGTTTCACCCAGATATTCTGATGTCACAGCATTTGAAATCTGCTCTGATTGGATTTTCCTGCACTTTGGTAGCAGACGTTTGTTTCAGGGGGGCGCGGTCGTCACAGGACACCACGCCCACAGACACAGAGATGCTAAAGAATCGAATTTCTGTAGAAAACAGAATATAAATATTTAAAGAGGGTCTCGTCGCCTCTGGTCGGCTGTACTCGCCACCGGGGTCATGAAGTTAAAGTTTCCCAGCCCTCTCCAGCGCCGCCTCGAGTGGTTTTGTGAGTCGTGCAGAGCTGAAGCGGGAGCTCCTCGTGCTCTGGTTCGCTGTGCTGACGCAGAATTACGAGGTTTGTCATGAAAGGATATGAGACTTGAGCGCGTCGCTGCTGCTCACGGAGGAGGAGAAGCTGAGGAACTGGGTGGACGTCTTGTTCCCGTAGAACACGTACACGCGACCTGCGAGGGGGAGCGTCAACGTCAGGCAGCAATGATAACAAAGCTTCACAGAACAAACAAAAATAACTCAAACGAGATTTTAGAGTCTGGCAGGAGGAGGTCGTGCTTTTAAACCTCGACTTAACGAGCGGCTGCTCACCGAGGTTCTGCCGGTACTCAGACTTCAGGCCGATCTGTAACAGCTGGTTCTCGTAGATCACGCCGTTGTTCTTACAAACGAACCTGGAAGAAGGAAAACGTGACGACAGTTACACAAAAGAAACGTCTGCGTGAGGCCGAGCACGGCGGTAAAGCTTGGCCACGCCCACAGGTTTAGCGATCTGTTCATTCATCTTGTGCAGATCTCAGAGCGGCCGCTGGAATGACGCGCATCACTAACAACGAGGAACGATGGCGTACAGAGGTCAACACGGCGTTCGGTGATGTCAGAGGCTAACCTCCTGTCAGGTCTCTCTGCAGCAGCGGGGTGCACGGCAGTTTCACGCCGTCTGGTTCACGGTGCGCAAACAGCAGGCGTGACGCAGCTTCACACACACAGCCGAGGTCACGTGCACGCTGCCTGCTTCACACAACACTCACAACACGACACTTATGTCACGTTACACGTGCATCCTCGTGGACGACTCTGTGAGAGCGGCGTGAGCACCTCCATCGACACACATCACTCTGAGGTCACACGGTAAACCCAACAGCTCAGTCTCTACAGGCCTCAGTTAGCATGAGAAAGGTCAAAGTTCATGGCTGTTTGCAAACCTGAACGAGCCGCAGCGTCGCCGAGACCAACGCTGGCCCACAGAGACTCACAGAAACATCAGAGCAGGTCGCTGCAGCTGAACCTCACCTGAGGAAGTTCTCCTCCGATACCTCTGTGGCTGCAGGGGGGGCGGAGCTCTCGGAAAACACGTCGATGAGCAGATTGGCTCCTGATGAGGGCGCGGAGTTTAGATTCAGGACATCCGTAAAAGAGTGGGCGGAGCTCTGGAAGACAGATACCAGCAAACAAAGTGAGAACAGGTGGAGGTGTGAACTACACCCTCCTGCCAGGACTGATCGATTCACAGCTGATCGAGCAGCGCGCTCGTCAGTGCAGCTACTGGTTACCAAGTCAGGCTGACAGCACCATGGTCCTATCAGAGGAGGAGGGGCGGGGCCTGTCAGTAGGGAGAAGGTCATCCAACAGTGAAGAAGAAGATGGACAGAGAGTTTGAAGATGAAGGCAGCCTGCGCACGCAGACTGGAACAGCGACCTGCTGCAGGCTGACGAGGTCGGGGCAGATTTCACAGCAGCCAATCACAGCTCTGCATCTGTGGTTACCTTGTTCGTGGTGTCGCTGTTCTCGCTGTGCTCCGTGCTGCCGTTCACGCTGCGGCGACTGTCGTCCATGTCTGGCAGTTTTCCGGGTCCTTTCTTCTTCTTCAGCTTGGCCAGAATGGAGGACTCCCTCTCCGGGAACGGCGGCATTTCCTCCAGGACGGTGGCCTGTGCAGAGAAACAGGAAGTCAGTTAGCATCAGTGCTAGTTCACGGCAGATGTCGCCACATTGGCGGGTCTTAACGCACCAGGATGTCGGTGCTGGCGATGCAGCTGAGCCTCAGGTACTCGACGGCTCTCTGCTGGAGCTCCACGTCTGCGTTGCGAAGCTGGCTGTCGGAGCGCAGGACGTCCTGGATGGTGGCTTTCACTTCTGGAAACAAGTTGATGAACTTGATGTACGCCGACAGCAGCAGCGCCCGAGTCGGCACAGAGCACAGGTGGAACTTGGAGTGGAGGAGATTGAACTGGACCAGAGGGCTGAGGAAGAGGAGACAGAGTGGCGGTGAAACCTGCGAGCGGTGCCGTCAGCTTCAGCGGCGACGCGTCAGCTGAGAAATGACACGTTTCCTGTCTGCAGCCACATTTTTCCTATTCTGTCACAAAATCGTCCAATGAGAGAAAAGCTCAAAAACATTTATTATTCTTTAGAATAAAAATCTCAAATAACAACGAGACCAGACAAACATCCCCTGGACTGTGACGATCAGCTGTGGGTGTGGTTTGTACCTGGAGCGCGAGTCACCAGCAATCAGGTTACCGAACTCCCCCAGGATGTACCCGCCCACCTTCACCAGGTTCTCGTGGCAGGCGGGGGCTTGCAGCGCCTGCAGGTCAGAGAGGAAGTGACTTCATGAGACGGTAGAAGAACAAACGAACGCCTCGCACGAGCCGGAAACGCGTTGAGGATCACAGCTGCGTTTACGAAGGATTCCTTCATCCAACCGACCAATCAAAGAGCTTTAAGCCCACTCGATTCCTCACTCAGTGTTCAATGATCGAGCCAGTTTGGAGCCTTTAAAGAAACCCAAACGTCCGGACAAAATAAACCTGGTCACATGATCACAGGCTGAAGCCACTCTGAACGTGTCTGCTGGGAAAAGAAGCGCGAGTTAAATCTGCGCCGTATCCTGACACGCTGCTCCCTGCAAATATAACTACACGTCACAGCAGTGCAGCCTGCAGCTACTAGTGATGTGCGATACCACTGATTTCCTTTCCGATCCGATGCCAAGTAATATTCAGGGTGGTATCGACGATACTGATCCGATACTTTGTACAAAAACTTATTTTATTTATTGTATCTCAAATTATAGCATCATAATGATTACAGGACATCAGATTACTTGTTTGTATCACTTAATAATGCAGAGTTCATCATATAGAAATAAAAAACTGAAGTTGTGCTATTTGAACACGTTGCCTGCAGCACTAAAGGACTCTGTGAGAGACGTCTGTCTCGCCCTAGCAGCACCTGTCCTCCTCCTCCTCTTCAGTTCGCCTCAACATACGCACGTCATATTCTGTGATATGATTTACTCTGAGGTGTTTGACAAGGTTAGTGATGTTGCCACAACCATACATGCCAACCCTCCTAATTTTTCCGGGAGAATCCCGAATTTCAGTGCCCCTACCAAAAATCTCCCGGAGCCACCATTCTCCCGAATTTCTCCCGATTTTCCACCCGGACAACAAAATTGAAAAAACATATCGCAGAATTCATAGCGCGGCCCAGCCAATTCCAGTTTCCAACAATGACGGCAGCTGCTTAGTTTTAATATTACTCTTATTTCTCTTTCTGGGTCGCAAAAAAACTTTTAACATATTTTCAGGTGAGAATGTAGCTGTGTGAACTTCAAATACCTGAGCCGATCAACACATCGTCTTCAAACCCCCGCGGTCTTTCACTACTCGTTAAGCATGAGATATAAGTCACTTAGATAACTTAAAATGTTATTGTTTGGCTTTTTCAGTGTTTTATTTGTTCGTGAGTAAATCAGTTTGGCTGAGATTAAAGTTATTAGATTAGATTAAATTAAATTAAACTTTATTAATCCCTTGGCAGGGTTCCTCCGGGGTTTTCACACAGCTGAATAAACGTCAAACAGAAAACTAATTAAAGAAAGTGTGGGACGGTCCAGAGTTTACGTCAGCGCCCGTTTATATTTTAGATAGCAAGGAGCAGACGGCAGTTTCACTCCACCGAGGGAGCTCGTGACGTGCTACCCGGCTTTCTTTAGACCGCGAAGGCCGGGTCCTCAGGTGGAAGCAGCCTCTGAATTTGGACACCCCCGCTGTTTCTAGGCCGGCCAATAATAACGGTGACATTTAACATAGTTTATCCGATAAATAAACCCTGTAAAATGTATTTATCACCCTCCCCCCCCAACAGCCCTTTTGAATGTCTCCCTAATTCTGAGGTCTCAAGGTTGGCAAGTATGGCCACAACACCTCACTTTTTTGCCACATGTATCGCAAACCACGTCTCAGCTGTTTGTGGAGGTAAAATACGTTCGCACATGACTCCAACTACGCTCAGCCATTGTTGTGAGTGCGCACGCCAGGGGGCTGCGAGACATTTATACAGCCGTGTTTCGCACATAACTATGAAAGGCGGAAGAGGAAGTAGTTCCTTTGAATGTAGACGATCTGAACGTTACAGATTCTTTCCACTGTGTTCCTGTTAATGATAAACTACAAATTTACCCTAAATTACTAAAATATCGATATTTTAATGTGAGAATCGATTCTAGAACATAAATGATTGGTATCAGAGGAATCAATATTTCAGGATCGATCCGCACATCACTAGCAGCTACTGTGATTGGCCGGGTCGGTGCCGTCGGGTCCCCGTGCGACCACATGCCAAATACACCGCGCGTGAGCATGAAGCTGGCAGCGGCGCCGTCTTAAAACAGCGGTGAGCTCTGTAGCGTTCGGGGACAGCAGCGAGGCTCACCTCAAACACGGTCTTGGCGGCGTAACCTTGGACGTCGTCTCGGTTTATGACGATCTGGATGACGCGGTACCAGACCTCCTCGCTGACGTAGTCCCCAGCGATGCGGATCAGGTTCAGGATGGTGTCCACGTACCAGGTGTAGTCCACAGCGTACTTCTCCGCCAGGATCGCCACTTTGAGCACCTGAGGAAGAGAAGCCAGAGGCTGAAGACGAGCGCTCACGCCGCTTAAAGCGAACGGCGAAACGTGCTGACATCACGACCCACTATCTCCTCTCTGATGGAGTAGTCGGCGGTCTCCAGGTAGCTCAGCATCTCTGCCACGATCTGCTTGGCGTTGCTGCGGTCGCACATGGCGTAGAGCAGATCCACGGCGCGCTGGCGAACGCTCACATCTCTCTCCGTCTGCACGGGACACACCAGGAAGCAAGTGTGAATTTCAAAGTAAAGGTCAGACTTTGAGTTTTGTCTGGACGGACTGCGTCCAGCTGAGGGAGACTCACCTTCAGAGCGTTGATCACAGTCTCCATGTGCGTCTTCACGGCCTCGTGGGAAAACTCGGAGCTGGCCAGCGTGCACATGCTCTCCAACGCCAGGTAGCGGAGGTTGGTTTCTCTGTGCTGGAGGAACTGGCCCAGCTGGTTACAGGCTCGCACCAACAGGGTGGGCTCGCTGGGAGACAACGGGGGACAAGCGTGAGGCTCAGATACCTGAACACGCTGAGCGTGGCGTCCGAGGACGACCGGAGCTACGCGTGTCAGGAATGTGGGCCGGCCCAGGAACCCCTCTACACTGCAGCACATCTGTACAACATCTGCTCGCTCAGCCCTCTGACATCATCTCATATTTGTGCTGTTTGTTTATGTTTAATCTGATTTGATCACGTTGAGCTTTTTGCACATTTTTACTTTGAACATTTAAATTTGAACTAACTTTTAACATTTAACTTAAATTAGTACTTTTAATTTATTACTTTGACTTTGTATTTGAGTTACATTTGTACTTACTGAGCTCTTTGTTCTGGTTTCCATGGCAATGCCTTATTTACATTTTACACACAAACCTGATTCCTGTTTCATCTCCATCACAGGTGATAGGTCACTGTCACCCAATGACAGCTGTGCTAGGTACTGGCCCCGCCCACATGCCAAGCAAACTGCCTCATGTATGACCTGCCTGTCATGGTGGATGATGAGGGCGATGGCTTCAAACAGAACGGCGTTCTTGGCGTTGGAGTGTTGGACCTTCTTGGACTTCGGAGGTTCCTGGGCTTTATTGAGGATGGTCTCCAAACACTCGGTGAGACGACTTCTCAGCGCGGCGTCCTCTGCAAAGAAAACCAGACGCTTCAAGCCCCGTCGCCACGGTTACGCCTCTCAAACCTTTACTTACTCGTGGTGGACTAACGCGTGCGCAGCAAACAGGAGCGGGCGTGTGTGGCGTACCTGGAGGAGGGTAGCACTGCAGCAGGCGCAGCAGTTTGACGGACAGCCACGGGGCCGCCACAAAGTAGTACGTGTAGTCCTGCAGGTCGATGGACGCCGACGTCACGATCTAAACAAACAGGAAGGAGATTAACGTCCCCGCCGGTTTATGATTGAGCCGAGCGACGCGTCACGCGGACACCCACCCTGCTGAGCCGGGCCACCGCCAGCGACACGGAGGTCTTAAAGTCATCCGGGTTCTTCTGGGCCAGAGTGGTGATGAGGCTGGTGGCTGCCGTCACCACGCCCTGAAATAAAGAAAGGCAGCGTCAGCGTTTCAGGGCGGGGTTTAAACTACGGCATCACATCGATCAGCTCGTTCTCACGATAAATAGAAGTATTTAGCTCGCCACGAGGAGGCGGAGTCTCACCAGGTGCTGATCGTTCAGCAGATGGACGACGCGCGCGGTCCATTCGCCCATGGGCACGAGGTCGGGCGACGTCCTGTTGAGCCGTAACAGACACAGAGCTGCGCTCTGCTTCACGCTGTCCATCGTGTCCCTGAGAGAAGCAACGGCGACACGAGTTCACCAAACAGGAAGAAGACCAGCAGCCGAGGACACGCCCACATTACCCATTGGTAATCAGACTACATCAGATTACACAGGCTTAAACCTACAGTCTGCTCACACTGTTCACAGCAGCTCTTCTGTGTTATTTCAGTAACGCTGATGCATCACGATCGCCGTTTTCTTATCGTTCACTCGTGAGCTCGTTCCCAGTAAACATCAGAGTCGGGCCCAGAAGGACGAGGTTCTTTGATTTTTAACTGATTTCTGTTGCATCACACTGGCCCCACTTCCCTGTCAGTGTATCCCTCCTCCAATAACTAGTTCCCTGATTAAGTGTCGCCTGTGGGCTGAGGCCCAAACAGAACATCAACATGTGTTTCAGTCTGAACATGAATCCTCATCTATCTATCTCTATCTATCTCTCTATCTCTCTATATCTATCTATCTCTCTATATCTATCTATCTATCTCTATCTCTCTATCTATCGCTATATCTATATATCTATCTACATCTATCTCTATCTATCTCTCTATCTATCTATCTCTCATCTATCGCTATATCTATCTATATCTATATCTCTCTATATCTATCTCTATCTATCTCTCTATATCTATCTCTATCTATCTCTCTATATCTATCTATATATCTCTCTATCTATATATCTATCTATATATCTCTCTATATCTATCTCTATCTATCTCTCTCTCTATCTATCTCTATCTATCTCTATCTATCTCTATCTATCTCTCTATATCTATCTCTATCTCTCTATCTATCTCTATCTCTCTATCTATCTCTATCTCTCTATCTATCTCTATCTCTCTATCTATCTCTATCTCTATCTCTCTATCTATCTCTATCTCTCTATCTATCTCTATCTCTCTATCTATCGCTATATCTATCTCTCTATCTATCTATATCTATCTCTATCTATCTATCTCTCTATATCTATCTATCTCTCTATCTCTATCTATCTATCTATCTATCTATCTATCTCTCTATCTATCGCTATATCTATCTCTCTATATCTATCTCTATCTATCTCTCTATATCTATTTATCTATCTATCTATCTCTATCTCTCTATCTATCGCTATATCTATATATCTATCTATATCTCTCTATATCTATCTCTATCTATCTATCTCTCTATCTATCTATATCTATCTCTATCTCTCTCTCTATATCTATCTATCTATCTATCTATCTCTCTCTCTCTATCTATCGCTATATCTATCTATCTATCTATATTTATATATCTCGCTTTTAAGGGTTGTTTCTGGAAACGTTTACCAAAGAGCCGACGGCCCGTAACAGCCGCTCGTTTTACTGGACGGAGGTGGAGTGCTGACTCCAGCTGTGAGTGAGGAGCTGTCTGTAACGACTGGAAGGATGGAGATGTGTGTGGTTATTCATCTGCCTGCTCGTCTGTTTCATGGCCTCTTACACTGCCTGCAGTCCGTGGATCGTCACAGTGTGATGAGCTCGGCTTTATTAAAGTGTAATGAGTGACGCTGCTGCGCTGCAGGCCACAGCAATCTCAGATAACGTCAGGTTGGATTTGGTGCCTTACAAACCGCTGCTGCAACAATCTACATAATTGACGTATTTCTCGTGACCGGCGGCGCCCACAGCTGACCCTGAACAGATTCATGACCAACACAAACAAACTGATATTAAAGGAGCCGCTCGAGGCTAAAACGTGTTTGAGAACAAACCCGGCCACTAAGACTCTGGGAATCTCCGAGGCGAACGCCTCCGCCATCTCTCTGCTGCCCACGTTGGCGATGCAGTGCAGAGCCAGGTTCATGAAGGTGGGGTTGCGGCTGGCGAGGTCGTTCTTGATGGCGTTGTTGATGAGGCGGATCAGGTCGCTGTTGGAGTTGACCAGCACTGAGATGAAGAGGTAACCCTGAAAGGAGGAGACACGGCAAAGGTCACGTGACGGGATATTCTTCCTCTCTCCGACTCTGGAAATCCACAAACACACACACAGCAGAGCCGGCGCGTCGCCACCACCCACACGGAGCAGCTGGAGGCGTGGCCTGTTACCAAAACATCAGCTGATTCCAGCTGCCCTGACGATCATCATCATTTATCAAACTCATGCTAGTCTCGTGCTTAAAGTATTTTTACTGGATTACTCGTGTAACTGAACAGTCGTTGAGGCTTTGGAGGACTCCACGCCGTGCTGATCAGCCTCCACGCGCTCACTCGTTTCCTTTAAGGAAACAAAAACTGATCAATGAAATAAAACTGATCAGAAGCTGATTAACGACAGCTGCCCCACGTCAGGGTCACAGAGATAAAAATTTACATTCTTGTAGTTTCTTCTATCACACACACTTTAAGTGGAGTCTGGTGAGTTTAGAGCCTATGGCGCCTGCAGCTCCGCCTGCAGCGACTCAGCAGGAACGATGCCCGCCAACAGCTCTGAAGCTCAGCACAGACCCTCAGAGACGCTCGGAGAGCTCAAGTCAAAGGCAGCTAGCTCTGTCTGACCCAGAGTTACGACCACAGCGAGCGTGGGCTTTGAGAGACGGGACAGGGTGCGCTGCACTCGAGAAAACTAAACGAGAAATTAAAGCAGAGCAATAATCATTTATCTTCTCTCATTATCGCCGGAAGCCTAAAAGTCACAGCTGGAAATAAAATCTAGTCTCTCGGAGCTGAAATGATTTGAGCCGATTCACTTCGCTCTCATCCAGAACACTGTTGGTAAAGTTGTTATTACACAGTTATTACTGCCTGCTTCATTAGAGGTTAAAACAAACACCAGGACGCCGCGAAAGGGAAACGAGCGTCACTGCAAGAAAAACATTTGGAACAAACATAAAATGTGTTTATCAACCCAGAAGCAGAGACCACAGAGCGGCGTGAGGGGGCGGTCCTGACGCTCTCGCACGTGATAACCCTGAAACATGGCGGCCGAGCGGCTCCGACACTCACGATCTGCTTCTCCGTGTACTTGTTGGAGCTCAGGAGGTTGACGGCCTCCATGTGCCCGAAGTCGATGTCGTGGCCCAGAAGGAAGATGAAGAGCAGCTTGCAGACATACTTCTTTTTACTGTAGCCGTCCAACGCCTTGTCTCCTGCACGCACACACACACACACACACACTTTAATGTCTGTGTGATAAACAGCAGCATTTTATTCCAAACAGCTGAGGCTCGGAGGGAAAAGCAGGTGGACTTCTAGTCAAATAATGCAAAGCCAGTGAGAGTGGGAGGTTCAGCATCTGCAGCAGTGCAACATCAAACACACATAATCTTTATTTTTGCAGGACTGGGCTTTAATTCAATGTTTGGAAACATCATCATCCAATAAAACTGAAGAAAGATTGTTTTACGCCAGCCTCAGTACTTCATGGATGAATGCACAGTTGCAGAGACATGTGGACACAGTGGAAAGGCCGGGTGGAGAGGGTGGAGAGGGCGGAGAGGAGGCGCTATGTGGACACTCGCTGCCTGCATATCGCCTCCTCTCTGCAGACTAATTATAGGCAGCGAGCAACAGGTGGCAACAGGAGAAACAGCAGCAACCAGAGAGTCAGTGAGGTTTCACAGGGCAACACAAAGCAGTCGGGACAGGAAGCAGGAAGCACGTCAGGTGACTCGGCGAGCTCGTTTCTCCATCACCTACCTTTAAATTTGGAGCGGATGTTTGCCAGCTCCTTGTTTATCCTCTTTATCTCGGCCTCTTTACTTTTACCTGCAGACAGATCAGCGTTACTCAGCATGCACAGAGCTGCGATCACTCATGAATACAACATCCTGCCTTTTTTAAAGGACCCGCCCACGCTGAGGAACGTGGCGTCCGGGTTTAATCGCACACTACAACATAAGAGCTTCCTGATAAAGCAGTGACATATCTTTACTTTATTATCTCCAGAAGCAGGAACCTCAGGCCGCCTGTTTTTGCAGCGTAGACCTGATGACGCTGCAGGATCGCACAGAGCTAATCCTCCCTGCTTTCTGCTCCTTTCTCGCTCTGTTGTCACCAAAACCTCCAAATCGAACACGCTTTGTTCAGTAAGCCCCGAAACCAGCGGCTGAGACCATAAACCATCATTACAGTGTTTACTGAGCTCAGATCAGCTGAGCTGGAGCCTCTTTTTCTCACAGACTTCCATCCAATCAGACTTCTCTCTGCAACCACAGGAGTCGCCCCCTGCTGGATGGTTTAAGACACTTCTGTGTCAGATTTACATTCAGCTAAATCCATCTTTATGTGCCGTCTCTGATTGTGACAGTAGGAACATTTTTCACGTGCTTTGTTGTGAAGAACGTGATTTATAACCTGATGAGCGTTCGCCAACATCTCACACTGACCGGATAATAAGAGGTGAAGGGAGCAGAGTGGATGTGGGAGCGCTCACACAGAGGGCCTGAATCAGCTGCACTATCAAACACAGAAGGCTTATTTTGAACTGTGAATCACAGTAAGCTGCTGTGGTGGATTCAGAATAAGTCACCCTGAAACGCCAGCATGAACAAAACCAGCAGAGCAGCCGGACGCTGCAGAATAAAATCAGGACGGTTTGTGTCGGGGCAGCAACAGGAAGCTCTGAGTCTGCGTTCCTGTTTTCTCACCCAGAACACTAACGTGCACCGTCACCTACAACAGCGGTTTATTTATACAGCACCACCTCACAACAACAGCCATGTCTGGGTTTATACTGTAAACGGATTTCATACTGTAAGGACCCAACAACAATACAAACACAATATAAAAGACACTTCCTATCAAAATCTCACAGGGGCCCAGAGGAAAAGGCTGTAAGGCAACATACGGACCACGTGGGTGAAAGTCACCTGACTTTAGTGTTTCAGGGTCAAGGTCAGTGGTCAGAGTTGTCACAGAGACGGCAGCAGACTCACGTCACAGAGTGTAAGGATGCTGAAAGAGGCCAAAAACCACTGGACTGGTCATCATGCAGGTACCGCAGAGCCGTCCCGTCACACAGCAGCTGGTTCCGTTACTGTAGCTGTAACTCACCTGCCTCCGTCTCACCTTTCCCGTGTACCTGCCCACTAACACGGACACACTCTCATTTCAAACTTTTATTCAACCCGCTGCTGGTTTTCTCCAAACCCCCTGGAGAGCAGCACCGCCTCCTCTCGCTCTTTCGCGAGTACTCAGATTACCGTTTTGCGTTACTTTTTGCGATTAACGTTAATTCCAGCTAACGCCAACTGAGGCGGTGGACCGGAGATTTTACACACCGACTTTTACGACCTGCTAAGGCGGCACTGAGCCGCTCATGTCGGCCTGATAAAGCAGCTCACGCAGTTAAAAGTGACGGTTTGTTTATCTCCCCACGGCGGCCCACGCCCTTTGACACGGTGACGTTAGCAGCTCCGAGCTAGCAGCTAGCGATGATTAGCCGGGGAGGCTTGAGCGCTGGGCGGGAGTTTATCCCACTTTAACGGGGTAAATGTGTCCAGAACGAGGGCGGCAGGGGCGGGAAACTGACCCCGGGCTCGAAGTCCCCCACCCGGGCGTGTTCCCTGAGGTCCCCGCGGTACAGAGGCTAGCCGTGCCTAGCTGCGGGGTGAAGGAGACAAACTCACAGTTCCTGATGTCGGAGATGAACACGGCCAGTCCGCGCATCCCGTCCCCTTTAGACACCGCCGGCATCCTCTCCGCTGCTGGGGGGCTTCAGCTGACCCGGACAACCCGCTGCTCGAACTCTGAACTCTGTCTGTGGAACCGCGAACCGCCGCTGCGAGCACCAGGAGCCCCGACATATGACCGAGAACCAGACGGGCCGCGTCCCCTTCAGCGCGGAAACGCCCTGTTCCAGCCTCCTAAGGCGGGCCGCGTCCCAAACATGTTCGCTTTACCCACTCCACTGAGTGAATGCACCCGGCCCAGAACATCTGAAGCATGAGCACCGAGGACGGGAGAGCTCCCAAATGTTTGGGAGACTGCTGTCTTCACACTCAGAATCTTTTTTATTAAAACTTTTATTCATTTTTTCAGTTTACACATTTGATATGTTGCATTCTGTTTTTATGTACTTTTATAAACGCCCCAACTTTTTGTAATTGACGTTATGACATCAAGACAAACAGCTGGGTTATAAGTAATATTCATCTTTTGATGAATTTCTGAGGGCCCTGTGACAGACTGGTGACCCATCCTGGATGTACCATCCCGCCCTGTGGTAGCTGAGATAGGCTCCAGCGCCCACACAACCCTGAATCGGATAAGTGGAAGTGAAATGATGGATGAATTTCTGAAATTTGATAAGCATATCGATGAATTAACATCTGTGGTTGGATAATTAAGTCCTATGTTGTACTGATAAAAAGGGTTTTTATAACTGGATTTAATCTTTCACCTTCATTCATAAATAAACAAATATGTAAGACTGCTTTCCTCCATTTGTGCAACATCTGTAAAGTTAGAAATATCCTGTCTCAGAGTGACGCTGACAAACTAGTTCATGCATTTATTACTTCCAGGCTGGACGACTGTAATTCATTATTATCAGGAAGTCCAAAAAACTCCCTGAAAAGCCTTCAGCTAATCCAAAATGCTGCAGCAAGAGTCCTGACAGGGACTAGAAAGAGAGCAGATTTCTCCTGTTTTGGCTTCCTGTTAAATCCAGAATTCAAAATCCTGCTCCTCACATACAAGGTCTTAAATAATCAGGCCCCATCTTATCTTAATGACCTTGTAGTACCGTATCACCCTATTAGAGCACTTCGCTCTCGCTCTGCAGGTCTACTTGTTGTTCCTAGAGTATTTAAAAGTAGAATGGGAGGCAGAGCCTTCAGTTTTCAGGCCCCTCTTCTGTGGAACCAGCTTCCAGTTTGGATTCAGGAGACAGACACTATCTCTACTTTCAAGATTAGGCCTCAAACTTTCCTTTTTGCTAAAGCATATAGTTAGGGCTGGACCAGGTGACCCTGAATCCTCCCTTAGTTATGCTGCAATAGACGTAGGCTGCCGGGGGATTCACTAGGAGTTCACTCACTATGTGTTAACAGACCTCTCTGTCATATCATATCTGTTATTAATCTCTGTCTCTCTTCCACAGCATGTCTTTATCCTGTCTTCCTTCTCTCACCCCAACCAATCACAGCAGATGGCCCCGCCCCTCCCTGAGCCTGGTTCTGCTGGAGGTTTCTTCCTGTTAAAAGGGAGTTTTTCCTTCCCACTGTCGCCAAAGTGCTTTCATGGGCTCATATGATTGTTGGGGGTTTTCAGTATAAAGCACCTTGAGGAGACTGCTGCTGTGATTTGGTGCTGTATGGATAAAAAAATTTTTTTGCATCATCAGTCATTGTGTGAAATTGCAAATGACTGAGACTGTGTTTTGGTCTTGTGGCAAATTGAGACAATCTGATCTGTGTGGTGTTCCCTAAAACGATTGTAAGTTTCTAGGGGGTCTATTATTAGGTTTCCTGAGGAATTATCCTAATTGCTGTCTCAGACTGTGATGTCTGAGTTCTCCGTGCCCATTCCAAGCCTTTTCTCCTTGATTGTAATAAGATGTTTTGAGCCAGAGCTTTTTCTCTGCTTTGTCTGTTGATTTGAGTAGTTGTAGTCTTTATTTTTAATAAGCTCAAGTTCCAAGAGTTTAATCTGTTTTCCTGAAATTTCCATTTCATTTTTCCTCTTTAAATGTTGGAGCTTGTAAAGCTGATTCATTCTCCTCTCAGCTTATGTTGGTACTAGTTTGGCCAGTATTTGATCCAAAATAGATCCTGTTCTGGTTTTAACGTATGTAATAAATTCAGCGTTTTTTTCCGTCTATATAAATGGTCTGATTCTTATATAGCGCTTTCATGGTTCATGCCACACCTCGACTAGCCAGTTTGCTCCATTGCTTTGGCTCCAGACGTTCTTCGGGTTCTTCTATCTGCAGGCGGTGGCAGTGGCGTGTCCAGCGGGGTGGCCTGGGGGGGCACAGGCCACCCCCCCAACCATACTGGTCACCCCAGGTGCCACCCCGAAGTTAAAACAATAAAATTTAATGAAATATGAAATGTACGATTATGGTTTCACAGTGAAGCTCAGATATCCGAGGGTATGTGAATGCTGCACCGGCTTCTGCACTATGAGCATCATGTTAGCAAAGGTAGGAGAGCCAAGCACGAAAGACGGCACCGCAGAAAACAGTTTTTTGGGGAAAGATTAACAAGTTAACATAGCTGGACTAGCCATCGGACATTTGCACGGTGGGATGATGACTTTTTTTTTTTGTAACGGCATGAACAATGAGAGGTGGTGGATTGGCCAGATGCTGGCCTATTTGTAAAAATAACTCAGTCGAGGCAGCCGCTGGTCTGGTGCACTACATGTCAGTAAAAATACTATGCAAATATTGATGTCCTTGACTGCTGAATAAACACTGACTGATTGTATCTCTTGTACTTTATCAACGCAGTATCTAAAAACTTTGCACCGTAGTGGTTAAAATCTTATTCTAATAAGAGTTAAAAGCGCATTCGGTTATTAGGTTTATAGGGTTATTGAATTATGGTTAACGGTTGGTAGAATTGTTTTTAACATTATCTGCCAATTACATCTGCCACCCTTCTCCAAATCTGTGCCCCTACCTGGCCCCCCCAACAAAAATTTTCTAGACACGCCACTGGGCGGTGGCGCTCTACTTTCTGCTCGATCTCTGTCAAACTGGTGTGTTGTGACACAGTTGGTCATCTCACCCATTTTACCAACGCTGTCAATGCTGGACTTAAACTGCGAGCCAAGCGTCCTCACCTCTCTTAACGCTACCTTCGGTTCCACCATCCTGTTAGTAGCACCTTCATGTTGTTGTTCCTCTGAAGGAACTTTGGGTTTGCGAGCTTTGACATAGCTCGGCTTACTTTGGTGTGGAAGTTTTGAAAACCTGAAGTTTTGGAGCTCTTTAGAGCCGCAGTCCCGACCCCCAGGCCATGGACCGGTACCAGTCTGTGAGTCGTTTGGTACCGGGCCACGAAAGTTGAACTTGGTTGGCTATGGTTTTTAAGGTTGTTATCGTTTTTATCATTAACTTGGTTCCCTGGGTCTTTTCACGTGTGTTATGAATAAATCTTCTTTTTTTTTGGTACCGGTACTGGTTTTATTTTGTTGTATTTATCCGTGACACCTTAAAGGCCGGTCCGTGAAAATACTGTCGGATATAAACCGGTCCGTAACGCAAAAAAGGTTGGAGACCGCTGGTTTAGACAGTTTCAGTGGGATCCAAATAATTATCAGCTAAACTGTCCTGTTTTTGTTTTTTTTAATTTATCCCGTCCGATAACAGGTGAGAACAATAAATGTATAATTTTCTGTTGTAACGACACTCATCTTTCAACTTTTCACTAAAGTCAAACGTCACTTCCACGTCTAGTTGGTTGTAATGGAGGCGGAGTCAGCTGGGTCCACTCTCCCTGCCCAGCGCGTGCTAGATCCTGTCGGGGATAGCCACCGTGGTACGACACCCCCGCATGTAGAGAAACTTTTAACATGAAATTTTGAGTCTCAAAGAAAGAAAAAATGTTGTTTCCATGTAACTGTCATGCTGCGTTAAACAAATGTGACACGTTTTATCACGATGACAAAAATATAAAATAAATTAATTTGCAGATGGTACTCGAATTATAACTCCCAAAGTAATTTTGTTCAGTATGTGCGTGACTTTGATTTCAACCTACTCTGCCTTAAACTGAACCCGCAGCTTGTATCACTTCATCGGGTCTTTCAGCATCATCGTCGGCTCCAAATTGTCCATAATGTAGACGTGCAGCGCTGCACCTTCAATCACTTTAATGCGAACATTTGTGGAAACACAAAGAGGCTCATCAGTTTGTTTTATTTGAAAAAGATGAAGAAAGATTTTCTCTCCTCTGTGTGTTTCAGGGTTCAACATGAAACCTCTTTATTCAAAGTGACCTGACTGTGTGAAAAGTCTGCAGGCAGCCAGAACTCACGGCACACCTGTTCTCAGCTTAAAGTTTTCACGCTGCGCTTTAACTCATCAGTGATTGCTTTCTTGAGAGGAATGTCTTCCATCACATGATCAATGAGACTCTCTACAGTTCCCCATTTCAGATGAACTAAAATAGCCATGACTGATTTAAGGAGCTCGTCCAGCTGAGCAGGAGGCATCTCCCGCAGGATCTGAGGCAGAGGCTTGAAATCATCACTGGTCTTCCAGCTGTGCCTCCGATGGCTGCACCTGGAAGACAAGAGGGTGGATGGAGAGTCACATATGTTGCTTTAGCTGTTTCTCTTCATTCATCACCATGGAAATGGCCGCTGTGGTGAAATATTTCTGCCTGTCTGGAAGAGGAGACTGAGAGTAAATTATATCTGATGGGACTGAGGTTCAAGTTCATCGCATGACTGTTAAAATGCTTCGGCCCCCTCAACTCCACAAAGCTTCAAAGAATTTTCACTTCATTGCAACTTCTGTGTTGGTTTGGTTCAACAGTTTCCCAGCAGAGAGCAGACGGAGACTCAAAGTGTACCGCTCACAGTTTGCTGATCTGCACTTAAATGGACAAAAAGTTCACATGCAGCAGTTTATATTTTTGAAGTTGAGAAGTTAAAGCTCTGTGTGGGGGATCGTTTTCTCCCAGTTCCACATACGTATAGATTTTTTTAACATGGCAGTCTCTCAGTCCAATAACCAATTAAAAAATAAAAAATCTGATTGATTATGTCCAAGTCCTGCACTGAAGATCTCACTGTGTGCTCGATTCTTTCGTTTCATTTGGCCCGATCATCAGCTGCTTCACAAATGGATAATTGATGTACTCACCCACAGCAAACCCCGGAGGACCACCAACCAGCCCACCAACATCCTCCGGTCTTAATTCCTCCTTTCACCGAGTTCTTCATGGTGACCTTGAGATCTGGCTCAGACCATAATTTGTCGAGCAGTTGTTGGAGATCTTTTTTTATTTTGTCGTCCATCTCACTGATGAAGGATTTAGGTAAAATTCTCCGTCACTTTCTGCCTGGATGTAACTGTGATGTGATTTTACTGTCAGAACAAATTCAGTTTTATTCATAAAGCAGCAAATCACATGAGGCCTGTCAGGTCCAAGCAGCAGACGTTCAGTCTAATATTTAATCAGAAGAAAAATATTCAGATTTATTTAGATTTATAATATTTTTGACTGTTAAGTTGATTCATGTCGCGAACTTTTAAAAAACACTCCTGACTCGTCCACAGAGTAAAGCCGAAACTGAAGGTCCTTAAACCTGCATTCTTTTTAACGGTCAGCAGGGGGCGGTGGTTAGCACGGCACTGCTTAAAATAAGAGGCTGGAGGCACAGAGAGCCAATGCTGATGAGCACAAATGATGTAGCTCAGCAGGGGAGATGGATTCAACAACAGCCTCTGATGGTAACTCTTACAGCCCGGCTTCTTTCACTACCAATGTTGGATGAACACGATCAGAGCCGACTGAAGACTCTGATCGGCTCTTCTGGAACAGAAACAGAAAGAATCTGATAAACCTGCTTTCTGCAGCAGCGCCTGGCATTTACCGGAAACCTGAAGCTCACTCACCTTCATATTAAACAAGCAAACAACAAAATTAAGCTCTGACTTGGTGACCAGCATTTTGTTTAATTCATTCATTCACTGACTAACAGATGAGTTGGTGTTATAATCGTTTTTGAGACAATAAGAGGTGAAAGTACCCTGATCGAGTCATATCTGTGGAGGACCACACAGGCCTGATAACTCTTGCTGTCCTGACAGCGAAACACTCACCTGAGCATCCCACTTCCACTTTATAACAAGATGTCTGTGGGGCGGGTGGGGGTGGAACCGGCTGTTCTTTCAGCTCTTCCTGTTACCGGGCTTGTCTCTGCAAACATCCGGTACAAAATGCTGAAAATATACAAATACTGCACTATGTGAGATGGAGACGCCTGGATGTGTTTTTAGGTTTTCAAAGATGTCTCCTCTGAAAGGTTTCTTCAGTTCTGAAAGCTCGTTGGGGATCAGAGGCCGAAGCCGCCGCCGTGTCCTCGCCGTGTGCTTCTGCACAGCAAATTCAAAAGTGTTAAATGTTTTGGTGTTAGTAGTCTTAGAGTTAATTTTACTCTAAGTAGAGTCACATTCTTTTAATGTAACTCTGAGGTGTAAAATGATAGTAGTTAAAATCGAGTGTTAAAAATGAGTGTTTCTATTTCAAATCTGAAGGTGTTACAATGGAAACATTAACTCTTGACCCCTTAACTCTGAACTCCTACAGGGGCTATGACACCAATAGAGTAAATTCACAGACTCCGCCCCCAGCACGGCTCCAATCGAAGCTGAAGTGAAGCCGTTTCAAAACATTTTGCTCTACATATTTGAGTTGTTTGCCATGCTTGGTAAGTCATGTTTTCAAAGATTGTTTCAATTATTGTTATTAGCTTTTACTTCTGTGGCTCTTTGGAGTTGAGACAAAGCTGTGTGAAAGGCATTAGCCATGTTGCTCGCTGATAGCATAATATTCTGTTTTAGCTAGCTGAAAGGTATTGTTTGCGGGCAAATACCACAGCCTTGAAAAAAAGCTTGCATGTGAATTTTCAGTCAAATTTCTTGGTCAAATACACTTAAAACAATGTCTAGAATGTGAAATGTTGGTATAATGGTGCTACTTGAAGCCTGAAAACGATCTCCCATAAAAAACGAGCAAACAGCAGTAGCAGACGTCCCGAGTCCCGACTGAGTTCTACGTTAGCATTTAGATCCCTCCAGAGTTTTGTGCACACGGTTTAGGTAAAAATGAAAAAGGTTGAGGTTTTACATTTAGTTCAGTATTACCTGTTGTCTGTGTCCTTGTCTTTTGGGAAAATACTTTACACAAGTAATGTCTCAAAAATGATTCCTTTTTTTTCCTTTTTTTTTTTTACTGTGCTGCAATTGATTTGTGCCATTAATTAGTGTTCTGCCTTTTATAACTTAAATGGGATATTAGAGTTGTAAGCTGCCCTAGAGCTCCCTCTAGTGGCTGCTTTGTGATATGGGTTCGGTTACGTTGGGAAAGGAAAAATGAGAACGTGAAGAAGAAATAAAAGATGGCGGAAAGTGATACCGTAAGGTTATTGTTCTAAGCTAATACGGACCTTAAAATGTTGTTGCCTTGGACAAGATATGTCTGTAAGTATGAGTGTCGATAAAATAATTATTATCTTTTGTTTTGTGTAAAAATGGTTCGATAATTTGTACATTTGAAAGTTTTATCTTGTTAGTTCGTTGTAAGAGTGTAACAAGCTAGTTTTCAATGTTAGTTAGCTAATACAGTATTTTGTACTTTCAGTTTTACGATGGTCAAAGAGAAGGCAATGGTCAGAGGCCATTCTTCAATAAATCAGCGCAAAAAGGAAATAAGTCTGGTTATTGGAGCATCGTTATCTCGCTGTCTAGCTGGTGAAACTAAGAGACTCAGGGCGAGGACAGCATAGTAAAAAGACATTAGCGCAGCGGGCACAACCACGAGGAGCTATTTTCAGCACATCAGTTATGAGTCTACGGTCAGGAAAGCAATATCAACTGGGTCTTCCAGAAAAGGAAGAAACAGCAGACCAAAGAGAAACAGAACAAGTGCACAACGCAGAGAATATGGAGAACAAGGATAATGCAAGCAACGCAGACACACAGGGGGAGTCTAGACGCTCGCGTACATCCAAGCGTTCATCCACAAGTTCTGCAGCACTTAAAGCACGAGCAAAAGCAGAGGCTGCACGTGCACAGCTGGCGTATTCAGAAAGAGAAGCAGCTATAATGAAACAAAAAACTGAACTTGAGGCTAATTTACATGTTTTGAGTTGTCAAAAGGCTGTTGCAGTTGCAGAAGCAGAGGTTGCAGTTTATGAAGAAGAAGAGGAGGGACTCTCAAAAAGTGAACTGCGCTATCCATTGGTGGGACCACCCGCCAGTCCAAAACAACGCACAGCAGAGTATGTACAAAAACACTCAGATATTTGCCTTGAAGGATTCAAATTAAAAGTAGATCCACTTGCCTGTCACAAAGCTGCACGTGAACAATGCGAAATGGCTATGAATGCAGATATAGACAATGACGGCTCACACAGTGCTCAAAAGGCTAATGTTAAAGTGGAACTCCAAACACAACAGAGAGAGAGACTGGATTCCCCCAAACCTTATCCGTTCAACACTCTTCAAACATCAACAGAGACACAGGGTGTCCAGGATATTACAAGGTACCTGACACGGAGGGAAATGTTAAGTACTGGACTTTTGCAGTTTGATGACCACCCAGAAAACTACTGGGCGTGGAAGGCGTCATTTCAAAGTGCTATTAAAGACTTGCATGTTACAGCTCAAGAGGAGCTAGATTTAATGGTCAAATGGCTTGGAGTTGAGTCTGGTCACCAGGCCAAAAGAATTCGATCAGTCCATGTCTTTAATCCAGCTGCAGCTCTCAACCTTGTGTGGCAAAGACTCGAGGAATGTTATGGATCTCCAGAAGTGGTAGAAAATGCACTGTTAAAAAAGATTGAACAGTTTCCCAAACTAAACAACAGAGACAACACAAAGTTAAGAGAGCTGGGTGACGTTCTGCAGGAAATAGAATGTGCAAAAGATGGAGGATACCTACCAGGCCTCTCATATTTGGACACAGCTCGCGGAGTCAACCCCATTGTGGAAAAGTTACCATATGGACTGCAGGAAAAATGGATTGCAACAGGAGCAAAGTACAAAGAAGAACATAAAGTTGTTTTCCCCCCTTTCAGTGTCTTTTCAAAGTTTGTAAGACAACAAGCCAAAATAAGAAATGACCCAAGCTTTGTCATCACACCTCCTGCCGACACAAGCTTCAAGAAGGAGAAAAGCTTCAGAGGCAGTAACAGGCAAGTGATTAGTGTACACAAAACGGACATTCCTACAGACACTAGTTCACCTCAAAATAGTTACAGCAAGCCTATAGAAAGCCCTGACAAGGTATGCCCAATACATAAGAAGCCTCACCCTCTTAAAAGGTGCAAGAGTTTTAGAGCAAAGCCCATAGATGAGCGCAAGTCATTTTTAAAAGAGAACAGAATCTGTTTTAAATGCTGTGGCTCTACTCAACATCTAGCAAGGGACTGCAGGGCTCAAATAAAATGCATGGACTGTGGTAGCGACAGGCATTTAGCAGTGCTACATCCAGGTCCACCCCCTGCTCCAGCTGAGAGCTCTGGAGCTGATAAAGATGATGGCGGGGAGACACAGGATAGTGCAAATGCCTCAGTTGTTTCCAAATGCACAGAAGTCTGTGGTGATGAAGATAGCCCACATTCATGCTCAAAAATAAGTCCTGTGTTAGTCTATCCAGAAGGCGAAAAAGAACAGGCTAGAAAGATGTATGCAGTGCTTGATGAACAAAGTAACAAGTCACTAGCTAAGTCTCAGTTTTTTGAGCTCTTTAATATTAAGACACGCTCAGAGACTTACAAGCTCAGAACATGCTCAGGACTGTCAGATAATGTCGGCAGAACAGCAGTAAACTTCATGATTGAGTCAATGGATGGTAAAGTAAAGCTCCCACTCCCAAACCTGATTGAATGTGACATGATTCCAGACGACAGGAGAGAGATTCCCTCTCCACAAGTGGCCATGAAGTTCCCACACTTACAGAAGATAGCTGAAAAAGTACCTTCTGTAGAAGAACAAGTACCTATTCTGTTGCTTTTGGGAAGAGACATTATACAGGTACACAAAGTCAGAGAGAGAATCAATGGGCCACACAATACACCTTATGCGCAGCGTTTGGATTTAGGCTGGGTTATAGTTGGGGAAGCCTGCATGGGGAAGACGCATAAGCCCCCTAGTGTGAGTGTTCTCAAAACACATATTCTGCAGAATGGCCGTGCTTCTTACCTCTGCCCATGTCCTAACACGTTTCAAATCAAAGACCAGTTAAACACCACACACAACCCCAAAAAGGACAGGGGAAACACAAACACCAATCAACTGGGAGAAACTGTTTTTGACAGGACAAAAGATGATGACAAACCAGCACTGTCAGTAGAGGACAAAGACTTCATTGACATCATGGAGAAGGAGGTGTATCAAAATGAATGTAACAGCTGGGTGGCGCCTTTGCCATTCCGCTCTCCAAGACCAGAGCTTCCGAGTAACAGAGAGCAAGCATTCAAGCGCCTCCAATCTCTCAGAAAGACACTGGACCGGAACCCTGAAATGAAAAGACAATATATCGAATTCATTCAAAACATGCTGGACAATGACCATGCAGAAGTCGCTCCACCTTTGGACTCAAACCAAGAACACTGGTACTTGCCATCCTTCGGTGTGTACCACCCACAAAAACCTAATCAGCTGAGAGTAGTCTTTGACTCAAGCGCAGAATTTGAAGGACAGTCCCTTAACAAAGTCTTATTAAGTGGACCCGACCTAAATAACACACTACTGGGTGTCCTTATGCGTTTTAGGAAAGAGCCTGTAGCATTTTCAGCTGATGTGCAACAAATGTTTTATTGTTTTGAAGTGAGAGAGGATCATAGGGATTATCTGAGATTCCTTTGGTATGAAGATAATGATCCCGACCAAGGTATTTGTGACTATAGAATGAGGGTTCATGTTTTTGGGAATAGCCCTTCCCCAGCTGTGGCTATTTATTGTATGAGGCGTGCCGCAGTCAAGGGAGAAGAAGAGCACGGACATGATGCAAAGCAGTTTGTAATGAGACATTTTTATGTTGATGATGGTCTCGCATCCACAGCAACAGTGGAAGAAGCTGTTGAGACACTCACAAGCGCTCAAAAGATGCTGGCACAGTCAAACTTAAGGTTACATAAAATAGCCTCTAATGACCACAAAGTAGTGGAAGCGTTTCCTGCTGCTGAGAGAGCCAAGGATCTAAAAGACTTGGATTTAGAGTTGGACGACATACCCCTGCAAAGGAGCTTGGGGGTACTGTGGAATCTTAAGAAGGACTGTTTTACCTTTCACGTCACCACTGAACAAAAGCCATTCACCAGGAGAGGTGTCTTAGCCACTGTTAACAGTCTGTATGACCCGCTGGGTTTCGTGTCACCCATCACAATGCAGGGAAAAGCTCTTCTCCGTGAATTGACCTCAGAGCAAAAGGACTGGGATGAATCACTTCCTGCAGAAAGAGAAGATGAATGGAGCAGATGGAGAAGCTCATTGAAGGATCTTGAGCGGCTACAGGTACCGAGGTGCTACTTCCCGTTCTCCCAGGCCATTGCTGTGAAAAAAGAACTGTGCATATTTTCAGATGCCTCCACCATGGCCATAGGAGCAGTGGCATATCTGAGAGCTATTGATGGTGAAGGTCAGTGGCACACAGGTTTCATCATGGGGAAGTCCAAAGTAGCCCCAAGACCCGCCCACACTGTTCCTAGATTGGAGTTATGTGCAGCAGTGTTAGCTGTAGAGATGTACGAACTCATTAGAGATGAGATTGACATTGAAGTAGACACTGTCAGATTTTTCACAGACAGTAAAATCGTTCTTGGTTACATACACAACAACACAAAGAGGTTCTACACTTACGTGGCTAACCGAGTGATTAGAATCAGAAAGACTACACATCCAGCACAGTGGTTTTACATAGCCACTAGTGACAATCCAGCAGACACAGCCACTAGACCGATTGCAGCTTCTGCATTGGCTTCTACAAGCTGGTTTAGTGGTCCTTCCTTTTTGACACAACACGTCATAGAGAAGTCTCACTGTGATAGTTTCACACTGATCGATCCTGACACAGATGCAGAGATCAGACCTGATATAACAAGTTTTGTTACCAAAGCCTCAGTAACACAGCTAGAGCCATGCCGTTTTGAAAGATTCTCTCATTGGATGAGATTGTGTCGCACTATTGCATCACTGAAGCGTGTGGCAGCATCATTCAAGAAAACAAACACAGAAGGTAAAGGCTGGAAGTGTTTCAGTGAAACTAACACCGCAGATGAAGCGTCTAAAGCAGCAAAGTTCATAATTCACACAGTACAAAGTGAAACGTTCAAAGAAGAGTACAGATGCATAAAAGAAAATCAGCCACTTCCAAAACAAAGCTGTCTTCAAAGATTAAATCCAGTTATTGATGAAGATGGGCTCCTCAGACTAGGAGGTCGATTGGCACCTGCTAACCTAACAAAAGATGAGAAACATCCACTCATTATCCCAAATGCTCATCATATAGCCATCCTTCTTATTAGATACTATCATGAGAAGGTAGCACATCAGGGGCGTCACCTAACAGACGGAGCGCTCAGAGGTGCTGGATTTTGGATTATTGGCAGTAAACGGCTCGTCTCTTCTATTATTTGCAAGTGTGTTCTTTGTCGAAAGCTTCGAGGACGACTTCAGACCCAAAAAATGGCAGATTTACCCGTGGACAGGCTGACACCAATGCCACCGTTCACTAGTGTAGGACTGGATGTCTTTGGACCCTGGACGGTCACCACACGTCGCACCAGAGGAGGGAGTGCAGACAGTAAACGCTGGGCTGTGCTTTTCACCTGCATGTCCACGAGAGCTGTGCACATTGAGCTTATTGAAACAATGTCAACATCCAGCTTCATCAATGCGCTGAGGAGATTTTTCTGCATCCGTGGACCTGCTCAAATACTCAGATCTGATAGAGGTACAAATTTTGTTGGAGCATGCAATGAGTTGCAAATTGATCACAAGGACACAGAACTAAACTCATACCTGCAAGAGAAAGGATGCACATGACTGTTTAATCCCCCACACTCGTCACACATGGGTGGATCGTGGGAGAGACTTATTGGAGTAGCAAGGCGCATCCTAGATGGTATTCTGTTGAAAGCCGTACATGTCCAACTAACGCATGAAGTGTTAAGTACATTCATGGCAGAAGTAATGGCAATAATGAATGCAAGACCACTTGTACCAGTCTCAACAGATCCAGACAAACCAAACCTTCTCACTCCAGCAATGCTCCTTACACAAAAGGTCAATGCATTATCTGCACCAACAGGAAGCTTTGGACCGCCAGACCTCTACTCAAAGCAATGGAAGCAAGTACAGTGTTTGGCAGACTCTTTTTGGAAACAGTGGAAAAGTGAATATCTTTCAACACTACAGCAAAGGAGAAAATGGACTGATGATAAAACAAACATAAAAGTTGGTGATGTTGTGTTATTGAAAGATGCTCTCGCACACAGAAATGACTGGTCCATGGGAAAAGTTGTAAGAACATTTGAGAGCAAGGACAATAAGATTCGAAAAGCAGAAGTAAAGACTGTTAAGGATGGAAATGAAAAAGTGTTTTTGAGACCCATCGCTGATATGGTTTTGCTTTTATCAAGTGATAAATAAGTGTTTGAAATAGCCCTAAACTGTTCAAAATGTTTATTAGAAAAGTTTGTTGTAGTGGCACAATTATATTGTACCAGGCGGGGAGTGTTCTGCCTTTTATAACTTAAATGGGATATTAGAGTTGTAAGCTGCCCTAGAGCTCCCTCTAGTGGCTGCTTTGTGATATGGGTTCGGTTACGTTGGGAAAGGAAAAATGAGAACGTGAAGAAGAAATAAAAGATGGCGGAAAGTGATACCGTAAGGTTATTGTTCTAAGCTAATACGGACCTTAAAATGTTGTTGCCTTGGACAAGATATGTCTGTAAGTATGAGTGTCGATAAAATAATTATTATCTTTTGTTTTGTGTAAAAATGGTTCGATAATTTGTACATTTGAAAGTTTTATCTTGTTAGTTCGTTGTAAGAGTGTAACAAGCTAGTTTTCAATGTTAGTTAGCTAATACAGTATTTTGTACTTTCAGTTTTACGATGGTCAAAGAGAAGGCAATGGTCAGAGGCCATTCTTCAATAAATCAGCGCAAAAAGGAAATAAGTCTGGTTATTGGAGCATCGTTATCTCGCTGTCTAGCTGGTGAAACTAAGAGACTCAGGGCGAGGACAGCATAATTAGTGTCAACTAATTTTTATTCAATCTCCACATAGGATATGCTTGTAAAGATGGAATATGGGGGAGAGCAGAAGTGCGCTGAAGTTCCACAAAGTGATGAATGAAGGACATGCATATTGTATTTTGTATTTATTGAAATAAGTGATGAGAATGCTGTTATTTGCATTTACCAGCTCACCTATGTCAGACCTTTTGATAAACGAAATTCTAATGAAAGTGAGAACATGTACACTGTTACATCTTTCAGAAAATGTTTTGAAATTGTGGTGCACAGTTCAGAATAAATGTTTTTCAAAAACCATTGCGTCTTTTTAGTAAATGTTTATTTCCAAAAGAAATTTCTAGAAGTTCAGAACAGTAAAATTCCCGCTTTTTAGAATTAATTAGAAGATAACTCTTACGTAGTTAAACTAAAATACTCTTTGAGAGTTAATATATAAACTCTTAACACCAAGTGTTAAATTATCAACTCCAGAGAGATTTGGTGTTTAACACTAAATCAGAGTTAACATACCAACTCTCCAAAAAGAGTTAAATTAACACTCTCTGGTGTGGACCCATATAGACACTTTAAAAGTGTTGAAATCAAATCTGACAGTGTTAATTTGGACATGCTGGATTTGCTGTGTGAACTGTAGGTGTTTACGGCGTCTTGGTGCTTCCAACAGACGCTCCTCTCCAAACATCCAAACCTGTATGATCATGTTACCCACTCTGTGAGGTTTAAGGCCAGTGTTCATTAGTGTTTTAATATAAACATTTACCATATTAGTACATCAGTTTCATTTCTTCAGAACGATACTGGACTGGTTTATCTCGTTTTACTCGTACAAACCAAACCGGACCCTTAACACCGGAACAACTGTCACATGTTAGGAATTTTCACTTTCAATGTGAAACGATATTTCACGTCAGCCGAGACCTTCGGTTGGATACTTCTTTAGCTTCATACGCACAGGACTGGGTTTTTTTTCTTTCTTTCTTTTTTTGTAAGCCCCACAAGATGGAAAAAGCCTCGGATCAGTTTGTGTATTTTCTGTCAAAATTGGTGCACGGTGTGCACATGTTGAGAGATTTGTAACTGGCATTATACCTCTACCAAGCATAGCCCAGATCAATTGCTTCAAACCTGAAAGCATATGTTCAATACATCATTTTGGGATAAACTGTGAAGTATGATGCGTCTCTAAGGCATTTTCTCTGTAAAGCTGATAAACAAGAAGCCCTGATGCGTTTCTCATGATTTCTTTTTTTTGTTTTTCTGCCTGTCCCATTTGGTTCTTTAGCCGTCAGAATTGTTGTCTGAAGACCAACAAGGAGACCCAATGGATTTACTTTGCCAAATGGATCATCATGGCATTGCCGTATTGGTCCATTTGATCGACCTTTGTTGTTATTATTTATTTTCTTTTATTTTCAGTTGTTACAGACGGGACAGACATGAGTGAGGGATAGGAAAGGGAGAAAGAAAGAGGAAGGAAAAGAAAAACAGAAGGGGAGAGGGACAGTGAGAAAGGGGGGGGGGAAATCTCCTGGATCACCTGTTGAGAGAAAAAGAATAGAAAACAAGCAAAAAAAAACAAAAAAACAAAACAAAGCAACATACTAAACACAACACCATCGCATTAATCTAGCTAAGTGTAAACAGCAGTAAATACTAAATATTGAATGTTGTTGTGCAGCACGCAGGACAGACAGCGCACAATGTGCTTTGAAGTAGCAGCCAAGAAAGGTGTGATTTAAGTCTACAAACAGTGAACACCCGTGTGCACACCTGTGTGGATCGGCGCGCTTGTATTCAAATGGTTTCCCCATGTAATGGTCTGCAAGAGGATGTAGAGAGCCATAGCCCCGCCCCCAGGGCATGAAGCAGGCATGGAGGAGATCCATGCCCCAGACATCCAGAGGCCCCAGAGTGCAAGAGCCCAAGGAGGACCACCGGAGGGGCATCCGTGCCACCTTCATGGGAAGAGCCCCAGATGAGAGGGCTGCAGTGGCATGTCCACCGGCTCTGGCGGCAGCCAGCCGTGCCAGAGTGAACCGAGCCCCAGGCCCAGAGGCCGGAGGCCCGAGGGCCCCCTTTGCCCCGGAAGAGGCCTGACCGAGCAACAGGCACCAGGCCCCGCCAAGTAGTCACCGGGAGTGAGCTGGTACATACCTGAGCGCCCAGCCCCGGACACCAAGAACCACCAACGCAACCCCTGAGGGCATCAGTCACCGGCAGGGAGTGTGGTGAGGGGAGATAGGCCTCCATACTTTGGAGGGCCTGTGCCTGGTTTTAATGATGTCACAGTGTAGATTCCAGGTGCAACACCTGAGATCCTGAAGTGCAGGACCAGAAACGCTCCCGTAGTATTACTCTGTCATTTTAATGTTGGCTCAGCTACACCTTTAAAAGACTTCCTGTTAATGTTTGTATCCTGATAACTTGTGTGACATGACCAGAAGTTCTAATATCGAGCTCCATGTATGAACAGTATTTCCTGCTCTCAGCACTTTTTTGTTAACTCTTTGTAGTCAAAGGAGCTTGCAAAGAAAAGCGTCTGGACTTCTTTAAGTTGCTTGAAGACGTTTCACCTTCATCCCAGAAGCTCCTTCAGTTCTAAGGTCAAAGCTGGATTATAGATGGCAGACAGTTGGTGTCGTAAACCACCGCCTCTGTTCAAAGATGGTCGCTCACAGTGGACATAGATGCTTCTTTCACTCCTCTTTCAAACCATCTGTCCTCTCTGTCCAAAATGTGAACATTGGCATCCTCAAAGAGTGACCTTTGACCTTTAGATGCAGATGGACAGCTGAGTCTTGTCCTGTGGAGGTGGCTCTTCTGTGTTGTGCCATGCGCTTGTGAAGTGGCTGTTTGGTCTCTCCGATGTAGAGGTCTGGGCATTCCTCGCTGCTGTACAGCAAACACCACATTGTTAAGTCTGTGTTTTGGCGTTTTGTCTTTCGGGTGAACCAGTTTGTGCCTGAGCGTGTTGCTGGGTCTGAAGTGCACCGGGATGTCATTGATCCTGATTGGGACCCACACCCAGTTTCACATCTTGGTTCAGGCGATTAGAGGATCATCAGGGGGTCCTTTTGTCCCTCTGTGGGGGGAAACTCCCACTAGGTTTATATCTGGGACTCTCCACCATTTGACCTTAGAACTGAAGAAGCTTCTGGGATGAAGGTGAAACGTCTTCAAGTAACTTAAAGAAGTCCAGACGCTTTTCTTTGCAAGCTCCTTAGACTACGATGACCTGGATGACTGAGAACCTTCACAGAACTCTTTGTTCTGGATGTTGTCACAGAGAGGTGAAGGCTGCCCACCTGTCATTCAGGTGTTTTTTTTGTGAGGAGCAGCCAATCATGAGTACGTTTTCTTAACCCCCCTGTTGTGTGCACCCCCACTGTTAAAGTGAATTGTTAAATGTTGTCATTTTTATGCTTACCATCTCTACATTGTTTCAACTCTGTGATCAAAGGAATTCCTTTGTCCCCCTCCCCAGCCTCTCGACGTTCTGTGGAGGCTGTAGTGTTTTATCACAAGCACATCCATAAGACACAGGAGGAGGCAAAGTCTCTGTTCATGCTTCTCATCAGGGCCAGCTCGTCCATCTTATTCCTGAGTGAGCGTACGTTGGAAAGGAAGATCCCAGGAGGAGCAGTTCGCAGTCCGCGTCTCCTCAGACGCACGAGTGCGCCGGCTCACTTTCCTAAGATAATTTTTTTCCAAGGATTCTTTCTTTTGTTTTCAATAGTTCTCATCACGCTGATTGATGTTCAAGGGGTCTCCTTTCCCATAAGTTTGATTCTAATTCCTACCGCGGTGATGTTAAATTGGGGTGAAACGTCATCATAAGAGCTTTGACTGACAGCTGCAGTCACGGAGAAACTTGCGTATCTCTGTTCGGGAATAGCAGATAGAGCGTAGGCTCTGAGAGGACGCCCAGCGTTTACGCTACGCAAACACGACTGAGTGTTTTAACCTGACAGCCTGAGGTGTTCCTCAGTAAACTGGACTACCCGACAGAAGGACCCGAGGCCCTGCTGCACTTTTTCGGTAAGTTAAACGTGTTTGGAGTCCTTAGCTAGCTCCTGAGACCTAGCTAGCTAAGATGAGCACTCGGCTGTCAGGGTTCGTTTAGCTAATCTGTGCAGGTGAATGAATTTACTAAAGAAATCAAGAGAAACGCTCCGGGCTGCTCAGTCACTAATTACTGTTACTGTACTTTTATTACAAGTATTATACTGTAAAAGCAACAGGCTGCACCCTGCTGCAGCTCCTGTGCAGAGCTGAATATTAAAGATGTGCAAACAACAGCATGTTTTCAGTCTCTTGCCACATCTGTAAAGACAGTAACGATTTTTTAAAAGCTCGTACTTCAGTAACTCATCATTAATCAGGAACTATGGATTAAAGTACTGTAGTGTACTGTAATACTGAAAAAAAATGTTGTTTTTTTTTTTTTTTACACATAGTGTGTTATTTACCATGAAGTGATTCAGAGTTATTCATACCAGAGTAACCAGAGAGGATCACATATTTTTAAATATATAACTTTCTACAGGACTGAATATAATATCTTTATGTAAATGTCCGGAGCCTCTGGGGAGTATCTGAGTATTTATTACATTACACAAACCAAAGGTCTCATCACAGTGTTGATGAAATGCTGGGTTTATCCATCTCCTGGGGCGGGCCTATGGAGGAGTGCTGAAGATTTCCCTGTGAGGGAGCTGCTGGTGAAGATTTCCCTGTGAGGGAGCTGCTGGTGAAGATCATGAGTCCTGCTTGATCAATGCCATGAGCTTCAGTCTTCCTGGTGTTTCTTAAATGATGCCTCTTACAGCGGGTCAGCAGAACGTATGGCACAGGACAGCTGTGATGAAAGAAAGGGAAGAAGTTTCTCCAAACCTCTGGACCCAGAAACCCAGCTTGGTCCTGATGGTCTCCCTCACTAGTTTCTCTCCAGGGTGAATGTAGCTGTTGATATAATATGGACTCTGTTATTAAATGAAAAGAACAAATTAGACTACACTACTGAAACCTCATGCTGCTGTTTTTAAAGTCTCCATGTTACCAGGCTGTAGAGATTTAAACAGTTTTAGATCCATTACACTCAGTCTTATGTTAAAATCTCAAAGGACAGCATTATATTTTTGATATTAACAGTAACTCTGGGCCTCTGTAGAGTGTGCAGCTGATCTCATCGCTGTCTAAAAATGGATAAAAAAACATAAGTGTTGAAGACTATTAAGAGTAGCAGGTGTGTAGCATCGCTAACTAGCTAGCAACAAGCCTCCAACACAGTGCGTATGCTAGCGGCTAATCTAGCAAACGAATTAACAACAGAGTGATTTTAGAACTATAAGATGATGAGCTGTGTGTCTTTTTATAACAGTGACATGGTTGTATTTACCTTAATTAAACGAGTCGTCAGTCGCAGTAAACCAGCAAAAAAACTCGAGCAGCCGGGCTACGTAAAAAGTGTAGGGGGCGTGTTTGCGGTCACGTCCAGCGGGTGTGTGGGCGGGAGCGTTACACAGTCGCTCCACCTCTAGTCACTACTGCGCAGACTCTGGCTCCAAATTTGCAAGATGGCAGCCTCCACAAGCGGGGTATGTCACTACCCGATCCGTACCGGAAACCCGATCGGTACCCCGCATGCGCAAATCTTACGTCACTTCCTCTCTTTGCCAACATTGCGACACTCAATATATTTGAATGATACGGTTAGCGCCCAGTTAGCTCCTAGCATTTCTCAACAGCTCTGCCTCCTTTTCGACTGCCCGGGACATTTAAACAATGGATAATCCGTATACAAACAAAGTCATGCTTTTCTCCTCAACAGAGAGCGTTCCCCGATTGAACAACAGCGCCGTACAATAAGAAGAATGGCGCCTAATTACAGACTTAATAATATTGACTTAGCAATGTGTCACGTGAAGATTCAGCAGCCAGATTAAGTGTTTACTGACAATTGACAGTGATAGCAGACATCATCATCACTATTCCAGTCAATCCTCTCCACACAGACAAGCATAAACACACTCGACGATCACTAAATCAAATTTAACACACGTTTGTAATGACGCCAATTTAGTTTACAATAGGGTTTATTCGCTCGGTCAGCAGGTGGCAGTATCCTCGTACACTGGGGAGTAAACTGCCATGAAACGAACAGAAGAAGAAGAAAACATCTGCACATGCGCGGTACGGATCGGGTAGACCCGATTTGTACGGTCGGACTTTGCACATGCGCAGTAAGGATCGGGGAGTACCGATCCGTAACTATCTTTTTATTTTTCGTTTTTGTCTACATTGTACTGAAATGCTTCATTATTGCAAACATTTTAAGAGATACTTGTTATTCTTAACATTTTAACAGATACTCTGACCCATAACTATCGTAAAACGCTACGACCGGAAGTAGACACCTTTCGCGCATGCGGGGTACCGATCGGGTTTCCGGTACGGATCGGGTAGTGACAGGGTATTTTGGCTTCATTTTTGCACAATGGTAGGAGGCGGGGTCGCATCGTCCATGTTTTCTACAGTCAATGGTGCACACACACATTCTCACATGCATGTCCTTCACGGGAATAAGTCCCAGGGTCAGTGGGGTCTAAGTTTAGACCCAACATCCACCCTACTTTAGTGTTCTGGTCACAATTGACCAGTTAGTCTTAACAGCTCTTAAATTAACATAAGAAACGTTTTTCACCACCAAATTCAGTTCAGTGGGCCATTCAGGGGGTTGGAGGCCAAATGGGGTGGAGGTTGGATTCCCATTCATTTTCTATGGTGGAACATTACAGATGTAACAAAGTTGATTAAAACGTTCAAAATTCAACTAAAGAGGTGCTTATCACTTTCATATAGTGCATACTGTGGAGGATGTCATAAGACCTCGAGGCAATCGGATGTAAAACACAATATTTATGAGTTTTCTCATTTGTAAATTGGTCAGATTTGACCCAAACACGACAGGAAGGTAGGGGGAGGAGCTAAAAGCGCTTCTTTCAGATGCAATGAGCTGAGTGGTTGCACTGAGGCCCAGGATCAGATACAGACTGTGAATCGGAGCTTAAATGAGCAGAATGGATTACCTTTAAATGTTCCATTTAATGTAAAAACCTGAAGAACAAGTTCAGATACTTGTATTCTCAGTCAGTGCGCAGTGTAATGGTACAGAGAGATTGCAGAATGGACATCCTGTCTTCTCTCTGGTTTCACACTGAAGTGTTTGCAGGATTTCTGCTGGACTGGTCTGATTACATCTCACACTCTCAGTGTCTCACTGAAACACAAGCTTTTCAGCTTCATCTTGTTCACACACTTCAGCCCAAACATTCAGCTCAGATCTCGTGTATCACCTCGAAGTTCTTAAGATTTCAGGGGAAACCTGAAGCTCTTTATCACCTTTGCTTTTAACTGCACCCTTTGGTTACACCTGGTCTGACCTTTCAGCTTCATTCAAACAACTTTAACATCTGAGTTTGTTGAATGTGGGTAAGCTGGTCATGTGCTGCGTGTGGATTTTACACTCGTTTTTGTTCCATAAACGTGCTGTTGATGTTCCTCAGCTGCACCTTCTGACATTTCTTTGTCTTCCAAACCCAAAAAGGCGAGCAGGGAGCTAAAGACGAACATGCCGGAGGAAACTGATGTCTGACCTTTAGGAGCCGTTGGTCTGAGAAAACCGGCTGCAAACTTCAAGTATAATTCTCCATATTTTACATTTGCACAGTATGTGGAGTACTTTATTCAGGAGAATGAAATCATTTGTAAGGACACAAAAATATTCAGCAGATTTTTTCTTTTATTTGAATCAGAGTGAGGAAATACATTGACTTTGTACTCCGGCACAGATTATCTCTAATTTATGTTTCTAACTGAGAAATACGTCTGGTTAAAATTCACTGACTGTGTTTGTCCATCACGAAGGCCAACACACACACAGAGTCATAAATGTTAAGACGCCTGTTCTCACATGAACATTCTGATTAACAAATTGATAATTCTCCTCTTGAGATCATGATCTCCCACCACCGCAGCAATGAGATGGGCTGCAGTTTTCCACGTCACCGTAGGTAAAACAGCCCTGATTGCGTTGAAGAGCTCTGTCCTCTGGGCAGGAGTCATCTCCTTCAGGATGTCAGGCACAGACTTGAACTTGTTACTGGTCAGCCAGCTGCAGAGGCCACCAATGGCTCCACCTAGGAGACACAGAGGAGAGGGTGAATGGAAAGTCAGAAACAGGTTTGGTATCCAGTCCTGTTTCCACAAAAAGGTCAAGTGTTTGAAGTATCCCAAATAAAAACATCAGAAAACACAGCTGAGGATTTTTATCTGTTTAATGATAGATTTATATTTACTGTGAACAAGTTTCATGAAAACCAAAGAAAAATGATCTTATTCATGGTTTTGTCCCCATATGTGTTTCTCCTCCATGTTATCTGAACAGTTTAATATCACCATGGAAACAATGACTTTATTTTGTTTTTATTTTCTTAGTATTACCCACTGTAGGAACAGTTCCCTCTTATCTGGATCATTCATTCACTCACCAACAGCAAACCCCACAGGTCCAAAGAAAGCCCCGCATACTAATGTGCATCCTCCCGTCACAACTGTTCCTTTGAGGATGCTCGTCCAGGTGTTCCTCAGCTCTCTCTCTACATAAGGTGATAATGCATGAATCAGTTGTTTGAGATATTCATCATTTGCTTCCATCTTCTTGATGAATCTCCTGTAAGAGAAAAAATATGATAACTGATCACAGAGAAGTCGAACTAAAACAGAATACACATCCATATTAATGCAGCTGGAGGCAGCATGAATAAGAATAAATGTCTTACCGTGCTGTCCTGAGTGTGTGAGCTGATAATCTGCTGTGCACAGAAACACTGACCTGAGCATCCTGCTTCCACTTTATATCACGATGTCTGTGGGGCGGGTGGAGGTGTAAGTGGCTTTCAGTTCTTCTTAAGTTTCATTATTACCTGGATGCAAACATCCAGGTAATAATGCTGAAAATATCCTGGTTTATCTCGTTTTACTCGTACAAACCAAACTGGACCCTTAACACCGGAACAACTGTCACATGTTAGGAATTTTCACTTTCAATGTGAAACGATATTTCACGTCAGCCGAGACCTTCAGTTGGATACTTCTTTAGCTTTATATTAGCTATATATTCACACGTCTTTCAGGACTGGTTTTTCTGCAGTGCAGAGGAACACCTGAGATCCTGAAGCTCACCTACACATAAATATGAACTTTGGACTTTCACAGTGCAAAGCCAGAAACGCTCCCGTGCTATTACTTTGTCATAACAGCAAAGCTGACCAAGAACTTTCCAGTGTCAGGTAAATCACTCCAGTTTAAATGAGCCGCACTGACAGAAGCAGGGATTGGGTCAGGACAGGTGTGCCCACCTGCTGGTGCCATACTCTACACCCTTCTGCTGTGATAACCTTTGCATTAAGATATGTGGTCCAGTAGATGAACAGTCCATAAATATCTTGTTGGGTCCACGTGACACTAATTCTCTGCAACAGCTACACGAGCATCTTCTGTGCAAACTGACGTGGGTCCAGTTGACCTTTCACCTCACTAAGAACACGATCTTTAAAGCTATTCATTGCAATGGATGTTTTTGGTGCAGGACCTTATGAGGACGCCCAGGCTACGAGACCAGTGTGGACCATAAGAGATTTGGGACTGGTGTCTAAAGACAAAGCTAAGCTCTTTCCTACACTCCCACAATCCTACCAGTTAATCCATCAGGCTACCTGCTTCTGTAATACTGACCTTTCTAAAGGTTCCTCCTGCTCAGACACAAGCTGCTCCATAATGTAGCTCTGTTACTACTGAAGTCAATGTTCCAGCTGCACGAGTCAGCTGAAAACATCTGGAGCATCAGCAGCAGGACTGCTGCCCTCCTCAGCTCACAGACCATCACAGGCTGATGTTGAAGAAGAGGACACATGGAGCTGTCCCACGTTACAGATGTGTCGCTGCCATCAGATTTTCTCATTTTAAACATTTGATGTTTTCTCTGTTCTGCTCAGAATAAAATCTGAGTTTATGTGATTTGGTAGATACCAAAAACAGCTCAAGCTGATTTAAGATTTGGTGAAAATTGGGTCAAAGTCAACCAAATATGAAGATCAGTAAAAACTTTATATTGCCCAAAGTTTTTATAGATTCATCAAATTTCACAACAATAGATAGGTCTTCCTCGACAGACACGAGTACCAAGGTTGGCTAAGCCCGAGGTCAATGTTGACCTTTCAACTTTATTTACACAGATCACAACAATCATATGACCCCCTATGAGCAGCACTTTGGCGACAGTGGGAAGGAAAAACTCCCTTTTAACAGGAAGAAACCTCCAGCAGAACCAGGCTCAGGGAGGGGCGGGGCCATCTGCTGCGATTGGTTGGAGTGAGAGAAGGAAGACAGGATAAAGACATGCTGTGGAAGAGAGACAGAGGTTAAATAAGTAGTATGAGAAATACGTTGTGTGACAGGCGACGTAGAGAGCTGTACAACACAGTTTTTATTTGTCCAATGAAACGTCCTGCAGCGTCACAATGATGTCATAACACGCTGCAGTAAAAACATGATAAAAAACATCAGAGGTGTAGTACCAGCCCTCGGCCTTCGGGGGGCGTTTAATCATTTTACAGCGTACCAGCTGAGGTGGTCACTGAGCTGTCAGTCAAAGAAGCTGAAAAGCTTGAGATCTGAGAGCAGCAGCACTCTAAAAAGACGCTGATGCAGAGTGTGGGAATCCTGATTAAATTACACGCTGGTCAGGGATTAAAAAAGTAACAAAGACATCAGTGCTGCACAAACATGACTGAGAACTTCGTCTGTGTGAGCTGCGAGACGTGATTCAGTTCAAAGGTCAGGTCCACGTGGAACCATCCCTCAGTCCTTGTAGCGCACCTCCGCTCTCAGCTCCTTGGTGACGTAGCTAATTAAGGCCGCGGCGACCTGCTGCTGGAGGGTGGAGTTCCCCATCACGAGCGAGACGAGCTGGGCCCCGTCCGTCCAGTCCAGGTTCCCCAAGACGGCCGTGATGGACTCGTAGAGCTGCCTCTGCTGCGGGGGAGGCAGCTCCATCAGGATCTGAGGCAGCGGTCTGAACTGCCCGCTGGTCAGCCAGCTGCCCAGGAGGCCGCCGACGGCGCCGCCTGAGAGACGCAGAAGAAGAACAGAAGTGTCAGAGGTGCACACACAGGTGTAAACGAGCTTGAGTAAAAGCTGTGGCCGAGGTCAGCGACAGCGACGTCCAACTTTAAACGTCTAAAGCTTTGAGAGGCCTTCAATCACATTTACTGATCAGTCTACACAGACTGTTTGGATCAATACATTTATTGATTTATTATATTATTATTATTATATTATTATTATTATTATTATTATTATTATATCTATGAAGGAAAAGTTCAGATCAGAGCGTTAAGGCGTGCGCTTTCAGGGAAGTGCATGTGAGCACGTGTGAGGACATGAAGCCTCCTGGTGGACAAACTTGTGACTCCCTCGTTGAATTATGGGATTCGCCAGAGTTTCAGAAAACTTGACCTCTGACCTCTTATCAAATGAGATGTTAGTACACGCACTGTGCTGTGAATTTTAAACTCTGCGTCTGTGTTTCCATCAGTGTAAACGATTCAATTCAGCGTGTGGTTAAAAACAATCGTCACACAGTGAATCAGGTAAACTCGCTCATGTGAAAGCGGCTCCGCCTTTACTCAGCTCGTTCACACAGGTGTGCTTTAACTCTGTGTCGGCCACACGAAGCGGTTTACATAACGCCAGAGGCCTTTCAAGATGGCTGCTGTGTGGGGAGGACTTTGCTGGTCCAGGTTACTGAGGCTGCCCGGTGACGATCACTGCAGCAACAAAAGCTGCCAAACTTCTTCTTACCTGCAGAGGACTCGAACCTGCTCGTGTTTACTGCCTTCTACCACCAAAAGCACAAATCCTCAGAGCGTGTTGTTACTCTGACAGCTGTGGCGAACACGCCGCCTCGTCCACAGTCAGAGGTTTAAACCCAGCGTCCTCCTCAGGCCTCTGTTTCCGTTTATCTCCTTCTGCTGAATCTGCAGATTTAATTCCTCCTTCTTCTTCTTCTACTTACCGACAGCGATCCCCGGAGGTCCGCCGAGCAGCCCGCCCACAAACGCAGATCCTCCCGCCACCATCGCCCCTTTGGTGGAGTTCTTCACGGCGACCTTGATCTCCTCGTGAGCCGATACTTCACAGCACAAACGCATGACGTCGTCCATCCGGGCGGGCATCTCTGCGGACTCCACGTGGGGTCTTTCCTGAAAGGTTCAAAAATGAAGATGAGTGTAAGTAGTGATTCCTTACACAGCGACGCACACCTGGGACAGGTGAGCTGCCAGCGTCACAGTCTCACAGGTAAATCTGCTGTTAGCGTGTCGCAGCGGTCACACAGCTTTAATCGCATTTCTGTGGTTGATCCATCGTTAATGCAACAGTGTGTGAGCTCCGTGAGAGAGGCAGCGGTCACACACGGCGTGTCACAGTAACACACGCGTGTGCGACACGAGGTCACGTGTGTACTGACTCCGTGTCTATCTGCGACCACACAGACCACCCAACCCGAGCCTGCGCTGCTCAGCTCCTTCTCTTCCTTCCGCCTCCACCTTTCCCAGCATCCACCTGTGCCAAATGTGCAGCTGTATGATGACGCATGGATAGAAATAACATGCAGTAGAAATGCAGCACAGACACAAAAGTGGAAGCAGCGCGTCTATTTCTGACCTCAAATCAGGTCTGACCCTGAAATAAAAACCAGTTTCAGTTTTTATCAGCTGCTGACTGTGACGTGAAAAGTGAGATTCAAAGAGCAGAGTGTCTCGTCCACCTTCAGCCTGTTTGCATAAAACTGTCACACACGCACAAAGGACCACAGCTTGGTTTCACTTTTACTTTCCAACAAAGCCTGAAACCAACAGACGGCCTATAGTCATTATAATTACTTATTAATATAATAATTACTCGAATAAACCACATCCACGGCCCTGCTGCGTGGACTGTCAGAGCTCCGGATTCAGGACAGGGCTCCGTGTAGACGCGTCGGGCACAATCACAGCAGTTAGACTTAAATTAGACGGTTTCTGAGCGGAGTTTGGTGGGACGGGCTCGGCAGGGACAGGTGTAGCACACCGGCAAACAAGAAGTAAATACAGAGTCAGGACGTGAACGTCACAGCTGCTCTGTCTGATTCACAGACTCGGAGAATCGAATCCGGTTGGATTCAACTGCGAACTCGGGACTTTTTTTTTTTACCGACCACTCGGACTCGTTCCCCTCTGTGTGAGGCTGCAGAGGTTAAAGGTCACACAGCTGATCGGGACACATTCTGCTTACCTTCAGTCCGTCACTGTCCGCAAACTGTAGAAACTCTGACAACTTCCGGCTCTGCAGATCAATGAAGGAGGAAACTAACGAGCCTTTTTGATTCTTCTTCGCTGAACACAAACCGGAGAAACGGAGAGAAGATGGTCCGGTGCGCCGATCCGCTCAGGAACTCACGTTAAAACACTCGCGCTCTAATCTCACGCTACTTTTATTTAACGAACGCATGCGCACAAAGTTTGATACGCTCAAAGAGCACATGCGCACTCAACAAGCTGGAGACCGGAGAAACTTAAACCACAATATCAAAACAATCTACAGATTACAGGAATGAACACAGCTGCAGGATGTTGGATGTGAACCGAGGCGACTTTAGTTCTTTTTTCTTTTTAATTAAAGCGACCAATGTGGAGGCTTGGGTGACGTAGCGAGCTGCAGCGACCAATCAGAACTCTCCGTGTAGAAACTTTGTTTGAAGTATATTGTTCATTGTGTTGCTCGTATATTGTGTGTTTTAAATTGTTGTGCACTTCACTCTCTGTCATTCACATTTTACTTTATTAAATATTATGACATGATATTTAATTATCTGCTTGTTTTTCTTATTGTATTCATTCTGTTTAGCTTTTACCTCCTTCGGCTGTTTGTTTGGTCGGATGTTACCGAACCGAACACGTTTCTGTGTTTTGTGTTCGACTTATTTTTTCTTCTTCTGCTGAATCGAAGAAAAATGAAGTAAATCGGACCTCGCTGTCCTCACCTGCAGTACCTGCGGCTGCCACCAGGAGACGCCGCCCCCTTTGTTTTAATAAATATCTGAAGCGTTTGTTTTATTGAAGCTGCGTCCCACACACGCCCCGAGTGGGCTGAATGTTTGTAGCTGTAATAAACATCTGATCCTGCGTCTGAATCCTGTTTGTATTGTTTCCTGTCTGAGAGCAGAGGGACTATTTAACCTCCTCGCGTCCTTCTAATATCCCAGTTTCATAAAGAGAAACAGAGCCGGTCCACAGCGAGCTGGAGCCGCCTCCGCGTCAATCACTGACATGTTTACATTTATTCTATTTGCATCTTTTACTCACTTTTGTCTCACTGTCCTTGTCACTCTCTCTGTTCCTCATTGTACTACCACAATGTCATCTTTTATGTGATCCCTCTTTTACTTGACTGTATGTCTAAAATGTGATAAATAAAGTAAAAAAAAATCAATAAAAAAAAAAAAATCTATTTGCATCTTTCACGCTTTCTTCCTATTTTTACTTCCTGTTGCGTAACGCTGCCACAAAGACGTTGTTCCTGTTTAAAACCAGCCGCTCCGCGGACGTTACATCCGTGTTTGTGATTGTTGAGCTCCAGCGAGCTGATAACCTGCTTCCGGTGACCTCTGACCCTGACCGCTACGCTGAGGTGTGACCTCAGGCCTGCCGGGGTCTGCCCGGCTGAACTCGGCTCAGTGCGAGGATCGGGGCAGGGGGCGGGGCTTTGTTTGTTTACGTGTGATGCAGTGAGATACGCTCCGCCTGATTGGGTGGATTTTGGTGACGTTTGAGGCGGCGGGGGAGGAGCCTGTGTGAGATAAACAACCTGTGGATGAAAACAAGCACAGAGAGAACCGGAAGCTTCAGAGCAGCGAAAACATCGACTTATCGGAGCAGGTGGGTCTGAATCTTTAGTTACACCCACGCGTGACCTTTGACCTGCACGCGGTTAGTGTTAGAGTCTCTGTTCCGCCGTACCTGAGCACGCGCAGGGGTGCTTGTTCCAGCTGGAGGTACACGGAGTCCTGCCGAGGTCTGTTTCTCACGCACACACACAGGCGCGTGTCTGTTAGTGAGTGCGTGCACGTCTGTTTCTGTAAACATGATGAAGCTGAGGGTCACGTGATGAAGAGCTGCTGTAAATCAGCGGAGCTGCAGTCAACATGTGGACAAACACACACAGGATCAACGGTTTAAGATCTTACAAACTGTGTTGAGCAGTAATGTGGAAACAGGAGGTGAAAGGTCACGACCCGACTTCCTGTCTTTGTGGAACATCATCTGGGTTGAAGCTGCTCAGGTTTCTGAGGCCTCGGCGTCACGAGGGAAGCTTTTTACCTGTGATGATCTCACCTGTGCGCTGCTCTTTATCCACAGGTGTGTCAGAAACGTCGGGATGATCGGGAAGATTCTTGCTCAGCTTATCGGGAACGCCAGCGAGGACCTGGCGTCAGCAGGAGAAGAACACGAGGAGCTGCTGGAGTTGGAGGACGAGGGCTGGGTCATCGTTAACCTGCCAGGTGAGAAAGTCAACCTGCTTCAGGTGCACACGCTGTAGCGCCGATGCTTCTAAACATCTCTGATCCTCCTGCAGAGGACGGGCTTCTGTCGGCTCCAGACGACGACCTCCTCGAGAACCTGCTGATCGAACACCCGAGCATGTCCGTGTACCAGATGAGGCGCGGGGTGGGTGGAGCCGAGGAGGAGGAGGAGCCGGGCTCTGATGAAGAGGAAACCTCAAGGTTATGATGCTGACGATGCTTCATTCAGATAATCTGAAACCAGTTTTACAAACACAGAAGAAGACAGCAGGGCAGGTGGGCGGGGTTTATAATGTGGCTTCCTGTGTGTCTCTCCAGGCCTGTGGCGGTAAGGCGGCATGTATCCTGGCGTCTTGCCGCCTGGGGGCTTCCTCTGCCGTACAACATCCAGCTGCCGGCGGCGCAGCGTGCCAGGAGCCGCGCTGAAGGCAGGAAGCTGAGCCGCGGCGCCCTTCACAGGCAGAACCTCACCAAGACGCGCTTCTGCCCTGCAGAGCGGCGCTACGGACACTTCAAGCAGCCCTGCCGGCGTCTCTACAACTACTGACTCCGATATCGGCGCCGCCACTCACCTCACCGTTACATCACGTGACATTCACCACTTCCTGTGCAGTAAAGCCATCAAACAGCTGAAAGAACCACACGTTTTTCATTCTTCTGTAAACTTTATTATCAGCAGGGCGCCGCGCGGCCGAACAGCCGCTGCTCAGATCAATGTTGATGATGTCAGAGCTTCGTGCTCGGTCGCTTCGCTCTTCTTCTTCTGCGTGTTAAAGTGTGTGATGAGTTGACCTCTTGACCTTTGCAGCGTTCCTGCTGCTTTTCTACTTTTTATTTGACACAAATGTGAGATTTTAATTTGTTTTTATTTGTGTGTATTTATAAAATGTTTTAAAAAAAGCAAAATAAAGTTTTTGAGATTTTCTAACGCTGCGTGTCTTTCTGGTGGGGGCTCGCTCACTGCCGGAGCTTCCGGATTTTCCCCATGAACCTCTTCACCTGCTGCGGGTCCACCTCGTTGGCCCAGTGCCCGCCCAGCTTAAAGTGGGAGCCCACTATCATCGCGTTTGCATCCAGGTAGCTTTCGACATTGTCATAGGTCACTCCTGAGCCAATCAGCACGGGGATTCCCACAGACTGGGAAACGTCTGCAAAAACAGAAAAAATCACTTTAATGAATTTCTATTTAAGAACACGTCAGCAGTCGAAAGCTTCTTTTCCCAGCAGCACACGAACGCATCTCAACCCTGCAGACTTACAAACCCTGAGTCCACCTGAGGCTGTGAGGAACAAGGTTTACAATAAATCATTTATATTTCATGTAAACTCTGAATATTACAAAGGAATCTAGTAGATCGCTACTGAACGCACTGCAGGCTGGACTCACAGCAGAGAGGCGTCGGGGTGAGGGCTGCTGTGGCGCTACTTCCTACCTCTCGGTCGATATGTGACCTGATTAGTCTCACCTGTTCCTGCTCTGATGATCCTTCTGTTCCCTGACACAGTCCCAGTGTTTTCCTGGCTCCGTGTTGGGACTCTGTCCTGGATTTTGGACCTGGTCTTTGCGTCCTGTCTCTGACACGTTTGCCTCGTTCACTGTCAGCTGTTTGGACCTTGGGTTGAAGCATTGCTAACTAAAACGCAGCCGTTGCTAGCATGCGTGGTTTGTTTATCTCGCCTGGAGCAGCCTCTGCTATATAAACATCATCACTGAGCGCTAACTCCTCGGAGCTCAAAGGTATCATGCATGCTGTGCAGGACCTTTGGGTCGGAGCAGGACGGTGTGTGTGCAAACAGGCTCACTGCATATTCTCTGGCTTCATAATGACTTTACTCACCTGAGGCGTGCCCTCTCTGACCTGCCAGAGTCTCCTGTCTGTGCGCAGAGGGGTGTGGCAGACTGACACATTAGAGTGTGACAGAATATAAAATAGGCTTCAGACGCCTTCACCACCTGCAGAGCTGCACTCAGTGAACCTCTGCTCACACGCGTGACCTGGTGAATGTGTCTGAACATGACCAGCACCCGTGTGTGTGTGTGTGTGTGTGTGTGCAGCAGTGGCATGTACAGCACTCAGACTGTTTACAGGGTTGAGTGTCGGCTGCTATAAATATCCTGGACTCCGGCGCTGCTGCGAGGACGCGGTGCAGAGTTCAGACTCAGTAACCTGAGCTGATGCAAACCTTACTGACTGATCACTGCAGGGTTTATGGTCCTGTGCATGAAGCTGCATGAAGCTGCAGAGCAGCACCTGAACGCTGATTGGTTAAATGTTTTAAACAGGAAATGGAACTACAGATGAGGAAGCACAAAAACGTGGCACTCATCAGTAACACCTGAGGGCAGGTGTAGCTCTGGGTTTGTCTCAGTGAATGTCGGTGGAGCCATGACTTTCATTTCTAAGCTTTCGACAGGAAATTATCTGGTTCTTTTCTACTCTGATCAGTTAAAGACACAGAGGGAAAAACGAGTGGATTTATCTCCCACAAGCAGCTCAGGTGGGCTTGACCCCTGCTGTGAGTGTGACATTTAACATTCAGACTGTTTGGGCGCCGGTTTAGCTCAGTGGTCCGACCCGCGGCCCTCTCTGCCTCGGGTTTCCTGTCAGTCTTCACTGTAACTATTTAATAAAGCCAGAGAAAGATTCAGCTTCGAGCTGCTGAACAAACACTTGGCAGCCCTGCTGCTGAGAGAGGTGAGGGGGCCCTCTACTGGACAAACGGGGTAAAAGCAGGAGGACCTGAGGTGAGGGGCTTAAAAAATGTCTGATATGTTGTGAAATACTGTTCTGAGAATAAAGTGAAGTGTGCATCGACCCACGCAGCACAGCTGATGAAGTCACACCTGAACCCTGCAGAGCCAATCAGCTGTTTCTGTGCTGCATGCAGGTGAATCCTTCCTGCAGCTCTAACAGGAGTCACCTGACCTGAGATGTTAACTTTAGATTTGAATTTCAAAATAAAACTCCTTGTAATGTCTCCTCCTTTTTATATTCTGCAGCGTTAATCTCAGCAGTGACGAGAAGCTGCTGATTGTAGATGATAAAGTCAGAAAAGTGACAGTCTGTCTATCACAGAGTGACGAGAGGCAGGCTAACATCTGGACAGAGTGTGTGTGTGTGTGTGTGTGTGTGTGTGTGTGTGTGTGTGCGCGGCAGGGGCGGGACCTCGGAGCTCCTCGGGGTCGGCCTGCAGTCCTGTGGCTGCTCCTGTGATGATGACGCCGTCTGAGAGGAAGAACTCAGCAGCACGCGCCGTCTCTGCGACGCTCACGTCTGACGTCAGGGCGTGAGAGCTGGACACACACAGACACACACACACACACACACAGAGGCATGTGTGGATGTTACACACTGGAGATGATAAGTGTTTGCACTGTAATAAAAATCAAACCTTGTGTGAAAGTTTCCTGATTTGCTGCTGTGGGGGAGATGCTCCTCCCACAGCAGCAGGTGAGCTGCAGTAGACACCAGAAGGACACCACAGGCGACCATCAACAGGAAACATCCAGGACGGCCTCTAAGAGCTCGCCATGGTGCTGACACACATTTTAACACGTCCCTTGCCCAGGCCGGCCCCGTTAACGTCCCAGTGCCTAAAAGCTCAGCTGTGACAGGCCTGAGAGACTATTGGCCGAGCCGCTCATCCTGATTATCTGCAGCTGTACTCAGACACAGGAAGTGTTTTCACGTCTTCTTGCATCACTGAGGACTTCATTCTTTACTATAGCTGCACAGCAGGTGACCTCACCTGTGCTTCTTCTTGATGTCGGTGAAGATCTGCACGTGCTCAGCTCCGATCTGTTTGCGGTACCGCAGTAACTCCCCGGCGCCGGCGTTCAGGAGTCCTTCGTCTGCCACGTGAGCAAAGACGAAGCCCTCAGCCCTGATGAAGTCCAGGCCTGGAAGCACACAGCGCGTCACACGTCCTGCATCTTTCCAAACACATCAACACGAACTGAACGAACAACTGAACCTGAAGCCAGAGCCACAGCCAGAGCCTGCTGATTGGCTGCAGTCAGGATCTGCGCTCCTATCGGCAGGGACGGACAGGCGGCCCTAACGCTGCAGCAGACGGCGGTCATGCAGGCGCTCACCTCGGCGCCCACGCTCAGAGAGTACGGCACATCGTGCATGTTTTCAACGATCAGTCCATCCTGAAAGACGGAGGTTGGGTTAGCGCCTCGCCTGCGCAGACTGCAGAGCTGTGAGGAACGCAAACAACGTGCACAAACGTACAATCCCCGCGTCTCTGTAGATCGCTGCCTCCCGGCACGCCGCCTCGCTGATTTCAGACATTTTCAAAGAGCCCAGTGGGCTACCTGAGGAAGAGGAGGAGCCTGTTAGATAAGGTCTCAAAGAGTAGCATCAACACTTAAGGATGTGGGCACCGATGTATGTGCAAGAATACGAGCGCAAAGTCAAAGTCACGAGTACACCTGGTGACACATCAGGACACAACCGTGATCACCTGGACGAACAATAAAACACGCATATTTACAGCGTGTGAGAAACGATCAGCTGCTGCTAATCAATGCAGGTGATTGACTGATCAGCAGCAGTGTGAGCGCCTCTGTAAACGCAGAGCTTTGCTCTGTTTGCAGGTCCACCGTGTTCAGGTGTGTTAACACAATCCCACAATGTTCCTACGAGTGGACGTCAGCAAGTTTACCCCGAGGTCAGAGCGTGCAGAAAGTGTGTGTTAGTGCATGAAAGGTCAAAGGTCATGACAGCAGAAAAAGTGAGAACTTGTTTGGACAGGAGAACGGGGCCGAGGTTCAGGGTTCAGCGGCATTACAGTTAGGGCGGGTCATCGTGTACGTCGATGTACTTATTGTTGCCGTGTATCTTCGTACGAAGGTCGATTGCTGCGCGTCTCAGATGTTTGATCTCGACTCACATGATCCTGGTTAAATAAAGTTTACCCGCCCCGTCACAGCCGACCACACGGAAATGTTACACGTCTGACTTAATCAAGTTGCTCTCACTGACCCCCCCTGCCACGACCAAACACTTCACCTGAACCTGGAGGACGCCGACAGGTGGACTCTGTTACCTGGCAACGCTTTCACGTGGATCATTCCGATAACGACGGATTTTAGACGCCCAAACAGCTCCAAAAACTTCATCCTTCCCTCTCTGTGCAGACGCCACAGAATGAAGCCTGTTTGTGTCGTTCTCAGGAGGTCATGTGACTGAGCAAAGGTCGACTTTGTTCACCAAACAAAAAGAGTTTTTCAGCTTCACCGACGACAAGAACACGATCGTCTCTGGAACAAGTTTGTTTCTGAATAAAGTTTCCTGGCTGTAAATCAGGGCCAGCAGGACGTGTTTTACGCTCTCTGAGGAAGCTGAGGTTTAACCATTAATGTTTGTCTGCACTCACCTGGCTCAGACTCACCTTCCTCCACTTATTAAAACTTCTATTCTTCATACAGCAGCAAACCTCGACGCTGCGTGCCGACTGCAGGAAACTCAAAGCAGTCGTTCTGCACCTGGCAGCTCCATCACCCTCCCTCCTCTGCACATGCTCAAACCTCATCCTCTCTGACTCTCAGCTGCTCCTCCTCCTCCTCACTCCCAGTGAACGTCTGAACATCTTCAGCTCCTCCTCTGCCATCTCCAAACCTCAGAGCTCACTGCTGTCCTTGAACCTTTGTCTCGTGCTGCTACCCTTCCGTCACGAATCACCCCTGACATTCATCTCCACCCGCTCCGCCCTGCCTTCTTCACCTCTCCAGTGCACCGTTCATTGCTTTGGGTCCACACCAAGCTTCCTTGTCCTCCTTCCTTTGTCCAGAGGACACTCCCTGCAGTTTCCCTCAGCTTTACTTTCCCAGCATCCTTCCTTCCTTCACTCACTTGCTCTTCTTGATGTCCAAAGCCACCCTGCAGTCAACCATCCGATGCTGCCCAGCTGCATCCTCCCTGACCTCACAGTCTCATATGTCACTCAGATCACACCTTCTGTACCTTCCTCCACCTCTCTGACCTCCACCCTGTGGGGCGTACACACTGACTGTTACTCCTCACCTCCACAGCACTGCTCAGGCTCCTCCTTCAGGATTACTCCTGCTCCATTTCTCCTCCTGTGATCAGAGCTGTCTGTAAATCAAGCCTCTGTGCTTCCCACAGCTCACAGGGGTCACCGTGGGAGTCTCCACTGTCCTGAGCTGTGCTGCTGTGTTTGTAAATGCAGATGCTGAGTTCTGTTACGGGTCATGTCTCAGCAGCAGGAGGACGGATGTGACGTTATTACATTTCCTGTATGAGCTGGTTATTAAAACCACGGCCTGATAAATGATCATATTCAGCCTGCAGCAGCAACAACCGCGTGAGGACGCTGTCATGTGATCACGTGACCAGCAGCCACAGATTTGCTGACATCAAAGGTCGGTTCGCCTCCTTCCGCCACTTTATCAGATTTAATGGTGAAGTTGGGAACCGGGGAGGAGTCCGGAGGCGGCTGAGCGGGTCACTCCGTCGCGGGCGGAGGCGGGGCGAGTACGGCAGCCCGCAGTGGACACGTGGGAGGCGATACGCTTCATTTTCCCGCTGAATCACAGCCGGGTCCCGGTGACAGACACTGGAGGTAACGTGCACGAAACCCGCTCGCTCACTTGTTACGTCATTCTGCCCGCTTTGCGTCGTTTTCCGCGTCTTTCTGCGCCGCTTCTGCCTTTGTTTACATCTGACACACAGCCACGCGGTGCCCGAGCGCTTCCGGTCTGCGAAGATCCGCCCCTCGCAGCTGTCAGCGCGGCACTCACGCCCCCATTTTTACCGGCAAAACTAAAAACTCACCATTTCCTTCACGCTCGCGACCATCCGCGCAGAGTTCAGCCAGCATACCTGCCGCGTGCCCTGCACAGGTGAGCGGCTGAGGTGACGCAGCTCAATGCGGCTGTAAAGCGGCGCAGAGGGTGGAGATTTAGCGCCAACTGGAATCTACGCCT